>NC_090934.1:1018110421-1018431671 GCF_040938575.1 Ambystoma mexicanum
GCAGTAGTCTAGCCTAGAGCCGGTGATGGCTCTGGCTATGTTGGTGCAGTTCTCTTTGGAGAGAAAGGGTCTGACTGCGTTGATAAGTTTGGCATGATAAGCACCTGTGGAGGCTATTGCGTTGACTTGTCTATCCATGGATAGGCTGGAATCCAGGTAGACTCCCAGAGTTTTGACAGAATCTGAGACAGGAATTTTAATGGAGTCAATGGTGAAGTGACTGAATTGGGCATCTACATTTTTTAGCGAGTCGGGGGAAGCTACCAGGAGGAGCTCCGTCTTGTCAGAGTTGAGGCATAGGCCGTTGTCTGCCATCCAGGCTTGGATGGTGTTGTAGAGGTTGTTGAGGGTCAGGGAGTCAGTGTCATAGTTACCTGTGAGGGTGAGGAGGATCTGAGTGTCGTCGGCGTAGTTGGTGTAGGAGATGCCCATAGCGTCGAGGATGAGGATGAGGAAGAGGGGTTGTGTGAAGATGTTGTATAGGGTGGGGGAGAGGCAGGAGCCTTGGGGCACACCACAGAGTATGATGGTTGGTGATGCGGCGGCTAGGTCAGAGAATACTTGCATGGTTCTGTCTTGTAAGAAGGAGGTGATCCATGCTGTGGCCTCTGGGGAAAATTTGGCAGTGGAGGAGAGGTGGTGGCATAGGACGCCATGATCAACGAGGTCGAAGGCCGCGGATAGGTCAAGGAGTAGGAGAAGTGCTGGTTTACCCATGTCTCTAGCATCGTCCATCTGGTTTTTCAGGTCAAGTAGGGCGGTTTCGGTCCCGTGTCTGGGGCGGAAACCAGATTGGCGGAGTCCAAGGAGTTTGTTCTCTTCAATGAAGTGCTGAACCTGCAGGTAGGCTGCTTTGTCCAATATTTTGAGGAGGAATGGGACAGTGGTGATGGGTCTGTAGTTGTTGGGGGAGGTGGGGTCGAGAGTTGGCTTTTTTAAAAGAGGGCGGACCCAAGCTTCCTTGAGGGAGGCGGGGACTTTCCCTGTGGTAAAGGAGGCATTAACAAAGGCTGTTAGGAAGGGAGCTAGCGCTTCCGTGCAGTCTTTGATAATGGAGGCTGGGCATGCATCACCTTTGCAGTTAGAGGGTTTGATGTTCCTCATTATGTTGATGATGTCTTTTTCCTGAATGGGTTTGAAGGAGAAGGGTAAGGGGGGTCCGGGGTAGGTGGTGGGAAAGGTATATGCTTACTAGGTAGGGCTTGTTTGGTGGCTAGTATTTTGTTTTTGAGGAGGTTTAATTTGGTTTGCATGGCCGTTTGTATTTCATCACACCAGTCTTTGTCTTTGGTGAAATTCTGGGGGGCGGGAGTGGGTGTCTCGAGCTCCCTGAAAATGGCGAAGATTTCTTTTGTGCTAGATTGGGCTTCCGAGATTCTGGATTCAAAAGATTTGGCCTTTGCTTGGGTGATTGCCTTTTTGTATTTGGTGGATAGGGCTTTACAGATCATCTTATCTTTGTCAGAGTGGGACGTTTGCCACTGTGTGAGTGCAGCTTTTTTCTCGTTGCGGAGTGTGAGGAGTTCAGGGGTGAACCAAGAGTTGGAGTAGGTAGTGGGCTTGGATTTGCGAGGTTTGAGAGGGGCAAAGGAGTTGATAGCTGCTTTGATGGCAGCATCATAGGTTGTTGCAAGTGTTTCTGGGTCTGAAGAAAAAGGTGGTCTGAAGGCTGGACCTTGGAGGAAGGGCAGTAGCCTTTCCTTAGTGAGCTGGCGGGAGCTTCTTGCGAGGCAGGGTGGGAGCGGTTGAGGTGAGGGGGCAGCAGGGGAGCTAGTGGTGAGGATGCTAAAGGTGATGATGTGGTGGTCAGACCATGGGGTGGGAGTGTTTCCTGTGATGATGAGTGGGCAGTTGTGTTGTGCGATCCAATCGAGCGTTCTGCCCTGGGTGTGAGTTGGGCTAAGGATGGTGTTCTTGTAGCCTAGAGCCTTGAGGGCTGAGTCAAGGGATTTGGCTGCTACGTCCTTACTATCCAGGAGCCCTAGGTTGACATCCCCAAGGAGAATGGCTTTGGACTGTTTTTTGAGGTTGTCAGAGAGGAGGTGGATGAGAGAGGCTTGAAAGTCTCCTGTTGGGCCTGGAGGGCGGTAGACAGTGTGCATAGTAATGGTGCAGTGGGGAGAGAGGGTTATTTTGACTTGGAGGTAGTCGCTGTTGTTGTTCAGGGATTTCTCTACCTTTCTAATAGAGAGGCAGTCTCTGGCAATAATAGCTACACCTCCACCTTTAGAGAGGCAATCTTGTCTGGTGATGGAATAGCCAGGGGGTAGGGCGAGGGAAAGCGCCGGGCCGGAGGCCTCATGTAGCCATGTTTCAGAGATCATGAGTAAATCTAGGTCATGGGAGGTTAGGAGGTCGTGGATGTGTAGAGCGTGGGCATTGACGGACCTAGCGTTAATCACGGCGCATTTCAGGTGGGGTTTAGTAGTGGCTGGGGGGGGGCTTATGAGGGGGGAGGGTGAGGTGGAGGGGGTGGTTGCGCTGTGGGTGTTTGGGGAGTTGCACATCACAAATTTTACACTCGGGTGCTCATTTTCGGTGGTGGTGGACACATGTGGAGTAGCATTTGGCACAATAGCATTCAAAATGGTGGTAGAAGAATTGCACACCACAGATTTTACACTGGGGTGCTCATTTTCGGTGGTGGTGGACACAGTTGGAGTAGCATTTGGCACAATAGCATTCAAAATGGTGGTAGAAGAATTGCACACCACAGATTTTACACTGGGGGGCTCATTTTCGGTGGTGGTGGACACAGGTGGAGTAGCATTTGGCACAATAGCATTCAAAATGGTGGTAGAAGAATTGCACATCACAGATTTTACACTGGGGGGCTCATTTTCGGTGGTGGTGGACACATGTAGAGTAGCATTTGGCACAATAGCATTCAAAATGGTGGTAGAAGAATTGCACATCACAGATTTTACACTGGGGGGCTCATTTTCGGTGGTGGTGGTCACAGGTGGAGTAGCATTTGGCACAATAGCATTCAAAATGGTGGTAGAAGAATTACACACCACAGATTTTACACTGGGGGCTCATTTTCGGTGGTTGTGGACACATGTGGAGTAGCATTTGGTATGGAGGCAGAACAATTGTATGAGGGGTTAACTACTTTATTGGCCGCTGAATCGGTAGTACCTGTAGTGGATGCAGGCTTTGAGGTTGGGCGGAGGAGCCTGGCCTTATTAGCAACTAGAGAGGGTTGTACAGTACGTGAGCATAGCCGGGCATTACGGGTGCTCGTGGGGATGGGCTGTGAGCTGATGGCTGCTTGCAAAGTACGGGTGCGCAATCTGAGACGCCTTGAAGTAGAGCAAGGGTTAGAGAGAAGCTTGCAAAGGTTGTGCTTCTTACCTTCCGAATGCGGCATAGGTTTGGGGCAAACGGCAGACGAGCAGCGAAGAGCTGCAAAGAGCACAGGAGGCCTTTTCTCCTGGCCTTCTCTCATCGGCTTCGCCTTACGGTCCTCTCCCCCTCCATTTAAAGCAGGAGGGGAGGGGCAGGCAAGCCGGCCTGACGAATGGGCACAAGTTGCTGTGGATGTTGTAGATGTGTCCATGGCAACAGCTACGGCATCCATTTTGGAGGACTTTCGGTCGGCACACGCGGTGGGAACCTTCACAAAGGAACACACGGTTGTTCCAAATGAAAGAACAGCTGATCCAGCATCCAGCTGGAGTGGGTGGCCATTGTCTGAGTGCCTGTTGTCTTGTCCAATTGTCAACTTGTCTCATCTCTCTCTGTCTTGTCTGCTTGCACCCCACCCTGTGTCCTTCCCTAGTGTTCTCCCCTACCCCTCCATCTCCCTTCCTCTTCACTCCTCTCCTACTCTATGGTGCTCTCTGTCTCTCCTATCTTTTCTAACTGCTTCTCTATTGACTATCCTGCTCTCCTCACTAAATCTGGTAGGAAGAAGTTTAAAAAGGATATCCTGGTCTCCAACCCAGGCCTCCCTATCGCTGACACCCATACCAGTGCCACCTCTAGGCAAACCTTCACCGACATCCTCTTTGTCGTTCCCTGGCCCGACCTATGGACTTTTCATATGGTCTCTGTGCTTTCTCCTAATCTTCTTCTCCCATCAATGTTGGCACCCGGTGGGAGGCCCTCCTGTCTTCCTTCCACTCCTCTAAGGTCATCATTAATGTTTACTTGAATGGTACCGTATTGATACAAGGCCCTCCGGCCAATCTTCTCCTCTTTGATAGACGCTTCCAGCGCCTCATCAGTTTCAGTCCTTCTCCTGCTGTCCCCTCGGTTCCCTCCACGGATTCTCCGGTTTCCCCTGCTGTCTCCTCCTTGGCTACCTTGCCCTCTCTGCCTTCCTCTTCTACACCTCCACAGGGCATACTTCTGATTTGTACCCCTCCCCGGAAGTCTTTCAAGGACGGCAACCTTCTCCATATTACCACTCTTAACTCTCGCTCAGCTGTCAAAATCTCCTCTGACATCTGCTGCCTCCTGGAGGAACTTGACCTTGATGTCCTCGCTCTCGCCGAGACATGGTTCGCGGCCAGCTCTGTCACGAGCTTTGACACTCTCCTCCCTGATGGCTATAAGATCCTCTCCGCGCCCAGGTCCAACCGCTCCGGAGAGGATGTAGCCCTGATCTTCCCCGAGGGGATTCCTGCCTCTGTCATTCCTAAGCGGGCCTACTCCTCTTTCGAATGCCTCATCTGCAGGCTGTCTCTCTCCTAGCCATTCCCTCACTGTGGCTACTATCTATCGGCCACCTGGTCAGATCTCTTCCTTCTTCTCTGAATGGGTGGACCTTTCATCTTCCCTCCTGGTCTCGACCACCCAACTCCTCCTTCTTGGAGACTTTAACATCCACCATGGTGCTTTCTGTCCTTCCTCTGGACTCTTTTGTGACCTCTGTGACTCTCTCTCACTCCCTATTCTCCACTCTGACCCGACTCACTCTGCAGGGAACACTCTGGATGTTCTGATCTCTACAGACCTTCCCCTTTCTATCCCTCTCACCACTCCTCTCCTTGAGTGATCACTTTCTCCTTTCCTCCCAGCTCACGCTCTCTTCCCCCCAGGCTAAGCCACTTCCAGCACTACCACCCACCTTCTCGGTTATCCGACCCATGAAGTGTGTGTCAGTTGAGGCTTTCGCTGCCACGTTCTCACCCCCCTACCCCTTTGGGGACAGAGCCCTTTCCATGCTCCACTCTGCTATATCTGATACTATCGATATTCTTGCCCCTGTCATGAGGATCCGCTTGAAGCCCAAAGCCAAGTGCAATTCCTGGTATGACTTAGACCTCGTCACCCTCAAACACAAGTGCAGGGTGGCTGAGCAGAAATGGCGTGCTTCTGGTAAATCCTCTGACAAACTGGCCTGCCGTCTGCTCCAAAGGCAATACCGGCTCTCTGTCTGCACCAAGAAGAGAGCTCACATCCAAGCCTGCGTCTCTGCGGCATCTAAAAACTCGACCAAACTCTTTAAAATCTGCAAGGAACTGGCCAATCCCTCTGCAGTCTCTACCTTTCGTCCCTTCCCAGGCCCTCTGCACGCCTCTGGCTTCTCATTTCATATGTAAAACTCAGGACATCCTGACCTCTCTCTCTCTTCCTCTCCCCATTCCCCTTCTACTCCCCGCTCTTCCTCTGGCCCTTCTTTGGCCACCTCCCCACCCTCCTTCTCTGCCTTTCCCCTGTTCTCTCAACACAAGGTTTCTAGACAAGTCTGATCTATGAAAGTCTCATCAAAACAGGTTCACCCCTGTTCCTCCAAAACCATCAAGGACCACATTGACACCCTGGCTCCTGCTCTGACCGACTTCTGCAACCACTCCTTTGCCACTGGAGTCTTCCCATCCCCCCCTGAATCACTTCCTTGTGCACCCTCTTCATAAGAAACCCCCTGTCGACCCGTCCTGGCCTGCTAACTACCACCCAATATCCATCACTCCCTTCCTGGGCAAACTCCTGGAAAAGCTGGCCATCTGCCAGCTTAATCCTCACACTGAAGCTGTTGATTGTCTGCATGACCATCAGTCTGGCTTAAGAGCTGCCAGAAGCACGGAAACTGCTCTCATGAACATCCGTGAAGACCTGCTCTCCAACCTTGATTCCAACACACCCCTGTGTCCTCCTCTTACTTGATCTCTCTTCTGCCTTTGACACGGTCAACCATGTCATCCTGCTCAACCGTCTCCGTGATAACCTGAGTATCACCGGTCAGGCCCTGGCGTGGATGACTTCTTTCCTCTCTGATCGACCCTCCCAGGTCCTACTTGGGTCCTTCCTCTCTCTCTATCTATATCTCTACCTGTTGTGTCCCCCAAGGTGCTAACCTCTCTCCCTGGCTGTTCAACCAATACCTGTCTCTTCTTTCCCACTGCATTGCCGCTCTCTGCTCCAACTTTCAGTGCTATGCGGATGACACTCAGCTAATTTTCAGGCTACCTTCGGCCACCTCTTCCTCTTCTCTCATCTCTGACTGTCTGTCTGCTATCCAGGAGTGGTGTGCCGCCAATGATCTCTGCCTTAATGCCAGTAAGACTGACATTCTCCTCATCGGCACACCCGCTCCCTCCTTTCCTGTCACTCTCTGGCGGACTCTCTTGGCCCTCTTCCTGCTCGCACCCGCAAAGCTAAAAACCTTGGGGGTCATCTTCGACTCAACACTCCCCTTCTCTGCTCACATCTCTGACATCTCTAAGAAGTCATACTACCAGCTGCACCTCCTCAGAGGTATTCTTCCTTTCCTCTCCTTCCCCCGAGAAGCTCACTGTCTCCAGACCTCTGGTTCTCTCTAGGCTGGACTATTGCAACAGCCTCTTTCTTAATCTGCCTGCTACCACTCTCCGCCCTCTGCAACTCATCCGGAACAGGACTGCGAGAATTGTCCTTGGCCTCAAGCCCAGGGATCGTATATTTCCAGGACGGAAATCTCTGCACTGGCTCCCAGTGGCTGCAAGGATTAAGTTCAAAACCCTCTGCATTGTCCACAGGGCCTTCTGGGGCCTGGGGTCTCAATACCTTCAACTCTCTCTTCCTAAATAACTTTCTTCTCAAGCTCTTTGCTCATCCTCCTCCAACTCCCTCAGGGTCAGGCGGTTCTCCAAGCAACGTGTTGGTGGTAGATCTCTTTCTTTGGCTGGGGTCTCCCTCTGGAGCAGCCTCCCTGAAACTTGAGGAGAACCATCTCTGGTTCTGGAAGCACCTCAAAACCTTACTCTTTGCTTCTGCTTTCTCTCCTCCTCTCCCCTGCTGAATTCCTGGCTGAAACTACTGGTTACCTGGCCATCTTCTGATCTTGGGCCCAGGTCCCCTCCCCTGTCAGTTACACACCTGCACTGCCTCCCTGGCAACCCCCGTACCTGGGAACTGTTTTCTGTATCCCTACAGTCCCACTACCAGCACTTGACACCTGCTGTCTGCACTTACCCTTGCACTTATACCCTTGCACTTGCCAGCAGCTGGCCCCACTGCTCTTATTGTTTTTATTTATTCTATTACCCCATGTACTGCACTGTCCCAACCCCCCTCCCACTCCGCACTTTTCCTCTCCCCTTTCCCCTGCACTTGCGCGATCTGAATGACACTTGGCCTAGTAGGATCGCTGCCTCTGTCTTCCCTTTGTTCCCACTCCCTTGCCGTGTTGCGCCTTGAAACACTTGTGTATAGGCGCGTTATAAATGCCATATCATATCATATCATAATAACCAAAGACCATAATTTAAAACTGTAATTAAAAGTATGACATTTTGAGGCAATAATGTTGAAATAGGTAGGTGAAAGAAAAGAGCAAACTGTAGAGTATAAATAACAACGTGTTCTACATTGTTACGTGTGAAAGGTGCAGTGCTTGGTTGTGAATACCAACTGTGTAAAGTCAAAGAGCATGCGTACACTTCAACGCCACTCATTCGGCATTCTGGTCTACTAATTGTCAAGCTGGCACAACTGGAATGGTGGTAGCAAACTCATCTCATGGCTAGCGATAATGCTTCACACTGGCCTCCCACCTCTCTGCCACCAATATGGTAAACTGGTGGATCTTGCCTCTAACACCTCTGCACGCTGAAAAGCAAGACACCTTTCAGATAAAGGAAGGATTAGAGTGACTATAATCTCTGTTTTCTTTTCCCTCCTTGATATGGTAGGGCTTGATCTACATGAAAGTCAAAGTATAAGCGTCAAGTTCATTTCTTGTTATGCTTATCTAACAATCTGAAAGTTAATGCTTTCTTCTTGCACTAAGATTTATGCAACAGCTGCATCGGTTTACTGTAGGCCCTTCAAAGCACAATACAAATATATGCAATGCATTTTGTATTCATTATGCTCAATTTGAAAGTTAGTTAAAATGTATTTTAAAAATGGACAATGCATTGAAATATAAAAAAAAAGATGGAATGGTTAACTTTTCTTCAGTCATGTTATTCAGTTTGTCAATGAATCATTTCATATGTATACATATCCAACATCTCATTTTTTATCGGTATGACTCTACACACGTGTTCTTTGCACTAAGTCAAATTCGTGAGAGGGCATACCGAATTAATATTTGTTTTAATTGTATGTAGTTATTAGACATGGAAATGGCAGACTAGGATATCATAATCTTATGGGCAGGTGTTAGCTTCATGGATGTACAATTATTAAAATAGCCACATGCAAAATAGAGGCTGACATAAAGTAGGTAAGATTACTACTACTCGGGTATGTCCGCTTGCAAAATGAGAAGTTTGAAGAAAAAATGTGAGTCCCTGTACAGTTTTTGATGACCTTTATCAGTCAATAAACGTGATTCTCTCAAAAACGCAACCATGAAAATGAGTGTGATTTAAGCATTGAAGTGGATACAAATGTGCAACCTATCTATTTAGAATAAGGCATTCTTTGTTTTAAAACAACTGTATTGCATTCGACGATGCAAGAGTTTCACATTCCTTTGAGGATTTATGACAGCATGAAAGCAACATGGAATAGAAAGGGTTTTTAAATAATATATTTATTTATAATTTAAAATATATATTCAGAAAGTTGAATTAATGTATTTATCAACAAATAAAACAGCTAATAATGTAAAATGTATTCATAAGGGCAGAATGTTAAAGTTGTCCTTATTGAACAACCAGTTCCTCTGCCCAACCTACCACAAAAATGACATTCCAGACGCCGGTGTCTACAGCTGACATGTGATTGTCACACTCCTAAAGGGTCTGATATTGACTATCCTATGGGAAGACAGGGCACGACAGTCAGGCCAGTTAGCTTTCCCTATTAACAAAAGCAACACACCCATTCGAATCCTGTTGTAAGAGGATTTAGTGTACTCCTAGATTTACACACTTTTGGGGGTTGACAGCCACCACCCAATTAGCTTACTTACCCCTCAAGCTATTCACACTGCCATGTACATCAACTGTACTCTCAACTATAAAATAGGGTGGTTTGACCCAATCTGGGAATAAAAAGAGTTGAGCGCTACAGATCTGGATAAGGGTCTATCCAGCATTGCAAATCACAAGTAAGTCTTCGAAAGCTGCATCTCCAAAGATTTAAAAGTGAATAGTTTCATATGGATCTCGGATTGAGATATTTTGCGCAAGAACTGGACATTTTTCATTACTTTGGACGGAAAGAACACGCAGGATAAATATTTAAAAGAAAATTATCTTACCTATTAATACAACAAAGAAAAAATAATTGTATAATTGGATATACATTCTTGGAGCTAGGTGGATTTTGTTTAAATAGCAGATGAAAAAGATGTGATTTCTTTGCTATTCTGATGACTATAAGCCGCATAAATACCTCCCATCGACATATTTTACAAAGGTTTGAATACAAACCATACAGATATATTAATGCCTCAACTGCCTTAATTCATTCCCCACACCATAATAATGAACACGTTTGTTGAGCAAAGCCAGTGAATAAATGTTGGTAGGCGTTGCATGAGCAAGCGTCTTCCATGTTTGCCTGGGCAAACGTGATTACATAAGTGCCTACACGGCATGTTTGGTGACGTTGTGCACTGACGTCACGACATGGGGCATTGCGTAGCAGATGCGGAAGCTGATGTCGCAAGCAGAGGAGTGCTCTATTATTTATTTCCGTCAGGACACTTGAACTTAGTTTGGAGTTTACATTGTCACAAGATGGATGGAACAGGTGAGGTTCACAGATATTAATCATGCGAAATGTAAGTTGTGCTACGCAAAAAAAAGTTGAATACATCAATATATATGGTGCGAAGTGGATGTCATTGTGATTGATCGAACTAAACACGCGCGTAACACTTTCCTTTAACAATTGGGCGCTTTGAAACAGAATGTATTTCCTGTATAAGCACCTAACAAGCAAACGATACATAAAATAAATCCATTGTAGTTATGCTCTATATGAATGTCACGTAACATAACTGATATATAAGACAATTTGCTGGAACTGGTCTCCAAGTTCAAATTTCCCATTTATGCAGGCTGTAGAAGAGACTTTCAAAGCGGAATACCCTTAGAAAAACGACATAAATTCCATGGAAATGGTTTTCGATGGATTGTTATTCAGTAGCGAAACACTCAGATTAGCGCTTGTAAGGTTTATGTTCCTTCTTTTACATGTGTTGAGTGGACCCGTCTTCAAGAGCTTGCCTGCCCATCAGCCGCAATGGAAGAGACAACAGAAGCCCATGAGGTGAATGCAGTCATTTGTAAGAGGGCGCTTGAGAGTATAACCGTGCTCATCTTTTCTAAAAAAAAAAATGGCTCCCTGCAGGGACCCGTCTTGGAGGACATTTTGTAGCTTTTCTGGATTTGGCACATGGGAAGAGCTCAACCACTTAAAGCCCTGCATAAGTTGCTCCAGAGCACAGGTTTGCAATCTTTGGCTCTCCAAGTATTTTGGAATACAATTGCCATTAGCCCATGGCAGCATAGTCAATTGGGAGGGATCATGGGAGCTGTGGTCCAAAAACATCTAGACTGCCACAGGTTGCAGAAGGCTCCTGAGGGAGGCCCTTGACAGTGGATTAATCAACCCTCAAACCTGATATATTTTGCATGGCTTGTTGAGTGTGAATACTTTATAGCGGTAGAGTGGTGATGGACCATGGACAGATGTAAGTGTCCCGCTTAGGAATGTTAAAGTTAATATGGTGTTTAGTCAACACCAACGCAGCGTCTTCATGACATGTGCAAAGTGTCAATGTTTTCTTAGCCAACGATAGGCTGTGAAACATAGTTTTGAGCCGGCTGTTTATTTTACATCTTTATAAGCATAGTGTCCAGCATAGAGAGGGTTGGACTGGGGCATAAATCTGTCTCAGGCCCCAAGGGGAAAGTGGCCCACAATTGCAAATGGCAATGCATTTCTTTTGTGACAGACTGTTTGAATAGTACCCCCCAATTGGGAGTTTTGTAAACATAAAATGTGATGCAAATCGTGCAAATTAAAGAATATTTGTTTAACAACACTGGTCAAAACTACTAGCCGCACAGTGACGTAACTCATCAAACTGGCCCACATTGGCCAAAAAACGGGGCCCACTTTGACCAAATAAATTGGCCTACACTGGCATACTGTGTTTTTGGTTCGGGCATTGCCCTATTGCCCTATAGGCCAGTCCGAGCCTAAGAACTGCTGGAAATGGTCTAACGTGTGCTGGGTGTGGCCTAAAAGGGGGGGAAGGGCACGTGATTTAGGGATCGGCAGCCTGCCACAAACATTACCTAACTGTGTGGTGAGAGAGGGGTGCAGGCCGAGTTCTTTACGGACAGTTCTGTGGTATAAAATACAACGTGTTGTAGTAGTTTTATCCCCAAATATAATAATCCAGATGTGGGGGAATTTGATGTTTTTTTTAGGTTGCACACAAATTGCCAACATCCCACTTTCCAATTAAATAGAAATGACACACTGGTCCAAATTCTCATAAATGAGTGCAAATGGAAGGAGCGCAGAAAATGCACTAGTGTCATTGGTGCTCTTTGCTGAAATGCTCCAGTCGCCTTATTCTCAAAGGTTACCTAAGCATTTCAGGAGTGGCTGGACAATGCGCAAAGATGCTCTGTCCAGCCTTCTTGCATACATTAGTTTTGGGAGTGCGTGCCAGACACCAATAGAGGACAGACTCCCAGCAAACACGTGGTTGCTGGGAGTGTGTTTCACTGAGACGGGACATTAAAGGGCCCGTATCTGTCAAATGACTGAAAAAGTATGCATTTTCATCTCCATTTGGGGGATGGAAATGCCAGTGTGACAGCCACAGTTCAAACCGCCAATGTAACCTATGAACAACAATTCATGAGAGGGTCAAGAATGACCCTGTCATGCTTTGCCCCTCCCCCGTACTCGCCTTTATCAGCATTTAAATTTAAAAGCACATCACGTTTGTGGATTCTGGACGCGCTTTGAATGCACAGAAACGCCCCCTTCTTTGTGCAAAAGCGCAAAGGGAGGTTAGAGGGCATCTGAATGAGTGCATCTAAGATCCGCTCATTAAGATGTCTTTTGAGCATTGGGCTGTTCCTTCTTTTGGCACAAGTGAGGAGATGCGTTTGAACCAACAAGCATGTGAGGTCTGGCCCAGTGTGTTGAAATAATGCAAATTTCGTCTGAGCTCATTTTGCTCGGTTGCATTAAGATGAAGGACACAGAATGTTGCATGCCCAGTAGATGAACATTTAAACTCACTATGGAAACATTTGAAAGGCATTCCACTTCACGTGCCACTTGTTACACTAAGCTTGGTAGGTTCCTCACAAGATCAAGCAATTAGCTGGGGAGGGATTTTGAAACACTTTGTGGACGTCCAACCCATACTTCCCTAGTCTCCGGGTTTACCCCAGAGACTCCAGGTTTTTACACTCTTCTCCCGGTCTACGGGGAAGAGCGTGGAGTCTCCGGGCTTTACGGCCCTTCCAGTAACTCTGCCCACCCCTCGATGTGATCGGCTACAAACGCACTGATAGTAGCCATTCACATAGAGGTAATGACAGAAGAGCGTAAATCTTGCTCAGATTGAAGTCGTTTGACATTGATTTTTTTATTTGTATTTGTGTGGCGCGCGTGGGCAGAGTCTCTGAGAAAAGGGGGCAGGGAATCCAATGACATCCTTCTCCGGGTTTTTCTTTAGCAAATGTAGGTAAGTATGGTCCAACCCAATGCATTAATTGTACTCCCTTTTTGCAAGTGCGGAGGTAAACCAGAAGCCAAGCGGGCGGTGGCGAGAGCTGGATAGGGGAGGCCGCTAGTGAAACAGGGGAAGTGAAGGAAATGAAAAAGGTTTGCACAGTGACTGCAGCACCTAAACATCCGCTACTGCTAGGGCTGGAGTGGGGATGGAACCCAGACACGCCGCCTCCCTCAACAGTGTCGTGTGTGATTTCTGAAACGTACGTTTCTCAAACTATGCATGTGAGAAAACCAGTAAGGGGGTTGGGGCTGCTCCCAGTTCGTGAAATTCTGCTGGGAGCCTGGGCAGCGACCTGGCTCAGGAGCAGATTATGGACCCTGCAGGGGCTTTGTCTTGTCTGGCCCTGACCTACTTATAGGGACGGAGATGTCCCAGGTTGTATGATCAATCCGAGATAACCGCGATATCGGCCATAGCCATGGATCCGCAAGGCCCTGCAGAATGACTTCTGCCAAACAAAGGCCATTTGGAGACATTCTTCCCCGGTTGTGTGAGAGGCAGTCCACAACCAGTTGTATTGTAGTGAATTGTATTGCAATAGTCATTTATATAGTGCCTTTTCCCATTTGTATGGCCTCAACGTGCTATGTGGTAGGAACGCCCTCTGGGACCATAGTCCAGGTATGGGAACATTTCGAAGGGGAGACTTAATATGCGTGTGTGCATTTGGCCGAGATTAGGACTTAGGAGGGCTGGCAAGGTTCCAGTAAGCAGCCCAAGAGGTGAGGCATGTGGACGGGTGCTGAATGTTGGTCACGACAGAGTGCTAGTACAGAAGACTCTATGTGTAATCAGCTAGACCGCAATTGTCGTTGGTTGTCGCTGTATTATAATGGCAGAGGTGTTGAGGCAAATCTTGTGTCTCAGTGCAAAGGTTATGTGACCACCTAGGCCAAATTTGTCATAGTCCCAGCTACATTCTAGAATGCATGGGTGAAAAGCTCTGTCTGCGTCAGATGTCCACCGAAGTGGTGAGTGTATACATACCTTAAACTCGGATAGAGCCTATCTTCATTGTCACTGTGTCTGATTTACCAACACTATGGGCAGGCTACCCCTAAGTCTGCCAAGGCGATAACCTGGTTGTCCCAGAGCATCTTCTAGGTGGGACAGGCATTCTCTGAGCGCAATTAATAATGAATTAAATAGACAAAGTTACTACATGTCTTCCATGTTCCACAGATTCTAACCAAGGTAGTCTAATAATCGTGATATCAAGGCTACCTGCACGTAACCACTGTGCGTTCCAATGTGCTTACTCTATGCAGTTGTAAGTGAAAAGGGGGTTACTAACAAATATCGTGAAGAGTCATGGGCGAGCTGAACCTGGTAGGCGTAGTACACCCCATGTGTCAACCGGCATTTACATTCCTCCAGTTGCAGTGCCAGGCCTCTCATATATCCAGTCCCAGCCCCATGGCTTGTCCCTGCAGGTATTGGATGCAGGCTAATGTCAATTGACAGGTCCAGCACCAAGGCCCCGGAAACGGTGGTAAGCCGTACTGTCATGTTAAAGCACAGAAGGGGAACTCCCAACACCTCATCTTGTTGCAACCAGCATTCTGTCCTAAAGGGCTTTATGTGCACTGGTCCATTTCTCACTTATTACATATTACACTTATTACCAATTAAATGAAGAAAATAGCACAACCATCGCTAGAGCCGTCATCATCTCAAGACTGGACTATGGCAATGCTCTGCTATTGGGAGCAAGCAAAGGCTGCATTGATCAGTGCCAGATCATTCAGAATGACGCGGTGAGAGCTATAAAAAAGAAATCCCGACAAAATCACATCACAGAAGACCGCAAAGCCTTGCACTGGCTGGCGGTAGAAGACCGTATTACATTTAAAGCAGCTACAGTTGTCCACTACTGCCTCTACCGCTCTGCCCTAACTACCTAAAGGAGCACATTTCTTTGTATGAACCAGGACGATCACTGAGATCTACAAATCAAGGTCTAGTCAAGATCATCCAGACAAAGAAAGCAAATAGAATGGGACGCTCTTTCCCTGCCCAAGCATCCCTAAAATGGAATAGCCTGCCTACCACGCTCAGACTAGAAACCAACTTTCAGAATTTTAAAAAGAAATTGAAAACATTGCTCTTTAAATAAAGCTACACAACCCCTTAACTAGACTTCCTGTTCCCTGTCCCGTCTTACTCATAGTTCTCTATCTTTATGTCCGCGCCCTGATGCCTGCAGGCTTTCAGCGCATAACAAAAATAAATACAAAAATACAAAATACACACATTTCCCCTCCCCAGGGCATCCATTTAAGTAGGTCATGCTCCATACCGCACAGTCCATCTCAGTGTGTCACCATTCTTACCCCCTAAAAATCAATCTAAATGCATTACGTTTCCTATCCCCAAGCACACCTCAGGATGGACCATCGACCGGTCTTCTCGTTGTTCAGCCGGGCCGTGGATTTGGATGTTGTCCCCCCCAGTGCCTGTTTCATGACGTGACCATATGTCCAAAGCTTTCCAGTGGTAAAGTACATGCTAACATCAGATTGTCAGGTGTTGTATACCAGTAGCCAGAGTGTACCAGTCGGAGTGGAGGGAGCCCGGGGCTGATGTGTAATTGTGTGCAAGGAGTGGGCTTGTTTAGCAGGGCAGGCAGCAACAAAAGCGGCCGGCATCGGTTGCAACAAGTCTTGTTGATGTTTCGATGAGTCTGGGGCTGATTCCTGTCTGTGAAGAAACATTAAGTGAAGGAGGAGCGAGGGGATTCAGGATGTGGTAGGGAATAGCCAAGTTTTGAGAGCCTTTCTGAATGCCAGGTGGTTGTCAATGGGGTGTATGTGGAGAGGGAGTGAGTTCCAGATGGTAGGAGCTTGAATGGAGAAAGAGAATCCTCACAATCGAGAGGAGTTGCAATGGGGGATAACAAGGAGGTTAGCAGCGCCATATCTGAGGTTCCTGGTCGGTCGATAGCATATGAGTTATCCTGGAGGAATTTGGGTCAGGGGTTGCTGAGGGCACAGTGAGGGATGCACATGGCTTTAAAGGTAGACCGTCGACCAATAGGGAGTGTAGGGGAGGCATGGTATCACAAGTATGACACTGGTACAATAGGCACATGTTGCAAAACCTTTTTGAAATTGTTGGAGTTGAAGAAACTCCTACTTTGCCCTATAACTAAGATGTGAGTAGTCTCGACCATTAAATAATAAGTAACACAGTCCTTGTGGAGTCCGTCAAATCAAAATGGCCTATGCTAACAAAACCTAATGCCTGCCTTATCTCTTGTACAAAAAAGTGTAAAAAGGAGAAATGTATGCAAAAGGAAACATCAATGTTCAATGAATAAATGTGGTTGAACCAGCTCTCCTCCACACGCTAGACCTCACAGAATAAGGCTGTCCCTCTAGGCAGGATGACACACTCTGGCGCAGTTTCCAACACAATAAACAATTCCAAAACATGGATCGAGGTCCGTCTGGCCTTCCAATTTAAAGTCTCTTTTCTTGACTTCCAAAATAATGTTTAAACCAAAATGTTCACAAAGGTCCCCCTCTTTTGGGCTCACACCTTTCACCACACAGTTCTCATAGGTCCCCCTCTGTCGGGTTCAGACCTTCCATGATAAAGTTCAACCACAAACTTGCAAGGGGGCTACCTTCACCAAGCTTATTTCACTTCGGGTCTCCCTCTGTCGAGCTCTGACCACTTTCGGATGTCGAAGACTTTTGAATGTGCGTGGCTTTTTTACTGACCACTGCATGACCACTTTGACTCAAAGTTTACAGTCCACCTTTCACTCTCGTCTTCTATATGAGTTACATTTCTTTATTTTACTTTTGCTGTTCATTGGCTTTATCGCTTTAAACCATCTCCTTTTCACAGAGACTTTCTAATGGGCTACTTCCTTTTGCTGGATCACTCTGTTACTTAGTATCACTCGCTTCGCAGCTGTCTTTTACTTCAAAGTTCATTCACAAGTCTGCCTTTCCTCGCATCTCATTCACACACGTGCAACCTTCACTTGCGATATAATGTTGCTACTTAATTCGTTTTAACACACACCAGTCTTTCAGGTCGCATGCCAACTCAATGGCTGTGTGTGTCTCTTTCTTGCTTTTGTGATTCCCAATTCACGAGTCAAGGTTAGTACCACAGGCTTGGCCTCGCCTCCCCAACTTTGCCGTTCACCCGGGAGGGTCGCTGGTGTCCTTGAAACACAATGCAATCTTCACTTGTGGGATCTGGCCTTCTCCACGTGTGTTTCGTGGCCTGACAGAGGCAACGACCACCAGTAAGAAACTCTTGGGGTTTTTGACCCGCTGCTCTCGTCCCCTGGTCCAGTAGGTTTTCCTTCATCCCAGAAGTCCTGCTCGTACTCGTGTTCCACCTTGCTCAGAGTGTGTCTTTGGGTTCTGCCTTTTATTCGTGTGAGGAAAGCTAACTGGTGTCAGGTGTGTGCACTTAGAGTCAAGTGCCTGACTTTTCATGACCCGATTAGCGGGACATGTCCAGTACAATGAGTGAAAGTTAATGCTCTTACTCTCAGTCACCCTCTTACTCGGTCCAGTGTTTGTGTAAAAGGAGCGGGGTGGTGGGACTTCCAGAGCATCCTAAAACATGGGATGGATTGGATAAACAAAGTAGGGGCAATACCACGTCCCACCATTGGCTGCTGCACCTCACTTCCCGAAGACCCCTCACCCAGGTGATCCTCCCACACTGGTCTACCCTCAGGGTCTGGATCCAAAGGCGATGGCTGTGCCCTGGCCACCTGAGAGAGAAATCCCCAGGGACTAGCGCGCAGGGCTGATATGTTCTCTACGTGAGAGGCCGTTGAGGAGATGGGCAGCAGCGTTTTGGATTCTTTGGAGTTTCCTGAGTTGGAAAGCCAGGGCGCCTAGACAGAGGCAGTTTCGATAGTCTAAGCGGGACATGGTGATGGCCAGGATAAGAGATTTGGTGAGGGTAGGTGAGGTATGGGAAGATCCGCCTGAGGATGCTTCGGTGGAAGAAGCAGGTTCTGGACACAGAGTTGATGTGTTGGGAGAAGGATATATTAGAGTCCAGCATGTATCTGAGGTTTTTCACAGAATTTGAAGTTGTTGGATGGGGTGACCTAGACAGTGAGGCCAGGGGATTGATTGGGGAGTAGAGCGGTTTTGCTCCATACTAGGATTTCAGTTTTGCCAGGGTTGAGGAAGAGGTGGTTGGCCGTCATCTAGTGGTCAATATCAGAAAGGCAGGATGAGAGGTCTGGGCGAGCGGCACCTGGAGATTTGGGAATTTTGAGGATGATCTGAGTGTCATCTGCTAGTTATAGCAGGTGCTGTCATGAGATCAGACGAGTGCAGGGAGAGGGCTAAGGCAGAACACTACAGCACTTGTGGTGCCCTGTTAGAGGACCAAGTTTTTTCCTGCCCCTCATTTTTGCATAACAGCCTTCTGCTGCATGTGTGATTTTGTTACAAGTACATTTCTCTAAAGCATTTTTTGCATTTTCATCTTGCAATTCTCGTTTTCAAAACCTACTGTACTTCATTCGGTATGTAAAATGCAGGTTAGCAACAAAGCATGTATTTGTATTTGTTTTATTTATAACGTGCAAACCATCAGGCCGGAGGCATCAGGGCGCAATTTGTACAGAGTTACAATAATGCATATATACAGACATAAAAATTATATTAACAGAATACTAAGCAGTGTTTCTATGTACGTATATTACAGAGATTACAGTGCCGCTAGGTTTAGCAGTGGATATACCCATAGGGTGTACAGAAAATGGTAACGGAGGTTTTGGACTTTAAGGTATTGAATGAGTCTTCGGCTCTAATTGTAACGGGGAGGGAGTTCCATAGCTTAGAAGCTAGGACAGGGAAGCTAGTGCCTCCCGCTTTTAGCAGTTTGAACCTCGGGATCGATAGACAGTGGGTCTGGGCCGTTCTAAAAGAGGTCGAGTGTCGAGACAGCCGATTACAGAGGTAGAGAGGGGCCTTGTTAGCCAAACATTTGTGCGTGAGGGCGAGTGTTTTTAGAGAAATTCTCTGCTTGAAAGGTAGCCACTTTAGGTTAGTTCTGGATTCTGAGATGTGGTGGTTGCGGGGAATGTTTAGGGCAGCTTGAATGGCATTGTTCTGGGTTGTTTGAAGTTTGTTCAGGTTCTCTTGGCTGGTACCTAAGTAAAGAGCACTACAATAGTCAATTTTGGCCATAATGAGAGTTCTAGCTAGTGTGACACTGTTAGGGGTGGTAAGAAACGGTATGCAAGCTGCAATAAGTTTGCACGTGTATGCAGAGGCAGATCTGACTGCATTTATTTGTTGAGATAAGGATAGGGTCGCGTCAAGGTAAAAACCTAACGTTTTGGTGTCTTTCGAGACCCGTCTAGTATTACCGTCTATGATGAATGACTGATAGGACGGCTCTAGTTTACTCAGGCGTTGCGAGGTGCCCAGGATAAGGAGCTCCGTCTTGTCGTCATTTAGACATAACTGGTGTTGGGCCATCTAGGCTTGGATGACCAGGTAGACGTTGTTAAGGGCCTTGGTGTCAGCTAGATAATCACCTGTGATGGTAATGAGTATCTGGGTGTCGTCTGCATAGGTAGTGTAGGAGACACCCAGATAGTCAAGCACATCAAAGAGTGGTTTAGTGAAAATGTTATAAAGTGTGGGTGACACGCAAGAGCCCTGAGGTACGCCGCAGTGAATTGGGGAGGGGTCCGCGGCTGCGGATGGAGCAAAGACCCTCATGGATCTATTGCTCAAAAAGGATTTGATCCAGGCCGCAGCAGAGGACGAGAAGTTGGCAGCAGAGTGGAGGTGACTGCATAGGATCTGGTGGTTGACCAGATCAAACGCGGTAGAGAGGTCGAGGAGTAGTAGCATTGCTAGTTTACCCTTATCCTTCAATACCTCAATTTGGGTTTTTAAATCTATTAAGGCAGTTTCCGTCCCGTGTCTAGGACGAAATCCAGATTGTCATAGACCTAGCAGATTGTTAGATTCCAAGTAATCTTGGATCTGAAGGTATGCTGCGCGGTCTAGAATCTTAAGCAAAAACGGTACTGTGGTAATAGGTTGGAAGTTAGTAGGTATGCTTGGGTCTAGGGATGGTTTTTTGAGCAATGGGATCACCCAAGCGTCCTTAAGGTTGTCTGGGACAATACCTGTTTTAAAGGAGGAGTTGATGAAGGCCGTAATGAATGGGGCCAAATCATGTGCAGAGTCCTTAATGATAGGAGCTGGGCAAGGGTCACCATGGCAGTTCGATGGTTTAATTCTCAGGATGATATTCTCTACCTCAGTAATGGTGAGCGGTGAGAAGGCAAATGGTTTGGTGTTAGCAAATGGTTTGGAGTTGGCAGTGGCTAGAGGGGGGGCCCTATCAGGGGAGAGTGAGCAGTTGTCGAACTTCAGACTATCCTGCTTATTTTTGATTTTAGATTGTAGTGTGGAGATTTTATTGAGTAAGGCTGCTTGAATGTTGGTGCACCATTTACTGTCTTTCGTGCAGCTGTCTGGGGGGGGATGTTGGACTTTCTAGCTCTTTTAAGATTCTGAAGAGTTCCTTTGTATTTGAATCAGCTTACAGAATACGGTTATTAAGAGACTCTTTTTTTGCAGTGATAATAGCATCTTTGTAGGTGAGTGAGGCAAGAAGGAAGCCATCTTTATGCTTGTCAGAAGGGTGGCTTTTCCAACGATTTTCAGCAGAGCGTTTAACTTTGCGGAGTATTCTTAACTGTGGGGTAAACCATGAATTAAGATGTGCTCGTGGTTTGGCCTTCCTCAGTTTGATGGGAGCTATAGAGTCAATAGCCATAAGCATAGTTTGGTTGTAAATGTCTGCTAGGGAGGTGGGATCAGAGCAGGTATTGGTGGCCGCATTGGGGGCTGGGAGTAACAGTGGGAGGAGTTTCTCCTTAGTTATGTCCTTTTTACTCCTAGTAGGGAGTGCTGGGGCTATCGGAGTCAAGGCTCGCAGAGTTGCTTCAACATTGAAAGTTATGATGTGATGGTCAGACCATAAGCAAGGGGTATTGTCAAGAACCTTGATATTGCAGTTAGAGCCGGCTAACCAGTCAAGCGTCCTGCCTTTGATATGGGTGGGTTCTTGGATGTACACGGTGAGGCCGAGGTCAGTTAGAACATTCTCCAGATCTAGTGCCACGGGATCTTTTGGGTCACCAAGACCTAAGTTAAGGTCACCTAGGATGATTGTTTGTGAATTAGTTTTAGTTTTGTGAAGGAGGAGAGTGGATATTTCGCCGACAAAGGTCGGTGCTGGGCCTGGGGGCCTATAGATGAGATGGAGGGGGGCCGTTTGGTTAGGCGTGAGTGATAGTTTGACTGAGACGACTCAGCTGATTCAAGTTTGAAGTCAGATACCACTGTTAGATCAAGAAAGTTTTTATGGATAAAGGCCACGCCACCGCCTCTGGATTGGGCAGTGGTACGGTCACATCGCGTGATGCCGTAGTCAGGTGGTAAGGCCAAGGATAGTGAGGGGACAGATGCGGCATGTAGCCAAGTTTCAGATATAGCAATGAAGTCGAGGTCAGATGTGGTGATGAGGTCAGCAATGTCTAAAGCGTGAGCTGAGATAAGCGTTGATAAGGGCGCCCTTAAAAAACAGGCAGTTCAACCCCTGTGGTAGTGGATTTGCATGTAGCGGGGTGAGGGTGAGCCAGGTGGTGTATGTGAGGTTTGCTTGGTAGCGTTGTTGCGGGAGTGTCGTAAGCAGAGTCTAGTGCCTAATCTCTTGTTTCTGAGAAAGAGGGGGCATGGTTGGTTAGGTGTGGGTTTCCTGGCGAAGTGTTCCAGCCACAAAGCTGGGTCATTGAGGTATTGGTTAATATGGTTACTTAGGCAGTGTAAACCTACAGTGGTTGCTGCAGGGCTCATTATAGGAGTCACAGTCATAGTGGGCAATGCCTGGTGGTGTAGGTGCGGGCAGGCCAGACTATTAGGTAGCTGAACAGGTTTAGCCCAAAGGGGGAAGGTTGTTGCAGTAGGTAACTGAGTGACTGGGGCAGCCGGTAGGGCTAGAATGTAGTCTAGTAGAAGGAGCACGCTGACGTGCATGATGGTAGTACTAGGTACCTGGGTAAGATACCTACGAAATTGTTCACACAGGGTCAAGATTAGGTCTCAATAGATAGGACTGTGGTATCAGTGACCAGAGCGGCACAATATAGTGGAACACCTGGGTTCAATTTTGCAGTGAGAGTCTAAAATGCAGCAATTCAATACACAGATAGTGGAACACCTGGGTTCAACTTTGCAGTGAGAGCCTAAAATGCAGCAATTCAATACACAGATAGTGGAACACCTGGGTTCAATTTTGCAGTGAGAGTCTAAAATGCAGCAATTCAATACACAGATATGATATGATATGGTATTTGTAACGCGCCTATACACGAGTGTTTCAAGGCGCGACGAGGCAGGGAGGGGGGGAAACAAGGTGAAGACAGACAAACGATCCTACTAGGCCAGGTGTCATTCAGATCGCGCAAGTGCAGAGGTAAGGGGAAAAGGAGAAGTGCAGGGGGAGGAGGTGGGGGGGAAAGTGCAATACAAGGTAAGTAGCGTAATAAAATAATAAATAATAAATAAAAGGGCCAGCTGGTGGCAAGTGCGAGGTAAGTGCAGAGCAAGTGCTGGGAAGGGGGCTGTAGGGATGCAGTGACAGTCCCGCAGTGCAGGGGGAGCCAGGGAGGCAGTGCAAGTGGAGAGTAGCTGGGCCCTGGGCCGAGGTCACAGAGTGGCCCAGATGCAGGTTAAGTGCAGACTTCGGAGGGGAGTTAAGCAGGTTTAGCAGGGGAGAGGGAGAGAGAAGGCAGAAGCGAAGAGGAAGGTTTTGAGGTGCTTCCGGAACCGGAGATGGTTCTCCTCAAGTTTCAGGGAAGCAGGAAGGCTGTTCCAGAGGGAGGCCCCTGCTGCGGAGAGAGATCTGCCCCCAGCTCGTTGCTTCGAGAAGCGGCTGACCATGAGGGAGTTGGAGACGGATGAGCGAAGGGCTCGTGAAGGCAGATATTTAGGAAGAGAGAGTTGAAGGTATTGTGGCCCCAGGCCCCAGAAGGCCTTGTGGACAATGCAGAGGGTTTTGAACTTAATCCTCGCAGCCACTGGGAGCCAGTGAAGAGATTTCAGTCCTGGAGAGATACGGTCCCTGGGCTTGAGGCCAAGGACAAGTCTCGCAGTTCTGTTCTGGATAAGTTGCAGAGGGCGGAGAGTGGAGGCAGGCAGATTAAGATAGAGGCTATTACAGTAGTCCAGCCTTGAGAGAACCAGGGCTCGGGAGACAGTGAGCTTCTGGGGGAAGGAGAGGAAGGGAAGAATACCTCTGAGGAGGTGTAGTTGGATAGTGGAACACCTGGGTTCAATTTTGCAGTGAGAGCCTAAAATGCAGCAATTCAATACACAGATAGTGGAACACCTGGGTTCAATTTTGCAGTGAGGATGGGGCAATGGTGTAGGTATACAATAGGATGCACAGTGCAGGCTCAGGTATGCGATTGGAGTCAAAATATGTAATGGGAGTTGTTGCTGAGGGCTGCTCAGTACTCCATTGCTGTGCGGTAAAGGGGCATCTGAGTCCAGTTGTACATTGTGGGCTTGGGGTGGTAGTAGTAGGCCGATAGTACACAGTCAGCGGACAGGCATTAAAGCTGTAAATGAGCACAGGTTATTGAAGCAGGGGTTGGCGCTGCAATAAGGGGGCCAAGTAAATGTGAGTTGACTGTTAGGTAGGTGGATAGGTTCTGGGTATCATATGTTACTCACAGTTTCGGGGGCAGGAACAGGGGGCATGGCCCTGGGCTCTGGTCAGCTCGGGACAGTCTCAGGACAGTTGCTGGTCTTGCCTTCAGGGCATTTCCTGGAAGAGCCAGCTCCCGCCTGCCGACTTCCAATAGGCCCGTGGAGTAGGTGCAGGGGCCAATCAGTGGCAGGCATCACTGTGGTGGAGGGGCTGAAAATGGTGGCCAGGGTCTGAAAAACGGGCAGCCATCTTTGAATTGGAAAACACCTTGTGTGTTGGAATGGTGGAGGTGTACTGCAGGCATTTAAATCTGCCAGTACATCTCATGTGCATCACGAGCGCCTCTTAATTAAAATGCTCGTGTTTGCAGAATTCTCTCGGCTACCGCGCCTAGTGCGCTAAGAATAGTGATGCATTTCAAATAAAGGCTACTGGCAGCATACCTTCGTTTTGGGATGAAAAGGCATTGATATGGGAGTTTACATTTTTTTTATAGGTGAGGAACCCATTTTGAAATGGAGTGCCTCTTTTTGCCCAAAAACAGTAGTGTCAAAAGGAAGGCAGGCGCAGACATTGACACTGAAAAGAAAATGCAAAATACAGTAAGTATGATGCCACATATTTAGACTTTGGATTTACTTCCATTGTAGACGGGGTGAAACAAGGCCTCAGTGTGTGGTGCATGGAGTAACTTTAGCCAATGAGTGCCTGAAACCAAATTAAGATGCCAGTTGGCAACAAAACATGGGGATCTCATTGGAAAGAGCAGAGACGTAGTCAGCCAGCAGAAACTTACAGTAGGAAATATTGATTCTACTCCAGCCAGTGCAGTGAAAGCATCCTATGATATTTTCCACTACCTTGCCAAAAATGAAAATCCTTTCGTTGATGCTGAGAAAGTCATCTTACCAGCAGCCATGGCAATGTGCAGGAGAATTGGTGCTGAAAGTTTAGCGGACAAGCTAAAAATGATTCAGACACCACCATCAGCCGCCGTATGGCTGAGATGTCGGAAAATATCACTGCACAATTATTCACACAGCAGTTGAAAACCAGTCTCTTTGCCTTACAGATGGATGAGGCAACAGATATATCCAAACAGTCTAATTTAATAGCCTATGTAATGTACTGTTGGGCAACAACAATATTGGAGGCTTTTTATGTTTTATAAGGTCAATAAAACCAGGGCAACAGCATCAGAACTGTTTGATATTTTAAATGATTTCATGAGCAGCCACAGTTTGAGATGGGAATCCTTCGTAGGAATCTGCACGGATGGCGCCCCTTCAATTTTTGGAGATAGATTGGGGTTGAAGGCCGAAGTGTTAGCAGTCGCTCCACATGTTGCATGGACGCACTGTATAATTCACAGTGAAGTGCTTACTGCTTGGAATATGAACAACGATCTTGCAGATGTACTCAATTCAGCTGTAACAATGGTTAATGCCATCAAAATACAGCCGCCAAGAGCATGTGTCTTTGCCATTCTGTGTGCAGAAATGGGGGCAGATCATGATGGTTTGCTCTTTTACACAGAACTCAGATGGCTGTCCAAAGAAGCTCTTAAAGTAGCTAGTCGTCTAGTCCTTGAAGGGATAGAAAAACTTACTGCGCTTTGGTCGCGTTGCATGGAAAGTTAGGGTGATGCCACTAACTAGGTGGTGTTTCCACAACTCAGTCAATGTTTGGGGTACTAGACCACTAGCTACTTTAAGAGCTTCTTTTTATTTATATCCCGGTTACAGAACACTTAATGTCACTCATTTTATATTTTTTGTAGGTACATACCACAAGCTGTGAAGAACCTATACCACAATTCATGTCCTGATGAAGGCCATTATACTTGGAGCTACCCAAATGCATTAGGTCGAAACACCATTGTGTTGATTCTTTTTTGTCTTAGTATGACAATTAGGCAGAAAACACTGTATGCTTAATTCTATATCGTTTCACTGTAACCCCTTGGAAATACAAGGTTTTGTATCTAGCGAATCACCAGATGATTGAAAAATGTACCAATTGCAGTAGCATTTTGTTTCCTTTGTTATGAATATGTAAGGTTATCTAAGTTCTTTATGGTATGTTATGTTCATGAAAGTATTCACACAGAAATGGCTTTTTGTGTTTGAAACACAACTGAATGGTCAGTTTTTTTGTGTACTGCGGTTCTGACCATGGTCACCCTGCCCAATTGTTTATACATACCTTGTAGTACCTGGAACGGTCAGGGAAAAGCCAGGTGCCCCTTTTTTCTTACACATGAATCACCACCACAGACATATTCGTAATGTAAAATTATGTGTTTTTTCTTAGGATCCCGAAATGCACTTTGCTTTTATGCAAATCAACAGGATTACATTTGTTGACGAGATGGGGTGCTGCTCGACCTAAGCGGGGGCTGTGGCTACATATCCCCCTCTCGCATGAAGGAGCGGGGAGTTCCCAGAGACAATTCTTTTCCATTTCCAGCCCTGCCATTGAATGGCTGAATATCACAGTGTGGGCACGGGTTGAGAAAGGGAGGCACTTTCCGTCTACAGCATCTACGCTGTAATTCCCTGCAGTAATCTTGCCCTCAGATGTGCCTTCCTGAAACGTAATGCAGAGAGACAGATGTATATGTCATTAGACCCCACCCCCTCACCGCCATCATATTGGAAGAATAATAAGAAGACACTGTGCCTGACACCGGGTATCATCCCAATATCACACTGAAGATAAGAGAGACGTTATGCCCTCAGACAACCGTACCGAATGTACCCTGAAACTGATGCGATAGAAGGAAGTTACATAAAGCATATGCAAGACAGAGCAACCAAGTCTCCAGAGGGCGAGGAGAGTAATAACACCCAATATAATTGAATCAAATAGTACTAAATAGAAGGACAGAATGGACAAAATCATGGTCTCCTCATCCGTGGTGTAAGACTAGAAAGCAAGGTCTATTCATAAAGCTCTAGATGAAAATAACAATGTACCTTCGCTCCCTTTAAAGTTCAAAGGAAGAGAACAGTCAGCAAGGTCAACTACAAAGATGAAGCCTTGGCTTCGGGCCTAACCGATGAGAGATGGTAGGCTAATTAGCCAAGTGGGCAGTTGTCTGATGTTCCTCGCATCTGGCTTTTGTTTTGCTTAAATGCTGCTAACGAGCCGAATGTCCATGGTTGGAAGAGGGTGCCAACCAATCATGAGGGCCTATGTAATGGTGGACTATGCATTGTTGCAGAAGACAATACGCTGCTGTTATTTTGCTATTATCTTTATTATATGTAGTTAGAGGTAGTTTAAGGCATGTCTTCTTGATAAGGTGCAGCAAATGATGTTACTAACACCTAAATGAACTGTAGGTATATATGGTCCCTTCACCAATCCCTCTGCCCAATAGGTCTTTACTGTTTGCCACATAAGATGACTTCATAGCTGATGTACATTGAGATATAAAGCCTTTTGTGTAATTATAATGCGTTGCGAGTGAGTAAGCTGTGATTTGTTTGGCTTGCCAGGTTTCCCTACTTTATTGAGCTGACCATAAAGTATTATTTTGCCATATTCTTTGAGTCTGTCTGGTTATTCGGGCCTGAGATAAATTATTGCGGTAATCCCATCCAGCCCTTGGAGCGCTCCAGGTGCTACTGCACCTTTTGGTAGCAGAGGATGGCTCAATACATACCCTTGGCTTGTTGACGTCTTCCACCATTAGCCGGAAGACCGCAGTTTCCTGTGGAGAGCGGAAGAAAAACATGTGTAAAATGAGACAGCTGGCAGGTGGCTCTTTGAAGAAATTCCTGTCCGGTCCACACAGGCGGACCGTGGACTGAAGGCAAAGTGGTTGATTGGGGAAGAGTCGATAATAAAGGGCTCGAACTGAACAATGGACGTAAGTAGAAGCATCAAAAGAGGCAAATAAAAGAAAGGGAAGCGATCTTATTGCATAAATATATATAGTGGGCAACTTAACAGGATTTGATTAAGGAGAGATACCTTGTTTGCTATTCTCAAGGAAATAGAAGGGACCGCATCACATACCAGTATTTTTAAGGGATTCCTGCAGCTAGTCCTCAGAAGGATGTGTGACACACTCCAAAATGGTGTTAAATACAGATGAGATACTTTTACTAGGGACAGTAAGGAAGACGATCATAGCACTTGTTCTGTACATTTGTTTGGGGTTGTGAAAATATTAGTGTAAAAAGTTGACATGTTTTGTATTAGTTGTGATAATATATAGGTTGTAGGTTTAAACTACAGAACAATAGTAATAATTATATCAGGCCCTAAAAACAAGCGATTGGCGCCAATGATATGAGGGTAGCAGTTGAGGAAAAACATTAGATTGTCAATAATAGAAGTAGCATAGAGAGAATCAATAGAACCATACATGAAGAAGCAAACAGAATATTATTGTGTAGGCTTGGAAATTGTTTGGAGAATATTATGGAGAAATGGCCGGTGATTTATGGTGTTTGCCCAAATTGATTGTTGTGATGTAAATATTTAAAGTAATAACAGAATAAAAGAACTGGTAAGTAGTGTCAGTTAAAAATGACTTGTCATTATGGGGGACACAGCCCTTCTACACTTGTGCAAAACATTACCGTGATACAAACCTAATTTTAGGAAATACCATGCCGAATGAGTAAAAGGCATGGCAGACAAAATGTTCACACCTTGACCTCAAGATGGTTCGCTATCGAGAACATCATTGCAACACATGACAACATACTTACATGCAGCATACTCGGGGAAAAAGTTACAAAAAAGGTTAGCTATTTTAGAGCTATGGAAAATGTATCAGGGTGAGAAAGTAGACCCGCTCGAGAAGGAGTGGATGCTTAATCAGCATAAAGGGGGTGAGAGGGTGTAACACCCCTGGATCCTCTTTCTTCTCCTGAAAACAATAATACAATTAAGGACAAACAAGGATTTTATCCTCTAAAGGAGTCAAAAGCAGCAGCGGGGCATGTTAATCCAACATATGCGGCCCCGCACGCAATGAACAGAAAGAGTGTGATGAAAAAAGGGACAGACAGATAGAGATAGAAGAAGCCAAGAGACAAAAAGGAGAGAGACAGTGCTAGCGGAGTGACAATAGTACAGAACGAGTGGATGGGAGGCCAGATGCTACTCAAATTAGACAGAGAGGGTAATGACGACATTAAAGAAAGAGAGGAATGGGAAAAGAAGGAAAAGGAATGAGAAAGGACATAAAAAGAGGTGAAGGAAAAAGAGAGGAAGCAAAAGAAAGAACGAAGAAGGTATGAAGAACAGAAAAAAAGTGAGAAAGAGAGAAAAGAATAGAAGAAACATGAATAAATAGAAATACAGATATTGAAAGAACGTAGGTCACGAAGAAGAGAAGAAGAAGAGAAAAGGGAGATGAGAAGAAGGGAAGAAGAAATGAGAAGGAGTAGGGGACAAAGGGATGCTGAAATAGATCACATTTTTAATAGATGTGTAATACCAGTTGAAGAACGAGAATGATGGGAAGAAGAGAGAAGGTCATAACAGCCCTACAGAGAGCTGCACAAGATACCTAGAGTACAGGCATGGGCTGATGAGCATGAGGCAGAAGGCATAAGGAAAAGGATTGGGGATCTATAAAGGCAAATGAAGGAGAAAGATGGTTATGAGACGAAAGGGAGTATCAAACGATCTCCACCAAAGGAAACAGGTGGTAGATCAGATGACGGAATTATGGACAAGCATAGAACTCTGCCCTTAAGTAGACTAGATCTTGATGATGAGGAAAGGGAAAACAGCCATACCAGTTGGGGTATCCGATGTCAGATGATGAAAGGGCAGAAAATGAGAGCACAAAGAGAGGCCACATGTGATTTTTCGATCGATCCAAACATAGAAAGAGGGGTAAAGTGGTCAGAATGTTGATGTCTTGAGACGAGGTAACCAAGGGATAAAACTGTAGCTTTATTATATCATATTCGATGTCATAGACTGCCCGAGCCAGTGCAACAGCAGATGAATAAACAGGTAGGGATGGAAGAAAAACCCTGGCCAGAAATACAGTTGTCTATTGTACATCATTGTCAATTGTTACAAGAGAAGAATAAGAAAAAAGCTGAGAATAGAAAGCACGAGGAAGATAAGTTAGTTTGGAAAATGTCAAAATTTGCCCTAGAAAGAGCAGTATTGATGAGTAGTGAAGGTGTGGCCACACAAGAGTTACAGCCTATACAGCCAAGCAATGTAGGGTACCCTATATAGCAAAGTGGGTAAAATGTTTGGCCATGAGGTGGTGGGAATGGACCTAGAGGACAAGGAGGTGGATTTCAAAACCCTCAAGGGGGTGAGGGAATTTAATCAGGACAGCTGCAGTAGTGCTGAAATTGTTGGAGGACAAGAAATATGGCCCGCACATGTAGAAGTAGAGGGGGAACGCAGCAGAACTGGCAAGCTCCAAGGGGGGGGATGAGTTATTCTCCACAATATAGTACAGAGCCACCAGAATATTATGCCCAAGATCACACACAGTATCAGACACCCACGCTGCAAATACAAGAAATGCAGCAGATCCCACTGCAGCTACAATCACCACATGTGCAACCACAGCCAGCACCTATGCAAACACAAGTACAGACACAACAACATTACATTCTGATGCAACAAGCAACAGTGTCAAAATGCAAGGTGAATGCAGAAGCCCCACAAGCATCCACACCAGGATAGGTAGTGTGAAAGTAGTGGGAGGGAATCCTTTTACAGGTACAGGGATGAATTTATACCCACAATAGGAAAGCCCAAAGAGAAACCTGATGTGTTCAGTACTATCTGTAACACCCGACCCACAAGAGTAACTGAGGGTCAAGGCAATGATAGAAGGCAAGACATTTTCATACCTTGTAGACACAGGAGCAACCTGTTCCTGTGTTCAAGAGGGAAAGTACCCAATGTCTGGCATTTCCATGAATGCACAGGGATTCGCTGGGGCTATGAGTTTGGTTCCTTTGACTGATGAACTACCAGTTTCAATAGGAGAACACAATGTGTCTATCCCACTATTGTATTCATGGAAGATGTCAATTAATATATTAGAATGTGACTTGATGAAAAAAAGGACGATATCTTTCACTGACAAAGGGATAATGTGTTCCACGCCAGGGATACACTACTGTGAGAAAACTGAGGGTGGTTACACATATAGCGTCCAGGGATTCTTTGTTCAGGTGACCAGGGCACAGCCATCGCCTTTGGAACCAGACCCTGGGGGTGGACCAGTGCAGGAGGATTACCTGGACAGGGGTTCCTTGTGGACAGTTGGAGGAATGCCCTTAGGTAAGATGCTGTATTCCCCCCTTTTGTCCGACACACCCATACCCAATATCCCCTTTGTCTTTGGAGGATATTGTCATCAGAATCCTGTCACACCCTAACTCTTTAACTTAGAAAAGGGAAAGGGAAAACACCATGGGAAATCAAATCACCTTTTCACTGTTAAAAGTAATCTAGTTCCCCCTCTACTAAACCCAGAGGACAATTAATTCCTCCTTTTCTGACGTGTCCGTACACAAGCTATCTACCGCCATGACAGGAAAAACCTCAACTCCCTTAATTCCCTTACCCCACTGAGTTACCCATGTACTACAACTAGAAAGAATACCTCTAGTAATATACAGTGGCCCTGTTCCCTTGAGACCAAGCAGGGTCAAGCGCTCAATCACAATCACAAACATTCTGCTTTTAAAGGACAACTTTTGCATCACAACTCCCCCTCTCCAATCTTGAAAATCACTAAGAAGAAGAGGAGGCACCTAAGAAGAAGAATAAAGATTACGCCAAACCACACTGAGGGACAGAAGACTACCCCATGCTAATACTGGACTGTTCCACTAATAAAGTCAGGCATGGACAGGCAGACCCAGCACAGAACTCACACCTGCAGCCTGTTAAAAAAAACTTGTGTATAAAAGGTGGAGTTCCTGGTAGAACAGAGAGCAGCAGTTGAGAGAACTGAAGGGAGGCTGCATGGCTGAGTCTATCAGGAGAACCCTTCTCAATCCCAGCCCCACTTGATACTTGGGCCAAGGAAAAGTGAGTTGATGAATGCTGACCCAGTGTGGCTGGTGGCTTGCAGCCTGGAGAGAGAGCCAAAAAGCAAGGAGAGCTGCTCACAGCAGGCCAGATACAGGCCAGTGCTGCTTTCCATAGGTGGATGTTCATCCCCAGGGAGACAGAGGGGCAGGTGACCAGACCCTGGCCTCAGATATGAGAGCGGCAAGTCTTTTCCTGACAGCATTGTGCGGCCAATGAGTTTCTGAGTGAAGGGAAATCCGGCACACGTATAAAGTTTGAACGGGAACTTGTCAGAAATATATTAACTTTTCCTATGAGCATGAAATCCATTATTTAACCATAAGGAAAGGTGCATTATGGGACATGTAGTGGAAATACAACCACATAGACATCTGCACCTTGCCTATAACTTATGAACTGTGGACAGATACTACAGAGTAACAGAGTGGACTGGCATAGTGAAAATGCCCAATCGAAAATCTCTGTTTAGACAAACATTTAAGACTGTGAGAAACTGAAACTGTGAATTGAAGGGATTGGAAGTTTAGGGGAAGGAAACCTTTACCAGTGTTGTGATTGCGAAGTCTGAGCCTGGCTGAGGGAGACAAATGTGGAACCATGTTCTTCTTGTTGAAAGAGGTCTGAGCCCGACTGAGGGAGCCCTACAAGAACTTTTAAATCTGTCATGATGCCTGCTCCCGGAGAGCCGAATCAAGCCCTGTGTCCCCGAAAGCGGACATCCAGTACCCAAGGAAGGACCCAGCAACCCCATATAGGGGCCCTTTGGACAGTGTCCTGGCGCCTATGGCGCCAGGCTCATAAAAGACATCAGTCCTGGTGCCATAGGCACCAGGCACATTATGGGAGTGCTTGGGTGCACCTACCTGATGCAGACCATGCTGCAGGATCCCGGCCTCCTTGAGGCCTGAAAGGAACTACTTTACCTGTGGGACTAATTTACCATCTGGGCGTGGTCGGGGAAGGATACATACCTGATTGGAGGAAGGATACATACCTGGAACTTCTTCCAAGGCTATTTTAACCCCCCCGAACAGCCACACGTGCTTCACATTGTTCTGCATCTAGCAGCTGGACGCTCACCGTGTCTGCTCCTGCATCCTGACTTCTGCCACGCCTGCCAGCATCCTGAATCACCTGCAAAGGAAGAGAAGAAGAGAACAGAAGAAGGAAAAGTCCTTACCTGCTAAAACCGCATCCCGGAGACATCTCGCCGACAATCCTGAAAAGGAAGACTTTTATTTAAAAGCTCATCGCGTTGATCGCTGCAGCGCCGCATTCCACTCACCTTTACAGGGCGCCTCCATGTTCAGCTGGGCAAACTCCTCTACCCGGTTACGGAGGGAACCGCGCTCCTGTGGTTTCCAGTAGTCCTGTGCAGATTAATCTACCTGGAAACATGCCGCTGGCCCCACCCGAACGCCTTGCTGGGGACCCCAAACGATTTGCCGTATTCATGAATCAGTGTCGTTTGCACTTCCTATGCAGACCTGGGGCCTTCCCTAATGATCAAACCAAGGTAGCCTTTGTATTGTCATATCTCAGCGGCTGCGCTGCCGATTGGTCAGTTCCACTGGTTACTCAAGATGACCCGATTCTCCGTGATTTTCAAAGGTTTCAAGCAAGCATGGAAAGGTTATTTGCTCGACACTCTCAGGGGCAGGCTCTGGATGACGAACTTCTATCCCAGCGACAGGGCAATCAGGACCTCCTATCCTATATTGCAACCTTTAATAGTCTAATTGTGGAAACGGGATGGCCAGAGGATAAAAGAGTCACGTTATTTTATCGAGGCCTTTGCGGAGAACTTAAAGATGTCTTGGCCCAAATTGTAAACCCGCCCCAAGAATGCACAGAGTATATCGACTTAGTAGTCCAATTGGATCATAGACTTCAAAACAGAAAAGCAGATCGGTCCAGGTTTGAGACCCGGGTGTTGGTCAAGACCCATGCTAATCCCAAGGGAGTTGATGTCTCTGAGCCTATGCAAATTGGAGGGGTTAAAGGACCCTTAACTCAAAAGGAACGTGAAAGGAGGCGACAGTTAAAATTATGTCTTTATTGTGGGAATTCTGGACACTTTCTACGAGATTGCCCGGCAAAACCGCCCCGAAAGGTGGTAGGAGCCGCTGATAAAAACCATGAAGACTCTGTTTCGGGAAACGACTCCGCCCGACAAGTGTAGGGGTCCGCTTGCTGAGCTTGAAAACTAACTCTCAGACCTTGCATTTCATTGTGCCAATGGTTCTCGTAGATCCAGAACAGCCTAAGCGGTTTCATGCAATAAAGGCATACATCGATAGTGGGGCTATTGGAAACTATGTGGATCGTGAATTGGTCTCTAGGATTAACCTCCCTCTCCGTCCTAAAACCAGCAAAGATGTCATCACCACAGTCGATGGAACTGAAATTGCATCTGGACCGGTAACACATTCCACTACTGAGGTGACCCTTATTGGTCCCAATGGCCATCGGGAGGGTGTTGTGTTTGATGTAATCAAGGCTCCACAGTTTCAGGTTATTCTTGGAATCCCTTGGTTAGAGACACATAATCCTCGAATTGATTGGCGAGCTAAGAGAATAACCTTCCCGGATTGTACACAAACCTGCTACCCAGAAAACCTGAAGATTAATCTAGCATCTGTAACCTCAGCCTCCATGCAACTACCTCCGGAATACCAAGACTTTCAGGATGTCTTCCAAAAGGAACAGGCCAACACGTTACCTCCTCACAGATCGTACAATTGCCAAATCGATCTGGTGCCCGGTGCACAACCCCCTTGTAGCAGGATTTATGTCCTTACCGAACCTGAGAATCTGCATTTGAGACAATATTTGGATCAATACCTAGCTAATGGTTTTATTCGCCCGTCAAAGTCTCCGGCATCCTCTTCTTTGTTCTTCGTGCCCAAAAAAGAAGGCGACCTTAGAACTTGTATCGATTACCGCACATTGAACCAGCTAACGGTTAAACACCGTTAACCTCTGCCTCTGATCCTTGAACTCCTTGACCAGGTGAAGGACGCTTGCATATACACCAAGTTAGATCTCCGGGGGGCTTATCATCTGGTACGAGTTAAAGAAGGCGACGAATGGAAAACTGCCTTCCGTACTAAATACGGATTATTCGAGTACCAGGTGATGCCTTTCGGATTGTGTAACCTGCCGGCTGCCTTCCAATACTTCATGAATGATGTCCTTCGGGAACTCATCGATGTTTGTGTTGTCGTATATATCGATGACATTCTGGTGTACTCCTCTTCGGAATCTGATCACAGAAAACACGTCAGGGCAGTACTTGAAAAACTGCGCCAACACAAACTATTTGCTAAATTGGAGAAATGTGTTTTCCATACCACAGAAGTCGAGTTTCTAGGTTTCATCCTGACACCCAAAGGAGTCCGAATGGACTCAAGAAAAGTGGATGCCATCCTCAAATGGCCATCACCTAGCTCTGTAAAAGGGGTTCAAAGCATGCTCGGCTTTGCCAATTTCTATCGCAGGTTTATCCCGGAATTTTCACGCGTGGTACAACCCATTACTGCACTCTTGAGGAAAAATAAACGTTTTGAATGGTCTGAAGAAGCCGAGCAGGCCTTTCAGGATTTAAAAGCTAAGTTTACCTCCGCACCTATATTGAAACACTTGTGTCCAGATCTCCCTTATGTCGTCAAGACTGACGCATCCAGCCTAGCCATGGGAGCTGTCCTGTCCCAAAGAGATCCTGAAACCAACCAACTGCATCCCGTAGCATTTTGGTCCAGAAAATTCTCGGCACCCGAGGTTAATTATGCAATCACGGACAAAGAACTGTTAGCCATTAAGTCCGCTTTTAAAGCCTGGCAGCATTATCTGCTTGGCGCTCGACATACCATCACAGTGATCACTGATCACCAGAATTTACAGTGTTTGAAAACCGCCAAGGCTCAGTCATCACGGCAGCTCTGATGGGCTTTGTTTTTCGCTGAATTTGATTTCGTGATTACCTATCGACCAGGCTGCAAGAATGGCAAAGCAGACGCCTTATCCCGAATTGGAATGGGAGAATCTGATACAAACTCAGAACTAGTACCAATGATTCCCGAACAGAGGATTCTAGGCATGACTTCATTACAGACGCTTGAAGACATTCAAGCCAGAGTGAAACAACTCCTGGATCCTACAACCTTACAGGATTGGATACAAAAGGGATCCGACTTTACCATAGATAATGGTTTACCTTATTTCCAAGGACGCTTATTCCTGCCACATAAGGAATTACACAAACTAGTTATTTCCGGTTATCATGATACATTAATAGAGGGACACCCCGGTATTGCCAAGACAGAGGAAAAGGTGAAACGACAATTTTGGTGGCCCTCTTGGCGAAAAGATGTTAAATCTTTTGTGATGTCCTGTGGTGTTTGCGCCCAAAATAAAAGTCAAAAGAAAAGACCTGCCGGTCTCCTTCAACCTCTAGACATACCGCCAGCACCCTGGCACACCCTATCAATGGATTTTATTACGGACCTGCCTCCTTGTTCGGGGTACAATACTATTCTGGTAATTGTGGATTTGTTTTCCAAAATGGCCCGCTTTATTCCTTTGAAAGGTTTACCTTCAGCAATAATTAACCCAGTGGCTGTTAAACTTGATTTACCAGCTAGTATGCGAATTCACCCTGTTTTTCATGTGTCACTTCTGAAACCAGTGGTACCCGGAACCCGACTACTCAAACCTCCAGAACCTATTCTAATAGATGGGGAGCCCGAATTCGAAGTGAAGAACATTTTAGACTCAAAAATGTTTAGGTCAAAACTGTTCAACCTAATTGATTGGAAGGGGTACGGACCTCAGGAGAGGTCGTGGGAACCCAGCGACCATGTGCATGCACCTCGATTAGTCAGGAAATTCCACCGACTCTTCCCAGACAAACCAAAATCCCCGGAGGGAACAACCTTGGGAGTGGCCTTGGGGGGGAGTGCTGTCATAATGCCTGCTCCCGGGGAGCCGGTTCAAGCACTGCGTCCCCGAAAGCGGACATCCAGTCCCCAAGGAAGGGCCCAGCAACCCCATACAGGGGACCTTTGGACAGTGTCCTGGCGCCTATGGCGCCAGGCTCATAAAAGACATCAGTCCTGGCGCCATAGGCGCCAGGCTCATTATGGGAGTGCTTGGGTGCACTTACCTGATGCAGACCATGCTGCATGATCCCGGCCTCCTTGAGGCCTGAAAGGAACTACTTTACCTGTGGGACTAATTTACCATCCGGGCGTGGTCGGGGAAGGATACATACCTGATTGGAGGAAGGATACATACCTGGAACTTCTTCCAGGGCTATTTAAACCCCACCCGAACAGCCACACGTGCTTCGCGTTGTTCTGCATCTAGCAGCTGGACGCTCACCGTGTCTGCTCTTGCATCCTGACTTCTGCCACGCCTGCCTGCATCCTGAATCACCTGCAAAGGAAGAGAAGAAGAGAACAGAAGAAGGAAAAGTCCTTACCTGCTAAAACCGCATCCCGGAGACATCTCGCCGACAATCCTGAAAAGGAAGACTTTTATTTAAAAGCTCATCACGTCGATCGCTGCAGCGCCGCATTCCACTCACCTTTACAGGGCGCCTCCATGTTCAGCAGCGATCATCCGGAGTCGCAGTCACGCCCCAGCGCCTAAGAAGAAAAAGACCAGAACAAAAGGTGAGAGAGAGAAGGGAATAAGGAAAGCTAAATCTCCATGTTAAGACTTACCTGATGATTCATTCCCTCTCCATTTCGGGTCCGCGCCGCATCCTGGCATTTCCAGACCCTGGCCCCTAAGGGGAAAAAGAGACATCAGCGTTAATGAGCGAGTGAAAAGACATTACCAAAAAACGCTCATTAAAGACTTACCTGATTTCTACAAGGATTTCCCTTTTCATCTCGGGTCGGTGCCTGTTCCCCGGCATTCCGTACCCCGGCCCCTATGGGGAAAAATACACTAGCATTAGTACATTAATGCATGGACACAAGGGGAACCTCTTATCAAAAAACTTACCTGGAAGCCAAGCAAGTTTGGTTCTCACTAATCCGAAAATCCAGTGAAGTACCTGGATACCAACGCGCCCCTGCATCAGAAGCAGGATGGAGAGCTCGTCCTTCCAGACCCTAAGAAGAACACTTCTGCGAGTCAGACAAGCCAGATTTGGGGGCCCGGTCCAGTCCGTCTTCCGAACCCTGCGCATCACCTTAGAAGAGGTCACAGCAGTGCGAACCAGGCCAGCGCCTCCGTGGGAGTCAGGTGAGCGTTACAAAATCCCTTGTGAAAGGTCTGAGCCCGACTGAGGGAGACCTGTAAACGAACAGTGGGCCTCATTACGAGTGTGTAGGTCCGGTAACAATGCTGCCGGTAAGCTACTGGCACTATTGTTACCAGACCGACACCCTCTGAGGTCTGCGAGTGGGTGCCTTTCCGCCCACCAGGTCTGACCATTGTGCCTTTGTGACATCCACTGTACACACAGGATTGTCGTGCTGGAAAAGGAGTGATTTCCTCCACGCAGACAGCACACCAATGTAACATGCACCACTGTTGGACAAACTTATTAAGGTACTAAAGCTCCCATGGGCAATCGACGTGGTGAAGTGCGCAGCTCATAATAAGAGAGCGGAGATGATTAATGAGTAATAAAGCTGCAGAAGTTGAAGCCAAAGAAGCCACATATTTTCTACATATTTATGATTTTGAAGTAGAAGATGTTAAGCAAATGTCGGAACGATCTATGATGGTGAATTAATGTTTTAATATGTTATCCATTGTACAGTTAATGGAGCTGCAAGGTTGAGTTCCACAGGAAGAACAGGATTTATGGAAAAGACAGGGGTTTTCTTTATCCCCACACAGGTTATACAGAGACCAGATAGCACTGGAACTCCAGTCATGCCTCTAGCATTATTGAAAGTGGCGCTGGATCAGCTTCACTATCCCGCGCATACAACCAGAGAGTGTCTTGCTGCCATAATCACAGAAGACTGGTTTTCAACAAATTTGTTAGAATACGTTGCACAGTTTATTGTAAACTGCATTATCTGTTAGAAGTTCACAGTTAGGCATACCTTGCAACAGTGAGAGGAGCAATACCCAGAAGTTCACAGTTAGGCATACCTTGCAACAGTGAGAGGAGCAATACCCAGACCCAATGGTCCTTTTCAGCATATAGATTATGTGGATATGTTGCAAACATGTAATGGCTACAGATATGTTAGTTGTAGTTTGTCCCTTTTCCAGATGGATTGAGGCAGATCCATGTACGCACCTGGATGCCACATGTGCTGCCAAATTTCTCGCACGTGAGGTATCTCCTAGATGGGGCATGTGATAAGTCCTGCAGCCTGATAATGGGCAGCATTTTGTAAATTAATTGTTCAAACCAATAGCTCTTCAATTAGGCATAAAGGACAGGTTTTCATCTGCTTAACACCCATAAGCGAATGGTATCTGTGAGCATTTAAATGTACTCCTTAAAGAGAGGATAGCCAAGATTAAGATAACTTTGAAAAAGAGATGGCTTCATTGCCTTCCCCTTGGCCTTCTTGCTTTGAGAAAGCAGCCTAGCTCAGAACAACACCTGACTCCTCATGAGTTGGTGACTGGATGCTGCATGAGAATACTCCTTGCTCCTCCCACTCGAATACAAACTGATGCCCATAGTGTAGCAAAAACATTAGGGGATGAGATGCATGATTATTTGACAAATATGACTGCTAGTGTTTATTTTATATCCCAATAGATCACAAATCAGAGGGACAGGTTGAAGAGGATTGAAGAAGACAGCCAAACAGTTGATCCTATAGACTTGCTGAAGCCACTGAGTTTGTACCCTGGTGACCAAGTGCTTGTTAAGAATTTCGTCCGCATTTGGAATATTCCCCCTTTTGAAGGACCATACCGCATAGATGGGGTAATTCCCACTCCTGTAAAACTCCAAGGAAGAAGGGCTTGGCTGCACTTGAATGACATAAAGCTTTACAAAGGAGAGACCCTTACCCCTCTGGCACCTGCTGACAGTAAAGCAAGAGAAGACATTCTGTGCATGCAGACTAGATTGGCTACCAAGAGCCAACAAAGAACAGATGAGTAAAAACAATCTGAATTCTCAATTATTCCCAAGTTTATAAAGGAAACAAACAAACTTTGTTCACAGAACTATATCGGTTAGGCGAAAGAGACAATGCTTTGAAGACAAAACACAAAGACTGCACATGACACTTTGTGGCTGATTCAAGGAATTTGTGCGCCGAAAAACGGGGATTTGTGCGCCATTCTGCCCGCAAATCCCTGTTTAACAAATGGGGATTTGCGGGAAGAATGGCGCACAAATCCCCATTTTTCGACACACAAATTCTATGAATCAGCCCCTTTATGTTGCCTATAACGTTGCACACATTCTTGTATGCTGTTTTCATTTACATATTTGGATCTTATCCAGCTCTAGTGAGACAACGCGTTGATATTTTCACTTTCTGGGGAAATGCTAAAAGCAGTCTTATCATTTGCAGGTTCATCATTGCAATCATATTACAATTTTTGATATAAAAAAGTGTGGTTTATAAAAGTGACAGAAGCTAAACGATTGAATTAAAGAAAGTGGGAATCTTCCATTACGTAAGATACACATTGCTAGTGAGAAAGCTGCCAACTGCACAGGATACAATTTGACATATGAATCCTTTTGCAACACTTCTTGTAGCTACATTTTGTACAATGTGCTTTCTTTACTTCCTGATGCAGAGGGAGAGGGAGGCTGTTCCACAGGACAGAGCCATGCCAGGAAAAAGTGATTGCTCACCAGCTCTCTGTTTGGCAAAGCACTTAACACATAGGGAGTTTGTGCTGGGGGATCAGAGGAGCCTAGAAAGAGAGTATTTGGTCAGGAAGCATTGAAGATAGTGTGGTCCCCTGGCCCAGACAGCCTTATGCATGATACAGAGGGATTTGAATTGAATCACTGCTGAGACTGGGAGCCAGTGAAGGGTTTGTAGGGCAGGGGAGATGCGGTCTATGGGCTTGAGGCCAAGGATAAGTCTTGCTGTCCTATTCTGGGTAAGCTGGAGGGGTTGCATGGTGGAGAAAGGAAGATTGAGGAGGAGGCTATTGCAGGAGTCTAGCCTGGAGAGAAACAGAGCACAGGTAACATTGAGTCTCTGGGAGAAGGTAAGGAAGGGTAGAGTCCCTTTGAGAAGGAAGACCTAAAGTGGGACTTCTTCACAATGTCCTGAATATGAGGTATGAAGTAAAGGGGGGAGTCAAAGATTACTCCGAGATTCCTAGCTACAGTGGAGTGGGTTTGGGGGGGCATAGAAGAAGGCCAGAGTGCAGGGAAGAGAAATGGTGCAGGGGACCCAATAAGGAGAATCTCAGTTTTGCTGGCATTGAGGCAGAGGTCATTAGCAGTGCACCCAGCCTGGATGGCATAGAGACAGTCAGGGATGAAGGAGGGTGCAAGGACATCAGTGGGAAGTTTCAAGAAAAGTTGTGTATCGTCAGCGTGGCACTGGAAGTTGGGGGAGAAGGAGGAAATGAGTCGTGCCAGTAGAGAAAGGTATATGTTATAGAGCCAGGGTGAAAGAATGGAGCCCTGGGGGATTCCACAGGTAGCGGAGGAGGAAGGGGACGAGAAAGGTCCAAAAATGGTTTTTGCGGATGGTCAATTAGGAAGGAGGTAAGATAGTCCAGTGCCTGCTCAGAGATGCCATGGGTGACATGGATCCTTTTTCACTGAGTGGGGAGTGCTGCGACATGACCTGGAGTGTGGATGAACACATAAAGAATTCAGATCATCTGAGGGGGGTGACAAAGATATGGATTTTGAAGAAACCACAGTGTGAAGAAAAGGTGAAGAAGATTGAGGAGGTGGTCGAAGACTCAACCAGAGGGGGGAATGTAGAGAGGCAGATGTATACTTCATTAGACCCCACCCACTTGCCTCCGTCATATTGGAAGAATAATAAGAAGACACTGTGCCTGACACTGGGTATCATCCCAATACCACATCGAAGATACAAGAGACGTTACGCGCTCAGACAACCGTACCTAATGTACACTCAAAATGATGCAGTAGAAGGAAGTCTGCAGACACCACTGGATATAGAATTATAAGTAAAGTCTGACAGGTGTAAAGTGACATCATGAAGAGAAGACACAAGGACACACTGAAACAAAATATGAATACTTAAAGAATGCAGATGTGACTGAAGTGACAAAGTGAACATACATGTGAATACGACAAAATAATATACGCTGAGAAGATAAGTAAGAAGAGATGCTGTAGATGTATATATGCAGAAACACAAGGTAGATGAGACGTATTGCAGCTTGCAAAACATATAGGAAATATAGTACAAGTAAAGCGGCTATGTTGAGAAAATGGATGTCGGCTTTGTACAATAGTAAGCGAGAAGCCTGAAGGAGAAAGACCAAGGCTGCGTAGCTGACAGGCACTGGAATATAAATTTGTCCAAGAACAACGAATATTTGTTTGGCTTAAGATCAAGGATGCTGCAGCAAGAGGCAACTGAAAGGTACAAAAGGAGTCAAAGAGGATAAGCCATGTACGCAGCACATATTTCTCTTAGATTAAGCAAAGAAGTGAACATTTGCGAGTGCCAAGTATTTTACAATCAAATAGGATATGATATGATATGATCTGGCATTTACAATGTGCCTGTACACAAGGGTTTCTAGGCGTGACAAGACAAGGAGGGGGGAAACAAAGAGAGGACAGAAAAACGATCTTACTAGACCTTGTGTCATTCAGATCGTGCAACAGCAGGGACGGGAAGGGGAGAAGTGCCAAGGGTAGGGGGTAGATGGAGAAGTGCAGGACAAGGAAAAAAAAGAGTGCAGCCAACGGGTGACAAGTGCGGGTACTCATAAGTGTAGCCAACAGGTGGCAGATAAGTGCAAGAGAGGGGACTGTAGGGTTGCAGATACAGACCACAAGTGCATGGGCACCAAGAGGCAGTGTGGGATTGCAGCTGAACAGACAGGGACCTGGGACCCAGTTCAGAGGGTGACCAGTGCATGGATCAGGCAGGAGATCAGCAAGGGAGAGGAAGAGAAAAGGACGAAGCAAATAAAAAGGTCTTTAGTTGCTTCTGAAACCGGAGATGGTTCTGCTCAAGTTTCAGAGAGACAGGGAGGCTGTTCTAGAGAGAGGCCCCAGCCAAAGAAAGAGATCCACCCCCAACACTTTGCTTGGAAAAGCGACTGACCCTCAGGAAGTTGGAGGTGAAGGAGCGGAGTGCTCGAGAAGGCAGATATTTAGGGAGAGAGAGTTGGAGGTAGTGCAGTCTCAGTCCCCAAAAAGCCTTGTAGACAATGCAGAGGGTCTTGGACTTGATCCTTGCTGCCATTGGGAGCCAGTGAAGAGATTTCAGAGCTGGAGAGATACGATCCCTGGGCTTGAGGTCTTTCAGCCCTATTCTGGATGAGTTGTAGAGGACAGAGAGTAGAGGCAGGAAGATTTAGAAAGAGGTTATTGCAGTAGTCCAGCACAGAAAGGACCAGAGATGCAGAAAGCATATGCAAGGTGGAGCAACCAATTCTCCAGAGGCCGAGGAGAGTAATAACACCCAATATAGTTGAATCAAATAGCACTAAATAGAAGGACAAAATGGACAAAATCATGGTCTCCTCACACGTGGTGTAAAACCAAAAAACAAGGCCTATTCATAAAGCTCCAGACGAAGATAGCAATGTACCTTCACTCCCTTTAAAGTTCCAAGGAAGAGAACAAGCAGCAAGGTCAACTACAAAGACAAAGCCTTGGCTGAGGGCCTAACTGATGAGAGATGGTAGGCTAATTAGCCAAGAGGGCAATTGTCTGCCGTTGTTCCTCGCACCTGGATTTTGTTTTGCTTATGAGCTGTTAACAAGCCAAAAGTCCGAGGTTGGATGAGAGTGCCAACCAATCATGAGGGGCTATGTAACAGTGGACTATACATTGTTGCAGAGGCCAATCCGCTGATGTTATTCTGCTGTTATCTTTATTATATATAGTTAGAGGTAGTTCAAGGCCTGCCTACTTTATAAGGGGCAGCCAATGATGTTACTAACACCTAAATGAACTATAGTACATATGTTACCTTAACCAATCCCCCCGCCCGATAGGTTTTTAGTGTTTGTCACGTATGATGACGTCATAGCTGACGTACATCGAGGTATAAAGCCTTTTGTGTAATTGAAATGATGCACTGAGAGTGAGTAAGCTGTGATTTGTTTTGCTCGCCAGGTTTCCCTACTTTATTGATCTGACAATAAAGTAGTACTTGGTCATATTCTTTGAGTCTGTCCGGTTATTTGGGCCTGAGATCAGTTATTGTGGTAATCCCATCCAGCAATTGGAATTCTCCAGGTCCTACAGCACAGTTCTATTCAGTGAACAGTCCTGTGAGCCATGTGCAAAAGGCTCAAAGCTTCTAAGTGTGGCCCCAGAGTCCAAACACCTATGGAGATATGCTATTTAAAATGGATGCTGCAGTTACTGTATAACCGAGGTTGGGGTTGGTGGCTGTCACACTATCAAATGGGACAGATACTCTTGTGGAAAGGGCTAAGTGTATCTTTGCAGTTTCTTCGAGAACCCCAAACCCCACCCACCAAACACCTCTCCCGCTGCCATTTCTACCAAATCCCTTTTTGACAAATACTTGCTCTCTAATGGCAAGTTTCAGAAATCTTTACGCCAGCATACTCATACACCCAGCGTACCCATGCCCCTAACGCCACTCTCCCACCCTACACCCATGCTCTCCTTACCTGTTCTGGGCAATGCTGCATGGGCATCCCACAAGCAAGGCAGGGTAACTGCTGTTACCATCGGCAGCTGGGAGAGGGGCAGCCCCAACCCCCCGCGCCTGCTCCTCTCCTTCCCCCCCAGCTACAGAGACGCGCAGTCTCGGTGGCACAAAAGCCACGGAAGGGTAAGGTGCGAACAGTCATCGCACCCTTCCTCCAAACAGCAAGGCGCTAAGCGCCATAAGGAAACAACCACCAGGCAGGGCCCAGGTTCAAAGATCTGCCCCCACCGGGGGGGTCAGACAGTCGGCTATCCGGCCGGGGGCTGCGACAATAGCGGCCCCCACCACATACACAACAAAGACCCAGGGCCTCCCTGGGTCCTATAAATGAGAGCAGCATGCTCAGAGTAAACACAATCTGTTTGTGGACCCTGAACTGGGACCCAAGCAAACAGGAGGTTCACTGTTTACACAGTGTCTTCCAAATCTTCTTGCTTCTTTAGCAATTCTTGAAGTTCGCTGTACATCGCAGTGTCGTTTTCCTTCCTGAACATTGTACTGTTCAAACCAATTGCAACGCAGTTTTAACGAAGGAAGAAACGACAACCGAACGGCCAGCGCGGACGCTGTCAGCTTCAACAATTTTCGGCATAGACCGAAAAAGCGAGCGGCGAGCGTGTCCAATCCACAGCAAACAAAGACGCATGCTACGGAATTATCCACAAAACCAGTGCGAACGAAGGAGAAGTGGCACTCAAACAGCACGGCACGGACGGTTTTCCGATTCAACATTTTTACAGGTGAGCCACCACGCTGGGGCTACGAGGGAAGAAAAATAGACATTTATGTCCAGGAGAGATACATTGTATTTACAGTGGACCGGAACCCCCGCGTTATAAGGCAGACGGGGCAAGATAATACAACCCAATTTTAAATTTGGCAGAGTCACAAACCAGCTTGAGGGCTCGTCTTTGCTTGACACCCAGTCAGAGCTGGCGAACACATCGCCAAGCTTGGCGGGCCCAAAGACTGCAGATTTAAAATAATTTCTGTAATATTGCAGGGCGATCCCACAGCGAAACCAATTATTTAAATCCAGTAAATCAAGCCTGGGGGCTGCCCAATTTTCGGAAACCCAGGCAAGAAGGCACAGTCAACAGTTACCCAGCACGGGCAGCAAATAGAACAAGCGCAAAGAACTCGCCGATAACAACGGTTTTAACTCCGTGATAAAACCCTTTTTCTTTTTCCTATAGCAGGCATAGAAAAACATGTGCCCCAAACGTAAAACACGGACACCCCCAACACCGGCGCAGAAGCCCAAATCACCACAATTGCTAGCAGCCATTGAAGCGGCAGAGCACTACGGATGGGCATGGGTTAGAGAAAACATGTACGGCCTACCCAGGGAAAGAATTACCAGCCCACCCAGCCAGGAGGAGGTTCCTGCACCATTGAAAAAGAGAAAAATATCCGAAGACGCCAGAAAAGGTACAAAAAATTGTCAAAATTATGCGAGAATATGGCAGAACTGCAGCAACTAATGGTAGAAATAAGGGGGAAACAGACGCCGCCCGCAACGGAACCTGGGGCCTCAAACCCCCCCATCACAATAGAACCTACTATAACGGTTGTCAATCCACCCGTAACACCACCTATAGCAACTCCGCCACGACAAGTACAGCAGTTGCCAATAGCGGCCACAGCTATAAATGCAACAGCCTCCACAACTCCAGCAACTGATCCAACAGGTGCCCTAAAAGCATGGACAATGCCAGGCGCAGACAGCCCAGGCGCGACAGGGACACCCGGCAGCAATACAACTGACATTATATCAATCTGTAATGCGCAAGTAGAACAAAAAATGAAATCTTTCCAAGCAGAGATATTAAATAGGTACAAAAGATGCCTGCCATGGAACATTGATACTACAATCAAAGAAGCCATATGGGCCAAAGAGTTTATAGAAATCTTTTCCCTAATAGAAGCACAGAGCAAAGGGAAAGACGCTTTTAGAGATCCCAAAAAAATAGAAGAGAAAGCCATTGCCAGGAACGCCCAGGTCGAGCAAAACTGGGACAACTGGTTACAGGCCTTTGCCATACTAGCAACAATATATGAAGAAAAATTTCCCATGGATGGTAGGAAGATCTGGGCATATGTTGATAAAATAAGGGAAGTAAAAGTAACACAGAAGGGGAAGACATGGCTTGCATACGACATCAGATTTAGGAGGAGCATGTCAGAAAGACCGGCCATTGAGTGGGATGAAGTCCAGAATGATTTATACACCCTCAACGCCGAACCTCCCCAGGAAGAAGATACCTATACAGCGATAATGAATGCTCCATTTTGATATGGTGAGTTCCTAACCACACGCTCTTACTTTAGATTTGTAAGATTAGCATTTTTAATACTTTGACCTCATGATCCGAGTTTTTTGGCTAATCGGTAGGGTATCACTGCTAATTTATCAACAGGATACCGAACACCAATTAGGACCAAAAGGGTTATGAAGTTAATCCGCGCCAATTTACCATGAGAATCGGATGAATTTAAGTGAGTTACACCTAACTTCATGCATGTATGTACTGCTAGAGCATTATGCAGCAACAATCGTGCAGCCTACAGAATAATTTGAGCTGAATTTCGAGCATTTTAGCCATTTCCACTACCTTTAGGTTATGGTCACTGGGATTCACATCCACTCTTTTATGTAAAATTACAAGTGCATGGTGTCACTTTGAGGTGTCGTCTACACACACCAATGCCATTATGCCATATCTATATTATAGCAATACACAAAAAGTAGATTTATTCATGTGCCAAAGAATCTTATTTCTGTTCAACCCCGGCATATCCTGTTCATTCGACTAATACTGGGGTATGTGCACCGACTTTCTATTATTTAATTTCTCCTTACTTGAATCATACTATATGCTGATTGATTTAATTGTTGCTGTCACTCTCTCTTATGAACACATTTCTTGTTTTTTATTTATTCCAATTTCGATGTTAGCGGACTAATGGTGACATACATTATAATGCCATGTTTCACTCTTTGCATCCAATTGTCAGCCTTGAAAACGGCAGAAGTCGAAACACGTGTCGGCTGACATCTTGAGCAATAAAGAACCAGTCAAAATCTATGTCTTGCTGACATCTCATGCTATCAACAACCACTCTTATCTGAATTTCATCAAGTTTATACTTGACCATGTATTGCGTTTAAGCAGTTACAGTATAATTCAAGGGGAGAGCGCGCAGAACGTGGCATAGCTAATACAGTTGTTCTCTGTGATTAGATGTGAGTGGGTACACCATCCCATGTTTCACGACGCGCAGCTCAATCCCGCCTAAGAATTATTAGGTGAGCATAGCGCACCAGTATAGGCCGTCTACCCACATTTCTTTAGTTTATTCAGTTTGGGATATAGAAAATGGTCAGCACAAACCCCTTACGCCATGGTATCATGCTACCAGGGCTTTACGTGGGGTAAGAAATCGAGGGGGAGGGGCTCTTTGGGGGCGTGGTGTATGGGGTGGGCATGACCTAAAAAACACACAAACCATAGGAAGGTACGTAAATATATAAATGCATCTAAGCATTTATATATTTTTATGCGTACCTTACTATGGTTTGTGTACTATGCAAGTCATCTTTTATAAACATAGAAATCTGTAACATATTTCAATGTTTATAAAATATGGCTTGAAAAGTGCACAAACCATTGTAAGGTACGCACACCAATTTATAAGATTTATATATTGGTGTGCGTACCTTATGGTTTCCGTACTCTTCAAGCCATCTTTTTTAAACATTTCTGTGTTTATAAAAGATGGCTTGAAAAGTACACAATTCAAGTCATCTTTTATAAAGCTTTGCCGACTGACACAGTGTCTTTGTCCGTCGACAAAGCTTTAGAAAAGATGGCTTGAGTTGTGTACTTTTCAAGCTATCTTTTATAAACACAGAAATCATCACAGTCAAAGACGCCTCGGCACCTGGGGGAAACAAAGGGACTGCAACTTCCTCTGGTGACCCCTCACGCGAGGGGTCACCAGAGGGATTTACAGTTACTGGCAGAAGTGCCAGCCAGTCACAGCAACCCTGCTGCTTGCTGGCACTTCCGTCAGCTTGCCTGATTTAATGCGGCTGCGGCGGGATAATGTGTCCTGCCAATGTTGCGGTAGGACGGGGCCCCAGCTCAGTCCCACTTTTTGGAGACTACCTTGGCCTGACCCCGGCTGGCCCCAGCCCACTTAAAGCACTGCATGCCGCACACTGTGTCTCAAAGCGCCCAGAAGTGACAAAAGGAGCCTTTTAGTATATGTAGAGTACCTTAACATAGGCAGACTTGTCATCACTTGGATCACATGTGCAAGAGGAGATGCATGTAATGATGTTGATTTGCTATTTCGAATGAAATCCAGCAATTTACCCTGGAATGATTCTCTTTTCGGTTGCATTTGCTGTTATATATATATTTTTTTAAACTTGCGGTACCACCGTGACTTTCCGATCGCCTAATTATCCCTGTAGATAGCCTCCACCCATCTCTTACTTTACTTTCCCCTTTGTTTTCATTCTTTTTTTCCCCACTGTTGTTTCCTCTTTTCCACCGACCTTTCTCTGTCCCTCTAGGAGCCTGCACAGGTCGCTAGGGAGCGATTCGTCAACCAGTCTTTTTTTCTTTTTCATTAAACCGGACTTACCAAGCAAAATAGATGTTACCGCCTTCCACATGTGATGTTCATCTTCTTGTCTGGCGCACACGACCCGGTGGCCATTTTGAGTGTTACCTCTGAACTCCGCCTGTCCACGTGAGGAAGCTCCGAAGTGAAATGCTGCATCTGTATTTGCTTAAACATGGGTCACTCTACTCGGTCATACATGTTGGCAATTCTTATCCTGTCACGCCCCACCCATCTTCTAGTCGGCCTCCTTGTCTTGACCTTTTCTGGGCACTGGCAGAAAAGGCCGGGTCTGACTCCAGTAGCCCCTCGTCATTGCTGACGCGCATCGCTGCGTTTTGGGTCCCTTCAGAATCGCGCTTCTCCTTTTTTTTCCTCCTCCTTTTTGCTCGGTTATCCATGTTCCTTTTTGATTTCAATTGAACTGAGGGTGTTTTTAGTCTAAAAAGATGAAAGTGAATTTTTTCTTTTTTAACCGTCTTGTCTTTTTTTTCGCCTCCTGATATTGGTTGATTTTATTGAATGAATTGTAATAGAATCGTTAAATATTTTGTATACGTTTTTTTTCAATAACCAAATACAAATAAAAAAAATAAAATAAAAAGGTCCCTTCAGAATCTGATGCGCACCGTCCACCATTGAACCACTCGGGCTTGATGAAAGGTACGTCAGCTTGTTTGTTGAATATTGCCTAGCGAACGCCCCCTCTGCCCCACCCCGTCCTGAGCCACTGTTATCCTCCCAACACCCCCCGCCCCCTTACTCTTTGCCCCGGCCCAATCTTCCAAGCCTGTCCGTAGATCCAGCCCTCCCCTCCACCCTGCACATGGATGGTTGCCACCCGATGGGCCAGAACAAGAAATGCCCTCTTCTGTTTCCTTGTCACCATCTGTAGGACATGCAGTGCTTTTGAAAGCCAGAGCTCCCAATTTCCCAGGAATGTGTCTGGGTCTCCAGCACACCACCACTTCACTACCTGTTGCTTGACATGCGCAGAGTGACCTAAGTCCTCAGTGCCACCCAACTCATCACTGTTCCCACGCTCCATTCTGTGGCTGGTGGCCACCAACATTAGCCACAGATGTAGCCTCAAACAGTTCACCACAGCCCCATTCATAGTTTCTTATGGAACCCCATTGAGGCCCAGCAATGCACTACTGAATGGCCACTCCGTGCTACGTTGCCATATGAGTGGCAGGGTAGTGCCTGGCTAATAACAAAATAACACACCACTCTTGCCCGGCGGAGGAGGACTGTCTAGGCTTGGCATGAACAGGCAGGAGGACCTTTCTTGTGTGTTACTTCAAATGCTCAGCCTACCCCTGGTGTACCTACTAGCGGGAGTCTGAGATTACCTCTCCCGTTTGGGGAGTTTACTCTGCCTCCCAGACCCAGTAAGTATCTGCCTGGCACACATGTGGCATTACATCTGTTTGCGATGCTGACCTTCTGATTCAGACGGTGCAATAGTTTCAGAGCGAGGTTCAGAAGCTGAACTGATCTCTCCTTTACTGTGTCCACAGGACTAGCGAACTCTTGAGGGCTCTGCCTCCAGCCTGACTGGCCAGCCCCTCCACTGTAGAAGAACACTCCTTGAGGACCAAAGCCTTCTGCCAGAGGCAAGACCTCCAGGGTCGGCCATCCTTGGACCATGACCTTCAGCGCCCTTATCTCTGATTGGCTGTCTCCGTAAGCAGCAGACCCATTGAATCTGCCAGAGCATAACTTCTCCTTGCTGAGTGAGGATGGCTTGTTAGCAATAGCATATCTGTGTACAGTGCTAGTTGCACCAGTCCTGACCAGAGTCCGGTCTGTGTGTACGAAAACGCCCACCAGAAGTACTCACATTCTGTGATCCTGCTGAGGATTATGCATGACCTATGTGCAGACTGGCAAGTCTGGGCCACTGCTCGAAAGACTTTCGAGGCTTGTGTTCCCATTCCTGGCACTGCAGCAGCTCAAATCCTGGAACCCACCACCCTAATTGGACTTATCTGAAAAGTGAATAACCCAGCAGCCTCCTGGCCATGGCTCGACTCTCTATCCATACCTACTTGCTCCAGGGTTCTGTTATTCTGTCTAGCAAGAATTGTCCCATTTTGGGTCTTTGACATGTTTAGTGGCCTCTCCAGTGGCAGAAAATAAGTGCTTTGAAAGCTCTTCCCCTTAAGGAGGGGCCCGCAAAGTGCCACGAGGCCAGTGGGCATGGATGCCTGCTCACTATATCTTTCAGGATATCAGCCTTACTTCTCAGTCTCGCTAGCAATGGTTGAACCAAGGAAGTTTTAGACTGATCTCCGTATAGTTGCCTTGTGATTGTGGTGAGATGGCATACCTCGAACCTAGCGGAAGAGAACGCAGTGGTCTGCAACCCTCTGCATGCCATTCCACAAACCCCACCCACATCACAGCACCAATAAATATCCACACATACTAGGATTAATATTAAGTTTTATATAGCCTGCATGGGGTGCATGAATCTGCATGCTGGAGGGGGGCATTGACTGAAAGATATGATGGTGGTTTAAGGTGCATTTTCTTTCACCGTTTCCTTTAATCTTGATAGTACTGTTATAAAACAAGCACCTTTAGGCTGTAGTTTCAGAACGGCGGGACCCAGGTATTTGGATTTTATTGGAGGAGGTGAAGTGAGGGTCGGTATGGAGCTGGTGTGGGTGAGTCAGGGGGGAACATAGTTCCACTGCTTTTTTTGTGCACTTTGAAGGTTTTGGTAATCAGGGATCAATCTTTTGGTAGCTTCGCATTGCTACCTTTACTGAAGTTTCCCAGTTATGTTATGTTATAAAAAAAGCGCGCGGTTGCATCTTGGCGCTACTTATCTGATTAAGAAAAGTGGTACGAAGGGATATTAGAATAGATGGGTTTTCAAAACACGCATGAACGAGAGATGGTTTTTCAAGACTCTGACTTCACGTAGTAAAGAGTTCCACAGCTTGGCAGCCGCTACTGAAAAGGCGCGCCGCCAGTTCTGACTAGTTTATAACATGGAACAACAAGGAGAAAGCCATAATCTCCTGAAATTTGGCACAGAGAAATTGCGCTCCCGGGCCATATACAGCCTGATGAACCACACAGAGAGACTTAAACTCAATGCGTTTCCTCACAGGGAGCCAATGAATAATCCGCAAAATGGGCACGATATGGTGCCATAGGGAGACGCAGTGCCAGCTCGAGCTGCCAAATTCTGGAGTCGCTGCAGACGTTGAATTAGATACAGGGGCTGCGCCAGATATAATGAATTGCAGTAATCGAGGCAGCTCACAACATGAGAAGCACCCACCGGTGCTTGCAAATGCTTAGGAAGAAAGGGAAGGGCCTTCCGCAGTATTTTCGGCTGGAAATATCCCACCTGATTGGCTCCAATTTGAACTCCCAAAGAGAGGGAGGAGGACAACTTAACTCCCATGTCCCTGTCACAGGCCCAGGTGCAGGAAGAAGTCCAAGTGTAGCCAGAAAGAAGGGCTCCACAGGGCAGTGGCAGATGGAGGGCTAACCACAAGGACCTCTGTCTTCTTCCCATTCAGTTGAAGCCAATTTGAGGCCATCCAACATCCCACCCAGTTGTGGGAGCAGGTAACTCTGCACCTGCGCCACAGCAACACACAGCCCTATTTGTGCATTGCATGGCACAGGGTCTAGGCCAGGCCAAAGGTTGGCCCCTCAACTAACACTGAAATGCACAACGAACAATGGAGCATCAGGGACCATGAGGCTAAAAAGGGAAACGATTGGGTTAATTCCTAAAAGTTTATCTTTTGCATCGAGTGGTTAGTCTTTGGGTGGTCACACGTACAATGTCACAGTTAATATGTTTCACGCATTACTCCGACTGTGTTGCAAAGATGTTCGACCGGCCGCAGGGCTCAAGTCGAGGGAGATATGCGGGTGGACAGAGTCCCCCACTTTATTTTGGAGGGTACCTTGATATGCTATTTTCTGGTGATGCTACATTGCATTAGTATGTTAATGAGTCCCCCCCCACTTTTTTTTAGGACTTGACCCCTGCAGGGCATGTCTATGAGAGGCAATGCACCAATGCCCAGGGCCAGACTAACCTATAGGGAAAGCGTGAGAGTTTCTAAAATGAGTTCCTCTAGCAGCCACTAGCTCCATCACCTCCAACATGCATTAACCTCATGCAACAAGTCCACACCAACAATATCGCCCTTTCAGAAACACCATGTGCCAACAGCCGGCCTGCCCCGCCCTACTGCCCTTTGATTGTCTTCACACCAGTCTTGTAGAAGTGACTGAGAAACCGCCCTGGACTGGAAGCCGCAGCACACATTAGCAGAGCCCTCTCGGTGCCCTCACTCTGGGACCAAAGACAGCAGGAAGTCAAGTAGTCTTCATTAAGTGCCCTATGATTGAATTCATGATTGTCCTCAGATGGTATGGCAATGGCGAGTAACAGCAACAAAAAAGGAGGGCAGCCCCCTGAATTCTCTGCTGAGGGGGGACCGCAAGCTAATTGAAGAAGTGCATGCAGCACCACAGATTCTGGGTAGCCTTTGGTCACCACACATGTGCAATGCACATGATGTTCATGCTGTCGCAGGGGCACGCCACACACTGCACTAGCTGACAAGTTGCAGGTTTTTTAATCACATCCTAAATATTTCACCTAACATAGAAACAATGGGGTTGGTACCTGGCCTCTGGTACCCAAAAGTACCAACTGCCACTGTGCTTGGCCAGTAGCATTATTCTGTGCATGCAAGTACCAGAGGAAACTTTTGAGGCTAGGCGGAATGGGTGGCTCCTGATGGGACACTGGCATTCCAAATGATTCTAGGTCAGTGGCAGTAGGCGAATATTTTTACTGGATGAGCATTAACATCCCCTATCAATTATTAGTACTCAGCGACAAACAATCTGATTGGCCCTCGCTGTGTGCTAACCAGCCCGGGAAATACTCACCTGCAATGGGCGCACGGAGCACTGTGTGCCTCCAAGTTCCTTTTCTTTCTTTGTCTGGCTGCCATAGAAAGGGAGAAGCCTTCGCCCTGGTCCATGGTGGCCGTTTTTTTTGTTTACTTTTTAATATCTTTTTAATGGCCGCCATGAGCAGGGAGAAGGCACTACGTGTAGTGCCTTCCTCCTGATCCCTGGCGGCCTTATTTTTTTCTTGAGTTGCAAAACGGTTTCCACGCCGTTTCTCAACTTGAGAAGAAAATGCTATTAGTACTCCGGTATGATGTGCCGGGGTACTAATAGCAACAGAACCCTCGGAGAAGGAGCATTACTGGTCTGGTAATGCCCCTGGGGCTGTGTTAAAGCCATTGCAGGGGCATTACCAGACCAGTAATGCCCCCCCCTCGGGTTCTATTGCTTCAGCGTGAGTGACCGCCCTTAGTGAGGGAGCACAAAGTAATGTATGGCTGTTCCCCAAAGAACACTTCTCACCCGAGAATGTTGATCTCCAACAGCACACGGAGCATTTTATAACATTGTTGTGATGCCTTTGCCATAACATATACCAGCATTGCTACTATAAATCACTTTGATGTTGGGGCCACAATCTATGCCAGTAGGGTCACCGTCAATCACTTTTATGAATCTGTAGCCCCATCTATGCAAGTATGGTCAATGAAAGCGGTGGCCTCAATCTATGCTAGTATGGTCACTGTAAATCGCTTTATAATGCTGCATCTACAATGTATACCAGAATTCAAAATACATCACATTGGATGATGTTACACAAATACAATAAGTAGGGATTGTCACTTTGAATAACTTACAAGATGCAGTCCTCAATAACTTACAAGATGCAGTCCCTGCTCCAAACATATGAATGCATCAGTCTTGTACAAAGACTCACTCACTCACTCACTCACTCAGTCACTCACTCACTCACATATATACACATTTACATTCCAAATCTCTCCGCTTCTGCAATGGGTTGGTAGGCTGAACCACAATGGTCTGTAGGGTTTCCAAGAGCTGTGCTATTGGTTATGATTTATTCAAAACATTCAAGCCATTAACTTTTGGTTTTGCCTTAGTCAACCAATGTGGGACGGGTATGCCCAGACGATGGTCCCGGGACTGCTGGGCCTAGAGACCCAAGCTCCTCCTCACTAATGATGCCCAACGAGGCCAAAACATGTCTGGGGATGTGTGTGGTCTTGTGAAGGAGGTATGTGACCGAGCAGTTCGGGCTGGACTGCCCCTTTTGGGGGTGGGACAAAGCCTGATTTGCATGTGGTCTTTCCCCTCCTCTAATGGCTTGACAGGCTGAAGAATGATGGTCCGGAGGGTTGCCCAGAGCTGTGCCCATGGTTACGATTTATTCAAAACCTTCCATCCATCAACCTTTGGTTTTGCTTGTGCTATAGCATATGCCACCATTGGAATTGTAAGTCACTTTCATGCAACTGCGCCTACAATATGCACCAGCATTGCTACTGTAAATCACTTTGATGTCGGGGCCACAATCTATGTCAGTAGGGTCACTGTAAATCACTTTTATGAATCTGCAGCCCCACTCTTTGCCAGTATGGTCACTGAAAGCTGTGGACTCAATCTATGCCAGTATGGGCACTGTAAATCACTTTATGAAGCTGCATCTACAATGTATACCAGAATTCAAAATAGACCACTTTGGATGATGTTGCACAAACACAATAAGCTGGCATTGTCACTATGAATAACTTACATGATGCAGCCCCTGCCGCTAAACCTATGCATGCATCAGTCTTGTGCAAAGACTCACTCACTTACTTACACAAATATATTCACATATACATTGCAAATCTTGCAAATAAACATTGCAATGCATTCAGAAACGCATGAATATAGCTTTTGTTTTAACTTACCTTCAAGTTCACAGGCTGGTGCTTTGGTGGTCTTCTCTCAGTGTGAGCAGGGCAACAACAGCTCTCCCGAACAAGTTGTCAACAGGTGAGCTCCAGATTGATAACCTAGCAATCAGTTGGCCACATTAAGCGGCACCTTCCTGCCTTAGAGCCTGCGCGTCATGCAGCTCACACCTGCATTCCTTTTTGTAAGGCAGCACTTTGCTGCCAATCCAGTGGGAGTCGGGTCGGGGTGCACCAAGGATTACGAGGGACTCAAAGGTGTGACTGCCACCTAACCTCCCTCTGGCTCCGACACAGGTGCATTTGTGCTTGATTATGGTCAGTGCTCTAAGTGGGATGTGAAATTGAGGGGTGTCTAATATGTGGGTGAGATCAACGAGTGGTGGGAATTGCCTAAAAGGGGGGCTGTCAGCCCCAAATAACAAATCATGAGGGCCTTCAAACCTTGATTTTGGGTCACACTGCATGGTCTCAGGTGGTATTGTTGGAATCCTTTCTGCAGGCTCTAAAAAACCTCCCTCTTTCACTTAGTATACAAACAAATTCAATCAGTGACTAACTCCCCCTCATTCTGTAAATAAATCACCTATGATGAAAGGGGAGGGAGACAAATAACATCAATGTGAGTTCCTGGCTACTTTGCATAACATAAAAGAGAATTTTGGGGAAACAATAAGGACCACATATGTTTACATTTGACAAATAGGTCTGTGATTGTAATTCAAGCATGAAATCCTTCTCAACACAAACTGCACGCTAGGCTTGATAGTCATTTCATTTGTAAAACAACACCTTAACAGTACCATTTCTGTAAACCACGAGCCACATGTACACAATTGAACAGCCTTAGCTCTCAAGCGTGAGATTATGATTGTTCTGTTTGGCCGCCTGATGTCTTCTCACTCCCGCTATGCATATTCCTTTCACAGATTGTAAATGAACCTCTAGTACACAGGAGAATTCCATTCTGGTGCTTATTAATTGGGGCAGAGGGAGCCTTTGCAGCATTCATCATGGTGGCCCTTCTCAGGCCTCCCCCTTGTGCCTGTCCCCCCACTCTCCTGGGAATTAGGGGCCCAGATATGCCAGCAGCAAAGTTTGGTATGCATGGCTCTAAAAAATCACTTCTGAAACTGCAAGCAGTACACAATTATGTTCCCATATCCACTTTGTCCTAAAATGCTGTGCCTGTACAACCTCAGCCCTGATGTCACAGCCAGTCAAAGAAAGATCTAATTTTAAGACATTGCACCTCATTACGAGTATGGAGGTAGCCATGCCGCTTCTAGTGGCATGGCTACCCCAATACCGGGTACCGGGTTCCTGGAATGTGGAAACACCGGACCATTCCGACCTTGGAGGGCTCGGTAATTCCCTTTCCCGGGACCCGGACCCGGTACATCCCCATTCCCATTGAGCCTGCATAGGGCTCAATGGGACTGGGGAGGATGCTAACAACGGGCCAGTTAATGATGGGCCAGTTGTTAGCATCCTGGTCTGCTAGCAGGTCCCGCTAAGGACACCTGGATTTACCAGACGTCCTTAGCGGGACCCGCGAGCAGACCTCGTAATGAGGCGCTAGCGGGTTAACGGCTCCGGCAGCTCTACCGGCACCGTTAACCCTCTACCGCCTTCCTCGTAATGAGGCCCATTATGTCTTAGTAATTGGGTCCAGCATGGTTGGACACTGCTCTGTATATCCAACATCTCCCAATCATGCTCCCCACCCAGAAGCCTGGGCTCATGCATTCAGAACCCACTTCTCATCTGTATGCTGAAGTTAAGTTCCAGTGTTATGCAGATGACACGTAGCTCTTTTTCAAGCATCCCTCTCATTCCTCCTCCTCCTATCTCATCACTCGCTGTCTGACTGCCCTTCAGTCCTGGTGTGCTGCTAATGATCACTGCCTTAATGCTAGTAAGACTGAGATGCTTTATATTGGGACCCCAGCTCCCACCTTCCCTCCCTCCCTCTGGCCGCCTTCTATAGGCTCCCCTCCCCTCACCCTCCTGTGAGGCAAAACATCTTGCTGTCATCTTTGACTCCTCTCTCTCCTTGCCAAGAAGTCCCACTATCGACTACACCTCCTCAGAGGTATTCCCCCTTTCCTTACCTTCCCCCAGAAACTCAAAGTCTCCAGAGTTCTGTTCCTTTCTAGGCTTAACTACTGTAACAGTCTCTTCCTTAATCTTCCTTCTGCCCCCTTTCGTTCCCTTCAACCCACCCAGAAAAGGACTCCAAGACGTATCCTTGGCCTCAAGCTCAGGGACTGCATCTCTCCAGTCCTAATTTCTCTCCATTGGCTCCCGGTGGCTTCAAGGATCACATTCAAGACCCTCTGTATCATCCACAAGGCTTTCTGGGGCCGGGCACCACGCTACATCCATCTCTCTCTTACTAATATATCCCTACTGGAGCCCTGCGGTCTGCTAGCTCCAACTCTATGTGAGTCTGTCACCCCTCCAAACAAAGAATGGTGGGCAGATGTCTCTTCTTTGCAGGAGCCTCCCCCTGGATTGGTCTCCTTTCCCCTCTCAGGCTTGAACCGGATCTCCTTAAGTTCCGGAAGCTCCTCAAGTCCTTCCTTTTCTCCTCCTTCTCTCTCCCCCTTCCCTGCTAACCATTTTCTCCTCCTCTATGACTGACATCCAGGTTCCCTCTGAGTACTACAGGGTTCCAGGCCCTCTTCTGCCCGGGTACTCCCACCCCCTCTACTTATCTGCTTTCCATGACACTTACCCTCTAACCTCCCCTTAACTCCTGCCTTCCCCCTTCCCTGTGCTTATCACTCGCCCCTTTGGCCTCCCTGTAACAACTGCACTTCCCCTCATCACCTTTCCCTTCCCTCTTTGGAACTTCATTGGTCACAGCCCTGCACTTCCCTTCGCACTCACCCTTCCTTCACACATCTTGTTCTGCACTTGCATGATACGAATGTCACAAGGCCTAGTAGGACAGTTATTGTATCTTTCTCCCTTACCCGCCCCCCTTTATTTGTCTAGTGGTGCCTTGAAACACCGGTTGTTGCATAGGCGCCTTACAGATATCCAAGAACTAAAAGAGAATAAAACACGTTTTTCATGTAATGTAGGTGGGTGTCTTGTGTAGCGCTTAATAACACTAGTAAAACTCTTCTTGTACAAGGATGGATGGACCCTGTGGAATAGCTTACCTCATCAGAGAGGCCTAAAGGCTCACCTCTGCCGGGTGGCATACAGGCAGGCACCATTCCCGTTCTAGTGGGTGACCCTCAGACTCATCCCCACTCCCCTAGATGCTCGGACACTTAATTTTGCCTCCTGCTTCCACTTTGAAGAAAGGCGACTGAGTGGACAATCCCACCCTAAGGATTCTCAATCGCGGTAGCACCCATTACGATGAAGTGCCTATATATCCTGACATGCGTACTCTTATTGTTCTCATTTTCCCAGTGGCCGGAGGTCCCCTCAAAATGGTGCGTAGCGCTAATAAATATAAACAAAGGAGGGAGAAATGGATGCAGATTATCTCTACAGGGGTCTCCAAGGACATCATTGCAGGACAGGGATTGGACCAGGACACATCAGACCCACTTGGGGGCATACACTGGTCATTATCCGTTGCCTGTGAGGCCATTAAGCAGGGTTTGAGGGTGAGGGACTAAGTTGTTGGAGACTGATCACTGGCCTTTCAATGTGTCTTGGTAGGTGTCTGCAGTCCTGTAAAAATTGAGTAAAACTGAAAAGTATACATAACCCAATATTTGTTCTGTGCTCATGAATCTAGTATAACTACTTCGATTTAGTGTGCTGATTAGAGCTACACGAATATGTAAAAAATATGGCAAACTACAATTGCCGTTAATTGTGATCCAAGTTGTACTTCTTTAATACTCATATCATTTTTTAAAACACTATTTAAAACATTTTGTGTTAAGTTCCCTGGGGTAGGAATTGCAAAATGGCGCATATATGTCATACTAAATTTATTGACATTACCATAACATAAAATAATGTACACCTTAATAACTCAATAATATTAGTACAAAATAATCTGTTATTCCCTTATCTCCATCATATGTAGCATGTAGGGCCATGAAATGAGATTGCCAGGCTCTTGAAGTGAAATTGCTAACACAGGTTTCGACCTTGTCAGGTCTTTTTCAAGGCAAATAGTAGTGTATGATCCCACAGGAATACCGTAACGTTCTTGCAGACCGATGTGAAAACACACGGTTATATCATCAAATTAGTAAAACTATTAAATACAACACACATAAATAATAAACCACAAGATCACCAGTTGGAGAGTGAGAGAAAAAAGAGAAATATTTGAAAAATAATGTTAATCATTGTTTTCTATGCTTAGTAATGGCGCTATAACATATTTTGAATATAAAAAGGCGATTTTGTTTACCACTGATAAGCGATCCTTAAGATCTTCATTCACTTTTTCAAAATATGCCTTTAGCATTCATGTTTGCGATTTCTTGAGGTGCAAAACTGTACAATATTTTGCAAAATGTTGGTTCGAAAGTAATGAGTTTGCTATTTTTCTAATGTCCTAAAAATTGTATCGTTATGTATAGGTTAACTTATTAAATGCTCCTATATTGCTTTATGGATTCTTCTTCTAGCGTGGATTCTATGCTCTTCTTATATATGGCTAAAATCAAATGAAAATGCTATCATAAGCCAAGAAAAACATTTATTAAGAGTAAAGATAATATTACTTTAACTTGGACCTCACTGATAACACTGGCTTACATGAAAGAGCGCAGCTAGTGGCAAAGGCTCATATAATGCGACTTTGTTCTTTGTCAGCAGGATGAAATAAGTGTTCAACCTGGACCAGTTGGGACCACCTTTTACACTGGAAAGTATGTGCTTTGGTGGGTATAAAGGCCGGGTGGCTCGGTGGCTAGAAATGCTCAGAACATTGTGTCTAGTGTTGCTGTTAGGTTCGGGCTGTCACTGATTTCTACTAATAAAGTGTTCTCCAAGCCACCAAAGTCGTGAGTGATCATTTTTCCTCGACAAGATTGGTGCCTTTAGATAATGGATTTCAGCTGCTTTGCAGCCAGGTCCGGGCGCCGGCAAGCACACGTTCCAGTGATCCCCATGGGCCCAAGAGAGATGATTTCGTCAGAGGGGTGAATTGGCCTGAGCACCCGGTTGCCTGACGAGGGCAGCCAGAACAGACACGGAAGAAAGAGCCAACCAGAAAATTGTGGATTGGTGAACACAGGTGATCATGTCAATGTTCTGTCGTGTCTTGTAAGGTGAGATCTGAAACAGGATGTTAATGTTTGTTTCTGTAATTTAGAAAACTGAAATTCAATTATCTGGAAATCGGGTGTGGTTATCCAAGGATACAGGAGGGAGAGTACCCTGCTTATAAAACAGGTTAGCTGAATAAGGAAATGATAATAGCGGTTGGCCACAGCAGTTTAAACGCAGTGCATCCATGCTCCCTACTGACCTAAAAGAAAACATGAGACCGCTGTGCAAGTCAGAGTAGTGTTGGACCGATCAGGGATTGGGGTGAATGTGTTCTGTATGAGTGCAAAGAAAATATTTTGGATGAGAACCGCATGATTGTCTTAACCCACACCTCATCACTGAAAACCCTAAATGCCGGTAAGATAGCTCAGCGGGTTGAGTGCTCGCTGCTGCGATCTGAGCATGATCTGCAGGTCGCAGGTTCGAATCCCGGGAAGGCCAACTCAGCCTTTCATCCTTCCGAGGTCGATAAATGAGTACCAATTTCGGTTGGGTCATATTGTATGTAAATATGTGCTCTGTAAAGCGCTTTGGATAAAGGCGCAATATAAATAACACATCATTATCATTAAATGTGCAACTCGAGTTGTGATTCCACTTTCATTTCACACTCTTCTCTATCTAGTACGGGAGCTGTAATAGGCTGTGTTTCTACTGCCTCATTACAAGTGTGGCGTCTGGAATTAAGGGGGCCGGTAGCAACATTTACTGATGCCTTACCACCCGATCCACTGGGACTTGTAATGTCAACCGGGAAGTCATGCGCCGGTAAAGTGTTGCGAGTTCGGCGGCAACCCACCGGAAGCACCGGCAGGATTACTGCCACACTCGTAATGAGGCCCATAGTGTCTTGTGTTTGACTCTTACCCATTTGTGTCTCTGAAACGCTGAATACCACCCTGCATTGTGGATATCGCAATGGGGATATAAGCTGCAAACCAGCAGTTATCTGAATCTGACCAACACTTAGGAGTGTTTCTGAAATGTCTGTACAGGAGAAGAACGGAGGCTGGATGTGATACGTGAGGATCTGATTATACCTGGCAGAGCAGTTAAACTGATCAGCCGTCCCCACGCCACCAGCCACGGGGATCAATAGCGCGCCGATGCAGACGGAGTTAGGAACGGACCTGGATAAGCCATTCCTCGTCTTACCCAGAGAGAATGGGTTCAGGGCAGTCTAGACAAGTGCCACTCCCTCATAAAGGAAGTCCAACACACTTCATGTTTACTCACTATTCACCAAAAGCATGTAAGTACCTGGAACAATGACACGAATATGCACAGACTGAGTTTCCTAAGCACTTTCCCCAGGAATGCACATTTGATTTAGAGAGGATAACAAATTTGCAGAATGTGCTACGGAAGAAATGGGACAGTTATCTCAACTGGTATAGCAAAGACATGAAGAGGCAGGCTGAGTCTAAGACCTGGGCATTAAACGACATTCAAGAGAAACTCCTGCTTCAAGTAAACATTTTGAAAATTGAACAATCAAACCTGCAGGCACTGGCCCATAAGGCTGGGTACAAACGATGATATCCCGTACTTCAAGGGGAGCCCCTGTCAAAAGAATGTCCTGAAGATATTTTGGATATGTATAATCCGTCTTTTCTTAAGGAAATACCTGCTAGGCGAGTAGTTAGTCCAGACTCCTGCCAACCTATCTCCAGTCCACTCCAATACATCTTACGGACAGCCCGTTCACTCCTAAGCTACAGGCTCAGATCTCTAACCTGTTTTCATCATCCTCAGGCATGTTTGAAGAGTTTCCGAACACAACGCTTAATACCACCGCTGGCACATTCTCGCTCAGACAGCTCCCGGGAGGGAGCGGTACTATAGGGACTGTACATGCCCCTTGAGGTGCTACTGATTAGTTTAACGTTGTTCAAATGTTTCAAATGATACAATATGACCCTGTTAAGTTTCGGGCAGGAGGAATTGCAGGTCATTATTGACTGTTATCACCTCACTTGTGTTGATCTGAATCAGTTGCTACGAGCAGAATTGCCAACAGATACCTTTGCGTTGCTTAAAGTACGTGTAAATTGGCCAGCTGAAGAACCGGCTAGTGCTAGAGATTTGAAAGCATGTACTGACAGGCTGGTGCAAACTATTATTCAAATTTGTCCTCCAGAGGTGAATTAGCCATAGATCAATGCATGCAAGTGAGCGAAGGAAGAAAATCAGTTTTAAATAGTATTTTGGGATTGTGGATGCGACGCTGTTAGCACCGCAAGCTGTGGTGGCCCAGTTTGTGATAGGATTGTAACTGAAAGTGTCAGGAGGAATTAAGGCAGTGTTGATAGGCTGGGAAGGAAAGGTATTAGTGGAAGTATTGTTGGCCGCAGAGCATTTTCTTGAGAAGGTTGGAGACAAAAAGAAACTACTGAGGCCAAGTTAATGGTGTTGCAGATACAGAGTTTGCAACTTCCCCAGAGAATGGGAGGGTTTTGCCCTGCTCTGAGTGGGCGAGGGCAGGGAAGAGGGAGAGGAGCGCTTCAGCCACTTCGACCAGGGCAAACTGCTGAAAGGTATTACACCAACACCTATAGTGACCAATGCAACTATTGTAAAGAGCTTGGACACTGGAAAGCCGAGTGCCTACATCAGCCTCGGTATGACGGTTGAGGCAGGCAGCCAGCTATGCCAAGGGAGATGGCATGGATCCTGTCTCCACCGGCAGTGCAATCAACCGATGTCTAGGATTTCCAAGGGGTCCCTGGACTTGTTGCACCACTCATTTCGATTGATACTACTGCCCGGTATGTTGACTGTATTGCTGCAGGTCAGAACATTTCATGTCTGGTTGACACAGGAGCATCACGCTCCACTTTAAAAGCTTCTGTGTTTTCATGAGCAATGTATTCTGCTCAGGTAGTGAATGTGGTGGGCATAGGAGGGACTCCAATACCTCATCCTGTGTATACTCTGCTTAATGTTACGATAGGCTCCAGGTCCGACCAGCATGCTTTCTTGCTGAGCCCTTGTTTCCCTGTGAATATGTTTGGATTAGACTTGTTATGTAATCTGTACTGCCCTATTTACTGTTCCGGGATGGTATATACCTTGACATTGTGGCTCACAAGGAGCACAAGGTGCTGGAAGTATTGCAGAAGATCACCCATTCGGACTCTGAGGACTGGCCTGCCACCCCCTGTTTGTGGGAGCGGCTTGTAGACCAGGTCCCAATCAAATTATGTACATCCCATGCCAATTATACTGGATATATAGTCAACGCTGAACAGTCAAAACTACCCTGAATCCTGCCATGCCCTTGCCCTCTGTACCGCAGCATCCCATTTCCCCAAAGGCTGAGGAGGCTATTCATCCTGTGATATAATTCCTTCTACAGCAAGGCATTATTTTCCCAACCCACAGCCCCTCTAATATGCCTATTTTGCCTGCTAAGAAAGCAGGTAAAGAGGTTTATTATTTTATCCAGGACCTGCGCGCAGTTGATGCAACATTCCTACTAGCTTTCCCAGTTGTTCCCAATCCAGCTACGATTTTGTCATGTATTCCGTATATAGCAAAATATTTTACTGATGTGGGTTTGCTTTCAGCATTTTTCTCTGTACCTATCCATCCTGACAGTTCAAGGCACGCCCCTGCGTGCTCACACCAGACAAAATACAGCCCACTAGGGAAAAAGGCCCAAGACACACTTGCAAGGATAACAAGTATTTATTTCTACAAAATAGAAGTGCATCAGCAAAGAATTCTGCTGCCACCAAACGTTCTGGACTCCGTAGGCACGTTCAGCGGTGTCCAGTCAAACAAAAGAAAAGGATCGAATGACCTTTTGCTCGAGTGCAAAAGGATAAAAAAAGGTCGATTTTTTTATTTATTTATTTATATATGTTTTTAGTTTGGGTTGGTAAAAAAAAAGTTTTTAATAAAGAAAACGTGGGGTCCGGCGGGGGGACCCACTCCATTAAAAAAAAAAAAGAAAAAAAAAGAAAAAAAAAATTCAACCCTTTTTTTCGATCCTTTCACTGTCGAACAAAAGGCATTCGATCCTTTTGTTTTCAATACTATCACTGGTAACCACGTGCAGCACATTATAAGCACAAACAACGTCACTGATGATGTAATTCCATATAGTACAATTCTACAATCCTAATTAAAGAGCTCCATACATGTAGGGTCTGCTCCATATGGGATACCAGGCCATTGGTCCATCTTCATCTGTCCCTCTTCGTCCACGTGGGCGCTGCTAGACTGATCATCCACTGTGAAGTTGGTCTAACAATTAATTGGCTACTAACACAAACAATGTTATTTTATGGTAGTAACTGTGCACGTGGCATATAGAGATGAGCTTGGGGGGTGTATGGCTGAGGGAGATGAGCTTGGGGGGTGTATGGCTGAGGTCACACCAACGTGCATGCTCCACTCATTTCCCAGACAGATTAGCAACTCCCAAGGTCTTCCACCTTCGTTTTTTGGCTATAATCTGTTTTCACCCTGCACCTCGCTGCACAAATCACGTGATCCATTTGTGAACGTGCGATAGCCTTGCCTTCTGATCTTAGTGATGGATCGAGGGGTGTAAATATTTTATGGTCGGTGGTCTGGGTCTGGATGGTGCAGTGGCATGCAGGGGTCTCAGGATAAAAGCAATGCAAAGCTGTATTTCTTGTGGGGATCATTGGGGACAGGAGGGCCTTGCTATCGGCTCTGTGGGAAGATACTGCCAAGAAGCGCTCCGCTCCCATCTCATGAACTTGCAGGGCCCATTCTTCTCAGGGCACAAGGGCCTGTAACTTTTAGCACAATGGAGGATCTCATAGACTCTGTGAGACCTGGCTGGGGTGGGGGTGGTGTTTGAGCTCATGTAATGGACCTAATACTGACACACATAATGGTGTCCTCTGTGCTGTGGCCTAGGTTCCAAAATGGCTTTCATTATCTAAGATGGCGCTCACACCCACATCTACCATATAGCTTGAAATGCATTCACTAAGGTGATTGCACACCCTTCTCTATGTGCACCCCCCTACCACCTGCTCCCTGGATGTGCTCTCTTAGTGTTTATTTCTCATTCGGTATTGCCTGGGTTGGTGGGAAGACCCACTCTCCTTCCCAACACTGTCAGTGTCTTTTTGCATTCACCCATAAATCAATGCGGTACATGTCCACAAGGCTTCCGATGGGATACTTGGAAAGCCCTACCATGTTCTCCCAAATTTTGAAGAAAAATGTGGATTCTGTACAGTTTCCAGGAGGGTCCACACTGGTGCAATATGTAGATGATTTGCTCATAGCTTCCCTCTCCTGGGAAGCATGTGAGGAAGAAACACTGGTTCTGTTTACAGCGCTCACTGAAAAGGGTCACAAGGCATCCAAGGACAAATTACAGTTATGCCTACTCCAGGTGCAATATCTGGGCCATGAGATTCCTGCATGGGAAAGACACTTGTCCCAGGATCGGATTGCACTGATCCAGACGGTCTCTAAGCCCCAAACCAAGAAGTAGATGGTACGTTTCTGCTGGCAGGGATCCTAGGTTATGTGTCTAAAGTTAAGCCCCTTCAACCCCCTGAAGATGCCTTTGTCAGCATTAAGTAAGTGCTCGCAATAGCTCCAGCTTTAGGTTTGCCTGATTATAGCAAGCCCTTTTTATCAATTTTTCAACTAACACAAAGGGGTTTGCTCAAGTTTTGTTGACCCAGTTACACGATGACAAGCATTAGCCTGTATCTTATCATAGGGTAGCATTAGATCCAGTAGCCACAGGGCTTCCAGGATGTCTGCAAGGTGTTGCCGCTGCTGCACTATTGGTGGAGAAAACAGACTCCTTGGTACAGGGCCAACCTGGCATGCAGTGTTAATAATGAAAAATAAATAACGACAAACCTTTTTAGTGACACTTGAATAATGAATTTCTTTTTGTTGTAAAAGTATGTATGGGGATGGGGTAAGGGATTAAAAGGGGTGGGTGTAAGTTGGGGGAGAGTAAAAAAGCTGTTGAAAGAGGTAGTTTGGGGGGACCCCCAAATTAAAAAAGAGAAAACAAAATCAACTTTTTTCGTTATTAAAGTGTCACTGAACATGTATGTCGTTATTTTGGTTGTCATTGTAAACACATGGAACCGACCAAACTGTGACAGTTTCTGTTCCTCAAGCGGTATTGTCATTGTTACTTAAAAGAAAGACACAGCATGTGTCTAATTCCTGCTTTACACGCTACTAGAAGTTGCTCATCTCTGCTGCCAATGTCACCCTGAATCGTTGTTCTGTTCTAAACCCTGCTTCACTGTTACCCATCCAGGAGGATGTCCGGTTGTTGTAGAAACACTTTTGTCTCCCTGTGTGGACTTGCCTGATGTACCGTAGCTTAACCCTGAGCTGATGCTGTTTGTGGCCGGCTCCTGTATTTGGATGCCGGAAATGGGGGAACTGGTTTCAGTGTGTACTCCTTATGCTGTACTAGAAGCATACCTGTTACCTATGGTTAAATCAAATCAAGTTGCCGAGCTTGTGGCCATCACCCACGTGTTTACTCTGGCACAGGGTTGATCAGCCATGATCTAGAATGATTGTAGGTATACCCACTGGGTGATCCACGACTTCACAATTTTGTGGAAGCAGGGGGGGTATTTAGCATCCAGGGGTACCCCAATTCTAAATGGAAAATATGTGTCAGCATTATAAGAGGCACTGTTACTCCCCGCACCAATAGCCATCATGAAGTGTAAATGGCATGATCCCGCACAGTCATTTACCGCCCATGGAAATGAATTGGCCGATGATGCAGCTCATTCAGCAGCCTTGAGAGGGCCCCGGCTCCTAATTAATGTCTTGTTTGTGTTGCAGTTCCACGGTCACCTACATCTTCCCTGGCCAGTCTAGCAATACTCCAAGATCAAGCTCCTGAAGCTGAAAAGGCGACCTGGACGTAACATAAGTGTGTACTGGGAGGCGATTTCCTATGGTATCCCCTGATGGCCGTCTTTTGGCACCCAAGGTACTTCTCCCCTACTTAGTCCATGAAGCTCACCACGTGGCCCATTCAGGTAAAAATGCCATGATCGTACAGTTACAACGAGACTGCCTGGTACCTGGGTTAGCCACTATGGCTCAGAATCATTGTGAGTATTGTACCATATTTGTAACCTACAATGTCCGGAGAGTGGTGCCTATGGAGCTGTCTGCATGGTCTGTACCAAAGGGTCATTTTATACACATGCAAACAGACTTCCTACAGCTCCCCTTGTGCATGTCATATGCATGCCATATCAGTATTGTCTGGTCATAGCGGATATGTATTCTGGGTGGGCGGAGACCTATCATTGTATGAAAGCAGACTCAGTCATGTGGCCAAGACATTTTTATACCTCAGTTTGAATTGCCTTTATGCATGTACAGTGACCGATGTACCCACTTCACGGGTCAGGTCATCATGGAGGTGTGTAAAGCTTTAAGGATAAGATAAAAATTCCACTGTGCTTACCATCCTCGTTCCAGCTCACATGCAGACCACTGAAATGAAGACCTCAAGTTAAGGCTGATTAAAGTGAGACTGGGTTAAAATGGGCCCCATGCTCTGCCCTTGGTTTTTCTTGCTATGAGAAACAATCCCCAGCGTAAACATAGGTTGTCGGCCCACAGGATTATTACTGGTCACCCTATGAGTATGGGAACTGCACATTCAGCAGCCTCCCATATGCAGAGTCTATCACTGGAGGATGATGCCTTGATGAAATATTGTAGCACGTTAAGTAAAACTGTTTGATCTCTTCATGCTCAGGGTTGCGAAGCACTGCCTGAACTGGCTACAGGACCCTGCCACCCTCTGTGCCCAGGAGACTGGGTCCTGCTGAAAGTCCATCAGTGAAAGTCTGCACTTCAGCCGAGGTGGTGCAGTCCCTTTGAAGTTTTGTTAACCACCAATTCAGCAGTGAAGTGCTCCAGCATCCCGACCTGGATTCATGTGGCACATTGCTGTAAGGTCACTGCCCCCAGTTGATAACATCACCTCACCGGCCACCAAACGTCCACGGAATGGATCCAGCTCCCCCACGACCACCAACACCACCACCAGTGACATTGCCAAGTGTGTGTCAGTGTAAGATATTTCCAGGGTTCCTGGAACAGATCGATCAGTATCAGAGAGCGAGGGCACGGCCCTCGATCAGACAATATGCATATGTAATGAACACGGATCAGGAGCTGTGGAATCGTTTTTACGTAATAAGGTCTCAAAGGGAACTGTGGATAGGGCTCCTTTGGCAGGCGGCCGAGACGCTGGAAGGAACAACATTGATTTTGTTTCCTCTCCCCTGGACCTCAACACGCAACCGTCAAGAGGTATGCACTGCAATCCCATGGGAGGATAGCCGAGAGTCAGAAGCTCTGATCAAAGGGACAATGGGCCAAGTCACTCTCCTCTGGATTTGTCTTCCCAATGACAATGAGTCCCTCTGAGGAGGTGGTACAATGGCGGAGAGTAAATGCCACTGCTGCTAGGTGCCCGATACTTGAAGATTATGGACCTTGATGCTATCATGTTTTGATCATGCTCTTCATTACTATGACTCTGATATTTGTGTGGGTCTCGTACTATCAGTATCTGTAGTTTGGATTCAGGGGTGGATCTGTCGACCATAAAACTTTCAACTGTGGATTCTGCTGCTGGACACTTGACAAGCAAGGTGGAACTTTGGAACAGTCAGTCTCATTGTGCTACACAACCTATGGGTTTTTGACTAGAGGACTGGTGCAGAGAACAGGCTCAGCAGGTGTGTTGTACCTTGCCTACTTCAACAAAATAGTAAAGGATCTTTGTCTGCAGTGCATGAACTATTGTCCAGAGGATTTGGCTCAAAGCCCAAAGAGGATCATCAACAAATAGCAAGAGGGGCACAATGGTGTACTATATCTCTGCTAGTATAAATGTTGTTGGAATGTTGGTATATATGCATTTTATGGACTCTGATCCTTTTTGAACATCATGTCACCAGATGGACGGGCCTGCAGTCCAACCCTGGGTACACAGTGAAAACACATATTTGCACCTCTCCTGGCATTCTTTGTCTACCTTTAATGTAACCGACTGCTGGGTGTGTGCCCACTTGTCCCAGCATTTGTCATCAAGATTCCCTATTTCACCAATCCCTTTTCAGTGAGGGGAATCTATTATTTGGATCTCAAGATTCTCTCCCAGTCACAAGGCCCAAAACCCTGTAGGGATGTTCAGTCCCCATTGGGATTCACGGGGCCTCCATATTTCCCTGAGCCGAATCTAATACAACGAAAACCTGCTTCCCTCCATTTATCATCTCTGGCGGTGGGTCTCCTGTGCTATACTAACCAAGGTTCTGTTTTTGAATCAACTTCCGGGGCACCAGTGGTCCACGGATGAACATCGGTTTCTAAACCATCAATCAGCCCCACACCTCTAGTGCACCAGAAGAGATCCGAACAGATTGGAAACACAAGCAAATAATAAACCTCCTTATCCAATTTTGGCAACGTGGACGGAACGGCAGGCTTATCTCTGAAAGGTTATTGATCGTTGATTAGTTGCAAAACAATACAATTATTACCCAATGATAAAAGGGACTGTCCAGTCAAGATTGTATACAAATATCACTCTACATTATTATTATCACAACAGTAGTTCTGGCAACACTAAGAAATACAACCCATGCTGTAAAGGAATGCAGAAGACAGACAGGTTCCAAGAAGGGAAAGGGATGCACTCTGGATACTGACAGAAATAAATATGCAAATTGCTGCCACCAGCTACAGGGCCCAACAAAAGGACAGGGTGGCTCAAAGGAGCCTTTGTTTTTTATTTAGGCTGGCCATGGCAGGAGAAAGCTTTGGCCCTCCCTCTTCTGGAGATGCATTGTGTACTCCTCCTGTCACTTCCCAACTAAATATGACAGGGGGGACGGCTCCTGTAGGCTGTGTCCAGCCAGACTACACAGGTCTATGTGTATGTCATTCGTTGAGCATAGGAAAATGTGTGCGGATTAGCCCCACACATTTTCCAGAGGTTGATCTACCATCATTTAATTTCATGTACAATTTAAAAAAAGCCTATGCGATCGCACCCCCACCGTGCGATGGTCGAATTCCTCACAAGTGTGGTAATTAAAAATATTAAATTTGCCTTTGATCGGAATTTCACATTTTCCCTGGCTGCATATGCTACTTATCCTCAAACGTATTTCATCTGTGGAGATAAGGCATACCCATGGTTTTCTATAAACTGGGGAGGGAGTTGCTACATGGAATATGTTCTGCCTGCAGTGCGTCAAACCTCTACATTCCCTGCACCAGCTCGCCCACAGCGAACCTTTTCATGGGAAGTCTTTTTGCATGCCAATGTGACCTGATACCAGTACTGGGGATTAAGACGAACAGAAATCGGTTAATGCAGCTCTCACTATCGGTGGAGGATATTGCTAATGCAACATCTTCCTCCTTGTCTATGCTGTCCCATGATATATACATTGCACTACTGTGGTGTGTTAAACCATTCATGAGTGAGGGCCCTTGTGTGGTGCACACCTGAAGGAATCACTTTAAAGTGATAACAATTGTGTCAGTTATGGTAAGTGAAGCACAGTGATGTAAACTGATTTGGCCAGAATCACATGCTTGGGTGAAGTAGAGAAGGTAGTGTTTAGCCACATTTCCTGGCTCGATAGTTTGTAATTCATTCACTAGATGTCTTCTCCCTCCATCCTACCTTTAGCTTTATACTGACAGACAAAGCCCTCTGCATTGCTAGCTTTCAAAAGTGAGACTAGTGCTCTGTGTTCAATAAGCTGAAATGCAAGCACTAAATCACATGGTAAACCAAGCTGACTTATTTCACAAACATTTAGGAATCACTCTGAAAGCGAAATTAAAAGTGAACCTGCTGTTCTGATCACTAACATGCAAGAAATGGAAACTACTGTGCATATGTATATATTAAACTCAGTGAACCACACTGATTGACCATGATGAACTATTTAAGAAGTTGACAGGCTTGTGTAAACAAACATACTTGGACATATTATTTAGCAGATTGATTAGTATGGTATGTTTATAGACATACAAGAGCATATGCCTTCATGTGCTTTCTCACAACTTTACTGTTCGAGCAGCATCATTAAAAACAAAACAATAACTCCGATAGTGAAAAACTACAAGTCCCAACAGTTTAAATTCTTTTTGTAGTTCATCTGTTATTGGACTTTAAAAACATGCAACATTAACTACCAATCATCATAGTCCATAGGCCATCCCTATAAATCCAGTCCACCATGTTGATTCCTCCTCTTTCTTTGTCTGGTGTCTTGTAAAGTGCAGCATCCCAACCGGTCGATGCTGTAAACTGGTCCCTTAGCCTGACATCCTGTTCCTGTTGATTTATTATCTGCCATAGAACCTAGCCTATGAGCTTAGGTGACACCGCGGTAGTTTCATTGAGCCAAAGCAGTACCCTTCTCAACCAGGACGCACCCTCATATGCCAGACAATGATGGCATCATAGCTCACTCGGTTGAGGGAATTCTGCTGAGGTGAGTGTGTGCACACACCTTTATGTGTGATTTCCAAGTCACAGATGTGTATCTTGATAAGGGTGTTTATGGTTTTTCATCTTTATGAGGTCAAAGAAACAATGATCCTGTCAAGTAATTATGACATTTCTTAATGACAAGCAGAGAGACTAAAAACCTGGGGCCCTTTTATTATGTGCACATAGTCTACCCCTGTATTTACTACAAAAAGAACTCTGGTAGATCCAATCCGTTTTGCTCATGGGGAAACCAAGATGGATAGATCACCCCCGTTTACTAGGTGGGTTCTAATCTACTGCCAGGGGCATGTCTTACCTTGGATCTAAAGGAGGGCAATTATGAGGTTTCCGACTAGCAATGCTGGGAACTTGATTTAATGGTTCTAGGTCATATCTCGCTGGTTAGAGGTTGCTCCTACAAAAGACCCCATTTTTAGAACACCTCTGGGCAGTCTCCAATAGGTGGGATGTTTCCCCTGTTATGGGGATTTCACCCCCAAACTCCACATACAACATGCTTCCACCCCCATGGCAGCCCTGCCAAATCTTGTCCTCCTTGTCTCCTCGTCCCCAATCTGCCTTGTTAAGCCCCCTCTTCGACTCTCCCTCTCGAGGTCACCCTCCCCTTCCTCAACCCCCTCCAGGCCGCCCACTGTGGCATTACAGTAATCTACATGAAAAGTAACTTCTGAGTAAGATTACTTTGAAGGCCAAACATGTGGACAAATGAATCTAATGTCACCCCTTCATTTACACTAATTTTTGAAAAATTGCTGAATTAGAACTATTATAGAGCAAAATGACAGATATCACACATTCTGCTGCTCCTGTTTTTTTAGCTCCTATTTTTCTCCCTTAAATAATAGTGAAGTTTAATTTCCCCCAAATAAATGCAGATCTAGAAGTAGCAGATTTGTGTGATGGTGTGTGCCTGTGGGCAAGGACTGGTCGACTGATTACCTGACACCTGACATTGGACTGACTGTCATATCCCCGAGGAGGGAACTCCATTCCAGCAAAGCTTGGCCTCGTGACATGGTTGACACCCCCACCCTGCCCGCGGGGCTCAGCGAAGAGCAGTTCATATTCTCAGACGTGCAGTTTTTCCGACCCCGCCTACTCAATCTATTGTAGAGGAGGAGCCAAGTGCCCTACCGGAAGTCCCACCCCTGTTTTCCCTATATGTTGGAAGCCGGAAATTGCGACATGCAGGATGCCAATAGTGGTCTGTATGCCGCAAAGAATCCTCGAAACAAGGTATCAATTGAAGAAGCCCTATATAATGGACCCGCAGAGAAATGACAGTCTTTTAAAGGATGTTCCGGAAGAAGTGTGAAGATGAATGAAAGAGAAGACTGGTGACGTCACATGAAGCAGAAATGATGCACCCAGAAGAGATGCCAATGAAGAAGATGAATAGACCTTATGAAATCTGATGGTGAAGTGAAGAATTGAGCAACATTTCATTAGCGGAATGAAGATTGCACGTGCGGAGAGCACTGAAGAAAATGCAAGCTGTTTTATAATTGTACAGAGGCCGAAACGCAAGTAGACTAAGTAATCATGAAGGCTGGCTATACATAGTGAATAGACTGCAGGCGGTGCCGCCAATATATATATGTATATATGTATAGAATCTGGATGTGCCACGTTGTGTTTTAGCAAACTAGGACAGCATGAACAGAAGGTCTGAGAGAATGGCGCATTAGAAGAAAACATTAGAAGAAAACAGCTGACGATGAGGGAAGATTCGAGAAAGCTTGTCTGGCCCGGTGTCAAGGGTTGGGGCAGCCAGGAAACTGGTTATCTATTTGAGAAGATACAATGAATATGAGAAGTGAGGTGAGCTCCTGTTGAGATGTAATGGAAAAAACACTAGAAGCACCAGGTTTTATTAATTTAATAGTGATAAATATGAAAGGAAGAGCTCAAACACGGTCTCCTGTCACATAGTCTAGATGAAAATAGACTTTGGGCAAGCTACACCGAGACTTGAAGATAACCATTTTGACCATGCTAACACTCCCTTCTTTTCTCAGGCGCAGTGATACTTTGCAAGGCCGAGTTCAAAGACAATTTGAATGGCAGACAGCAAGAGTGATGATGGATGATGGGCTAATTGAGTGGGGAGGCATGGTCAAGTCCAACCCACCAGCAACTGGGGTACCAGCTTGCATGCTGCTAGCGAGTGGAATATTCCAGAAGGATAGAAGCGTGCCAACCAATCATAGAGGGCCACATAGCAAAGAGCCCTATAGTTTGAGACCCAATGAAATGTTGTGTATTTTATGACACTGAAGATGACTTGCACTAGGGGTGGGGATTGCTGTCCACCTGACCTTAGAGACCCAATCACAATCCTGTCGCCCATAGAAAGTATACCTAGATGTTCCCTGTAGACCAACCACAATCCAACTTAGGTTTTCTTATTTTGCCACGTAGTATGATGTCAGTGATGATGAATTTTTATTATATAACTGTGTTTATTCATGTAAATCTTTGAGAGACTTGAGCGAACGTCCGTTGATGTCCATTGTACTGCCTGTTTTAGATCATTCTTAATAAAATAGCTAAAGATTTGCCAACTTCCTCAGTCGGTCTCATTATTGGGGTAAGAGTAAAATCTGCATTCCCATCCATCCTATATAGTGCTATCTCGCTTAAAGGGCCTATGGGTTCTCTATAGCAGTAGTATTCAAACATTTTGATGCTGAGCCCCCCTTGTGTAAAAATAGTCTGGTTGCCGCCCACCCCATGTCATATCTGCTTATATTTGTTATTGAAAGCAGTACCCCCTTTTTGAAGAGCTCCCAACCCCTCTCCCGGTCATTGTTTGGGCTCCCCTGAGGGGCCAGCCCCAAAGTTTGAAGACCACTGCTCTATATAGTAGCTATGGTGTAGAAACATACACTATGCCTGTGACATGATTATGTCTTTCCATTTTTGAACGTGAACTATATGTTTTTCCTCTATAAATCCAGAACTTTGGGTTTCACAATGCAAAGGAAACAGACAATCGGGACTTGGTGGGCTGCTCGCGTGTGACATAGGACAGCCAGAGATGTGTGCAGCGTGTGCACAGTGAAAATTATGGTTTGTAGTTTGTGCAGCAAGTTTATTTATTTATTTATTTATTTATGCGGCTGGATTCACAAGACGCTGTATGCACCAAGTGATGAAATCCAGAGCTCTAACTGCGCCCCCCAGGGGCGTTGCTAGGTGGGGGCTAAGGGGGCTATAGCCCCTGATCTTTTGGTTGTAGCCCCGGATAGAATCTCAGGAGCTACAGCCAAAAGACTAGCTAGCCCCAGTCCCAACAGTTCCGACATCAGCGTAGCCCCGGGTCTTTTCCAGACCTAGCAACTCCCCTGGCGCCCCCTGTCAGCTATGAGGGGTGCATCCTCTGCTGTGTGCTTCTCTGCATTTTGGTTTGCTCTTCATTATAAATGCACTCATGCAGGTGACAGAATGCAAGACAAGGAGGCAGGGCTGGATGTCCTATTCACACGTGACACTGGGCTGTCTTGAAATTAATGTTTGCCTTCCTGTGGGCTGCCTGTATTATCGATAAAGGTCACTTGCTTTCTTTCTTTATTTGAAACAGGCAGGCAGCAAGCTGTTTAGCATTAAGTGAATAACACGTGTGGTTTAGTTCATATTTGGTGAGTGGAAGAGGGCTTGGCTTTGAAAAGCACAGTTATCGAACCCAAGGTCAGCACTTTGCCTGATGATTGGGCATTTTGCATATGAAAAGGGCACAGAAGATAACCTTGCCCTCGACCCGTTTCCCAATTACTTGCTGCCAGCGGAAAGCCTTTATCTTAAAATTGGGCTGTAAATCACAGCTCCCAGGAAATCCACAGACTGAGACTTTAATTGATAGCTCGGCAGGAAGCCCTTTGATGGCTGCTCTGCTCCAAACTCACTCCTCCTGAGCCAACCGGATGCTGTTAATCCAACAGCTAGCTGAACATGTGAAGAGTTGTACACCACACATACCCCCCTCCGCCCCCATCCCAAGCTAAAGCCACGCCCTGCAAGCATCAGAACACTGCACCCCCACAGCCAGGACTAATGTTTTCTAGCACTCAGGGCTGGAAATGGAGAACTTTGTTTGGGGGGAACTGTCACTTCTTAGGAGGGGCACGGCTTTGGGAAGGAGGGGGCGAGGCCAATGAGCTTGGCCCCTGGCCAGGTTGCCAACAAAGTATCTCTATATAGAACCCAATCCTGGCGATTTGAATAAAAGCAAAGAGCATAATGTGAACAACACAATGTCCAAAATGTTAAACATGTCTTATAGTGATTCGTTAAGAAAACCTTTTAAGCGAATAATGGTCTCTTCAGTTTTGATTGGTCACAATAGTCACCCTTATAAAGAGATGTCTGTAAAATACAACACATATATACCAGTTTGAACAGATGCAGAACTGTATTTAAGGCTTTTTGCAGTTTCTCGATAACTGCAGAATTGTATTTGAGGCTTTTTGCAGTTTCTCTATGTAGGTGCCAATATTGTTGGTTAACAGAGAGTCTTCTGCCTGAAAAAAAGATAACTGCAGAATTGTATTTGAGGCTTTTTGCAGTTTCTCTATGTAGTTGCCAATAGTGTTGGTAAACAGAGAGTCTTCTGCCTGAAACAAAGATAACTGCAGAATTCTATTTGAGGCTTTTTGCAGTTTCTCTATGTAGGTGCCAATATTGTTGGTAAACAGAGAGTCTTCTGCCTGAAGCAAAGATAACTTCAGAATTCTATATGAGGCTTTTTGCAGTTTCTCTATGTAGGTGCCAATATTGTTGGTAAACAGAGAGTCTTCTGCCTGAAGCAAAGATAACTGCAGAATTGTATTTGAGGCTTTTTGCAGTTTCTCTATGTAGGTGCCAATATTGTTGGTTAACAGAGAGTCTTCTGCCCGAAACAAAGATAACTGCAGAATTGTATTTGAGGCTTTTTGCAGTTTCTCTATGTAGGTGCCAATATTGTTGGTAAACAGAGAGTCTTCTGCCCGAAGCAAAGATAACTGCAGAATTGTATTTGAGGCTTTTTGCAGTTTCTCTATGTAGGTGCCAATATTGTTGGTAAACAGAGAGTCTTCTGCCTGAAGCAAAGATAACTGCAGAATTGTATTTGAGGCTTTTTGCAGTTTCTCTATGTAGGTGCCAATATTGTTGGTTAACAGAGAGTCTTCTGCCTGAAACAAAGATGACGATTGATGTGGTTACTAGGTGGAATAGTATTTACGACAACGGGAAGTCGGTGTTGGGGAAGGATCTTGTTGCTAATGCTGCACTCACTGCTGCCGCACACACTGGTACAAGCTGCGCACACGGTACATGAGAGCAGCCAACACGTGTTTTGACCAAAGTCTTTGTCAAGCTTGTGCCGGATGGCGGGTGAGGGTTCAGCGCTGAACCCTCACCCGCACTCCGGCACAAGCTCAGTCTTGAGAAACTCTTCGGTCGGAATACATGTTGGCTCCTCTCACATGCACCTAGCACAATTGTGCCAGGGCACTCGATCTCTACCATAAACAAACATTTACTAATAAGCCCTTTTCGTGAACATGAATCAAGTGTTGCAGACTTCTTTCAAGCAGCTTCCACCTTTTTCCAGCGCCATTACTTAACAAGGGTGGCCCCCTTGCCAATGCTCAATACCTCTGGGAACTTTGGAGTTTTGTTTCCCAAGCAAACCATGTACTAGGCTACAGGACTCAACCGATCAACCTAGCTAAATCAATAGCGCAAGCCACCACCATTCCTCCAAACTCCAGATATCCCTACCTCAGTCTTCAATTATAGCATTGCCTGCATCTCCGCTATGATTGGTATAACCACGGAGCCTATGACATATGCCTGCATGAACAGCTTTTTTGGTGGCTATTAAAAAAGGCTCCAAAATCTCTAAAGTATCTGCCTCCTGTGCAGTGGCAGCCTGTGGAATACTGTGTGTGCGGCTTGTACCAGCGCGTGCGGCGGCGGCAGTGAGTGCAGCATTAGCAATCCCCAACACCCTCTTCCCATTGTCGTAAATGCTATTCCACCTAGTACCCACATCAATCGTCATCTTTGTCTCAGGCAGATAATGTCTTGCTAGCATTTCCCACAACAAGGTGGTAGATGCAGGAGTATTCCTACAAAATGTGCTAACAGAGCGGCACTTATCAGAAATTCTATCTACAGACCGGACATCTTTAATTGCTTTGGTTACAATGAGGTGGAAGCAGTGTCCTGTACAGCGGCTATGCCTCCATGAGAGGCCAAGAAGATGGATGGCTTTCACACCATTTGAACCATTGTCTGTTTTGAGGGAACAGATCCACTCCCAGGGTAAGGCTACATTCCTGAAGAATTACAGAAAGCTGCTCTGCTATGTTTTCACCAGTATGTTTCTTGGGGAAAGACCTCACCCAAAACAGAAGTTTTTCCTCCCACTAGTAGGATGTTGAAGAACGTGCCCAGTGAAGGCCAAATAAGCATCATTAGCATGTGACGGCCACATATCAAACGTCAATGTCACATTGCCTTACCCAGCTCCAATACCAGGTTACTTCTGAAATCCTTTTGCCTTTTGGGCAGAATACAATAATTCAGCGCCCTCCTGGAGGGAAGATCATCCTTACTGCACTTTCCCCAAAAGACAAAGGCTGGCAGCCTAGATCAACCAACAGTGCAGATGCATCATCCAGGGCTACCTTCTCTTTTGGTTTCGTTTCCTTTACATTCAGGGATTGAAACATAGACTCTTGCTTGGGCTTTGCTACACTAGGAGCACGGCTCGCTCTAAACTTAGCTTCCTGGTAAGCTGTATGCTCCTTCTGAACAAGGACATGCGTAGATGGGTGCACACGTTCAATGGGCCTGAGAAGCTTGCTTGCGGTAGAGCCTTGCTCCCTAATAATGGCCCTCTTCATCATGCACCACTTGCATATAAAGTCCACATAGTCCATGCTAGAGTCACTGCCCACAGAAATACAGTTCTCACACTCGTTGCTGCAAGCACTTGTGTCTGCGGCACATCTTTGGGCGTTTCTGGCCAAAACTGTGTTGGGGCAGCTTTCTCAGATCCTGGGACACTGTTGGGCTCACTGAGACAACTCCACATCTGCTCTGATACTCTGGGTACTGGCTGGTCCAACGCTATGGGAAACATCCCCTCAACCTCAGAACAACACTCTTGTGGACACTTTTGCTATGGAAAGGGTGGAAAAACTATATATGAAATGGATGCCTCATGTCTTTAGGCCAACTTAGTCTAAGATTTGTGTGCTCACCAGCCAACAATATGCAGTATAAATAAGGGAAGTTGGGAGGGAGGCCAAAGACCAGCAGATAGAAACGTTGCAATGATTGCAGCATCTTTAAAGTGTCAAAATGGGGAGGAAGACTCTTGTGGCTAAGCAAGAGGACAGGCCAGGGGAAATCCCGCCCCCAAGAAATGGAAGAGTCCAACAATCTGGCAAAGTACTGTTTTATTCAACAAACCCTGTATAAAACAGGGACAGCTATGGACATCAAGATGATTTTCCACTCTCTCAAGTAATTCCAGGCTTGACAACATCTTAAGAACGGGTTTGACAGCACAACTAACGTTTCATTTAAAAAAAAACTAAAGTGGGAAGGGATTGGTTAAGGGAATCAAACATATATACTTTGTGTAGGGGTTAGTGCATTCATTGGCTACACCTTATCCGGTGGCTGCGCCTGGGCCCACCTATTAAAATGCTACAAATTAAAAAATGTCATCACAAGGTAATACAAATGGCTGTTGCAACAATGATAGATGAGCTTTAAAAGTGGGTAGAGATTGGTCTGTGGTGGCTTTCTCAGCCTTGGTACTTTGGAAGGTTACCAGCACATGAGCACAATAGGGGGTGGTGAGAATGGAACCAAGATGCTACTTATCCCAATAAGGTTACAATTTCTGATTCTCTAGGCCACAATCCAAGATGTTTAGCTTTCAAATGTGCACTACCTTGTATCGTTTGTCTCAGGAACTCGATAAGAACAAAGGTCTCTGCCTGTCCCTGTCTGACTCTAATGAATAAACATTATCCTCCAACTGCGGGTCATGTGTGTGGAGACCACATCTTGGATCATTCTGCTCAGTATTTGAGGATTTTTAGCCCTAGCAAAGCAGGTGTCCTACCTTCCTTGGCCTCTAGAGACTTGTTTGTGCTACTTTCCTCTCAATAATTCTGAGTTTGTGGGAATTTGACCTTCCAGCACTACTTGTTTCTTTACTAATCCAAGAGATCTGTATCTCACGTCTGGGAATTGATGCTGTCTGTACCTTTGGATGCTGTTTCAGACCTTTATTTCCCTGGTAACCTTAGCAGACAGATGCTCTTATTGTCTGGGCTGTTCAGCTTTTGGTTCTCTGCTAACTCAGCAAGCCAGGTTCCCCTGCAACCTCAAAGCTTCTCCACCATCTCCCATTCACCCACATGTGGCTGCGCGATCCACATTGATTTGCATGGTCACTCAATTTAGTTGTGTTCTACATTAACTAAGCTTTTTGTGCATTCTTGTGCATATTGTGTTTCAGCATGAAGGAAGAGTATGGCCATCATTATGACTTTGGCGGTAGACATGCCGCTATTTGCGGCATGGCTGCCGCCAAAATCGGGTCCGGGTTCCAAGAATGGGGAATTACCGGCCATTCCGAGTTCGGAGGGCCCGGTAATTCCTCCCTTCAAGGAACCGGGGCCAGGACCTTCCCCATTCCCATTCAGCCCCCATAGGGCTGAATGGGAATGGGAGAGGGAGCAAACAACGGGCCGATTACGAGCGGCCCGTTGTTTGCTCCCTCTTCCCCTCGCGGGACCCGCTCTGCACGTCTGGTGAAACCAGACGTGCAGAGCGGGTCCCGCGAGGGGACCTTGTAATCAGGCGGTGCGGGGTTGACGGAGCCGGCACCTTTAACGGCGCCGTTAACCCCTTACCACCTGACTCATAATGAGGCCCTATATGTTTTCTAACCTAGTGGACGCAAGCATGTTCTTCATGTATAAGTGCAATTCAAACTGGTGTTTGTGTATTTTCGTGGTGGATGCATATGTACTTCATGTCTAATCCACCTACGTTTGTCAGGGCTCAGCAGTGATGTCATTTGTTTTCATCACCTCTGTTCACAACTCCTTCATGTGCTCAATAGCCTGCAAGTTAATTTCTTTTTTCGCTTAATCCAGGATAAGGGCGATAAGGTTGCCTGAGCGAATAACATCTGTCGCACATGCGGTATTGCAGTGGTGAGGGGGTAGATGTGATAAATGATGCACTTCTACCGCTTCTATAATGTCTACATTGGGTAGGGACTGACGTAATGAATGGCACATTAATTTGCCTATCTTCAAAAGTGACACAGAAATTTGACAACATGCTACAAAGGGGGCCCCATCTGGCTTCCGTTACAAGCCACTTGTGCAATCACACACTCACACCCTCACTTAAGAACCCAAGTATATATGTTTCTCTGCTACTACAAGTACTTTGGTGCCCACCTGCAACTTAAAAAGGTGGCAATTCTAGGCATTTGCGCTTTCCTTACCTGATCCAACTGGTGCTGCATTGCCTGTAGTATCCGTGGCACTGTTATTGTGTGGCTGCCATTAACCCTTCCAAAATGAAAGTCCAACTATATGCAACTGCTTCCGCGACCTCTGCCTGTTCCCTCTAATCTATAACTAGAACCTCTCTCTAAAATGAAAGACATACTTTATGATCAAAACTAACCTGCATAAGGTAGACATTTTACATTGTGTATTTTACGGGCCGGGCATAAGAAGCTACTTGCCCACTATTACTCAGCAACTTGTTGGGTTACCTTGCTAACATGCAAGTCCCAACCACCCCCAATATTACTTTACATACCCTCTTTACTCAGGAGCTAAGAACAAACTCATGCTATCTGTGCAAAATTATAAACATTTATGCTGGTGAAGATTGCAGATAGCCCACTGCTAGGGTGGGTTTTGAGGAATTAAATTAACACAGAGGCCCATGTGTACCATGCCCTTAAAATGGCATGCTCGGATCACAATCCCAGCCATGTGGCATGAAAAATAGGTGACCCAAAGATGTTCGTCGGTTACTCACCCCAACTTTAGAGGGCTTTCCTAGTGTGCAGAGAGTATGGGAGTGTGTGCATGCCCCTTCCCCTTTTACAAAAATACAATGCACACATTTCTAAAGTCCTAGAGGGTGGCCAGCTCTTCCCGCAACCCAGCCCACATACACCGTAGAGCGGGAAATGGCGGCAGGGTGCATTACTGGAGCGTGGATCAAAAAGTATTTAATGTGGAGATGAGGAGACAGGACGTGGTTCAGCGGCGATAAAAATTGAAAGAAAATGAAGTAGCAGACCAGGCCCATGATGGAAGCAGTGGTAGGTGGCATGGCGGTGGCGGGGAGGTCCATTGTGGATTGAACAAGCACTGGCAATGCTAACTCTTTTGGCTTTTGTGTAGACATGGGAAAGGTATTTGCCAGGCATTCCTCTATAAGTACTACTATCTGACCATGAACAGTAGCGGCTGGAAAATGGTGTGAATGCCTAGCAAATGCTTTCTTAATTCTTATACACAAGCCTAAACTCATGGCTTAGCCAATGCTTGGCTGTAACATGACTACAGTGAAGGTCAAGCATACTGCTTATAATCAAGCTGCGGAAGCCAGACTGTGACGTGGATACGAAATTTATATGAAACCAGTAGTGCATTTTAAGCACCAATTCAACCATTGGCTCTGAGACTGGTTTGAAAGAGCCCTGGCAGGATTTGATAATTGTAGCTCAAAAAGTCTGTTTTGAGTGGTGAGGGACAGGAAGTGGGCAGAAATGGCCATGGGGATTAGCATAACCATGGGCAGCCAATGGGTGGGCAAATAATCAAACACCTACTAGCATTGTGTCCCTCATATGCCACCACACACTAGCTGTAGTGCATTAGAATAATGAAAACAAATACAAAATATATGTGGAAGAGAGGAGCGGCCTGGAGGTGCGCGGGCACAAAGGGAAATGAAGTGGAGGGCCCAGGCAGGAAGCCGGGAAGTGGAGTGAGGCAGAGCTCCATTTCATTTAAAAATAATTAGGCATAGAGAGGGGACTGCAGCAGCGTGGCCAAACAGGAAATAAGTAAATTAAAAGAAAATGAAATAAATGTAAGCCCGGGTGCCGGGAAGGACTCAGGGAGTAGGTAGAAATTCAGCCTACTTCCTGTGTCCTTTCCGGCACCCAGGTGCCCATTTATTTTCTTTCCTTTTTATTTATTTATTTTCTTTTGCCCACGCTGCTGCAGTCCCCTTCCCCATGTATTTAATTGGCCGCCACCAGAACGGTGGCGGCCAATTGAATACATGGGCGGAGGGGACTGCAGAGGCGCCGGAAAAAGGAAAATCAATGGGAGCCCTGGTTCCCGGGAAGGGCCCCTTTCTGGCCGCTCGGACCCATTGATTTACGTTACTTTTATTTATTTATTTTCATTTTGCCCGTGCCGACCACAAAAATAGAAAAGAAAGAAAATCGATGGGGACCGGGTGCCAGGACGGATGCAGGTAGTGAGAATGGCATAGGTCGTGCATTGGATAAACTTACGTTAGGCAGTTGTGGTCCGTCGTCGCTGCCGCACTCGTCTCCTGCACTGCCTATGCACAGCCGAGCTGCGTCACGCCGAAAACAGCCTTAACATGCTTTCCTTTTTCACCCGATCGCGATCAGTGTGGGCAGCCACGATTGGTGGGGACTATAGTAGGCCTGTGGCATCGGAGGGTACTGGCCCCAAACGAGGGTCGGCTAGAGCCCCTGTTTTGTCCCGGCCTGGATCCCCCACCTCTAAGAACTATGGGCACACAAGGCTCCCTTTCAGACACAAATGCCTCTATACGCTTGACACAGAACACCTTGAAACAAATTTGCGGAGAGAGCTCAGGGTACTTCTGGTCTGCACTCATCAACAAAACAACAACGCTATCTTGCATTTTCCCCCTCTCCCACTAGCCTCAAGGACCCTCACCAACCCTTCTCTCTCCAGGCCCTGAGGATAGCTCATGGGCAACACGCTCCCCTTGGGAACAAGAGGAGGCCATAAAATATGGGTTTGATTCCTGTGCTTAAAAATTGGAGGAGTCTGGCATTGAGCTCATTATAATTCAGAAATACTAATAATAATCTGCCACAGTGCCTGGAGACCATGCAAATGGCAACGCAGCACTGTATTGACCCTTAGCGAAAGGATTGCTTCTACTAGTGTCCACAATTATGACCTCAGAAACACATTTGTTTTATATTATCTTTGCAATAAGTGCATTTCGTATATCATTTTAATGACCTGTGTTAAGATAGATTTCTAGAATCTGGCCTGGTGGGCAGATTTTAGGAGGCCACTATCCTTAGAGTGAACAGGGAAACACTAGAAGGTTAGTCACAACCCAATCAAGGTAGCAGTGGAGAGCAGTCAAGGCTATTCTCGGGAGACTGTGAGTGGGGTCAGGGGTCCACACAATGAGTCCACACAGTGAAGCACACAGTAATTCAATTTAGATAGGAATGTATGAAAATACAGTATTTATTATAGGCCCAAAACACACACAAAATAATGAAACAAGCATGCGATCATATTGCCCAACACTCAGTAATAAACATATATACAGTCACCATAGGTTCTAATATGCATTCAGTGACTTAAGTTAATCAAATAAGGTAGGTAAGCGATGAAGTAAGATGGAACCAATTCACAATAAATCATCGTTAGCCTCAGAAGTCTAATCCCTATGAAGAGCTGGGCCTTGTGTCCAAAAGTCACAATTCTGCTCCCCAGAATATAACGCAATAGAGTGATAGTGATAACCCTGCAAGGAAAACCTTTAGATCTAATGACAAATCTAATTTGATTGACTACATCTTAGTGAATGTAGAAGCGTGGAGGAGGGTGTGCCATTTCATGGTAATGGAGCGACCAGAAAGTGACCACCACACGATTATAGTTTCTGTAATGGGAGTCTTGCTCGGATTGACCTCTGAGACCAATGCTAGTGACACAGTTCCAATCTCCATTAGGGGTGGAGCAAGGCGATCAATAAAATGGAAGGCACTAGACCTTTGGTTACCCGAAATGTATGCCAGTATTCTACCAAGGTTAGAGTCCTTCGTTGTGGCTAATCAATAATATGGGGAAGCGATAGTGTTAGTGCAATTATTGGCTACTGTCTGATGACTCCGCCTGAGACCACCTCCGAAATCTCTACAGGTGAATACATGTAATTTCTACAATATGCCATTGGCTGGTACAACAATGTGTAGGACAACGTGGACGGGGATAGGGATTGGTCAGTAGTGGCTTTCTGGCCTTGGCGCTTTGTAAGGTTACCAGCACAAGAGCACAATAGGAAGACGGTGAGAAAGACACCAAGGTGCTGCTTGTCCCAATAAGGTTACCATTTCTGATTCCATAGGCCACGAGCCAGGACATTCAGCTTTCAACATTGCGCTGCCTTGTATCTTTTTCCCTGAGAACTGGATGGGAACAAAGGTCTCGCCATGTCTTTCTCTGAATCTAATGAATAGACATTTTCCTCCGACTGTAGGTCACATGTTTGGGAACCACATTTTGGATTATTCTGCTCAGCATTTGTGAAGATTTTAGTCCTATTTACTGTGGGTGTTGTTACCTCCCTTGGCCTCTAGAGACTTGTTGGGGCTATCTTTCTCCCAATAGTGAGTCCGAGTTGGTGGGAATCTGACCTTCCAGCATTTCTTGTTTCTTTATTAATCTAAGAGAATCGTGTCTCATGTCTTGGAACTGGTACTGTCTGTACCTTTGGGTCCTGATTCAGACCTTTATTTCCCTGGTAACCTTGTCAGGAATATGCTTCTATTGCCTTGGCTGTTCAGCTTGGGGTCTTCTGCTACCTCAGCGAGCCATGTCCCCCTGCAGCCTTAAAGCTTCTCCCCTGTCTCCTATTCACCCACATGTGGCTGCGCCGTCCATCTTGTTTTACATGGCCACTCATTCTAGTTGCGTTCTGCACTAAGCAACCTTTATGTGTATCCTTGCACATCTTGTATTTCAGCATAGAGAGAGTATGTGTTTTCTAACCTAATGGATGCAAGCATGTTCATTTCTAAGTGTACTTTGACCTATTGTTCATGTATCTTCGTGGTGGATGCGTATGTGCTTCGTGTCTAATACACCTACGTGTGTCAGTGCTCAGCAGTGACGTCATTTGCTTTCATCACCTCAGTTGTAATTGTAATAGTAATTGTTTAATTAAACAGCGCTTATACACAAGTAGAGTGCTTCAAAGTGCTTCAAGGTGGGAAGGGAACAAGAGAATACAGTAGTAATTCTCAGGTCTTGAAGTTTCCAAATGATCTAACAAAAAACTAGCGTACTAGGCCTGACAGCATTTCTCATAGTGCAAGTGCATGAAGTGTTTCCGACACGACCAAGCTAGGGAGGGGATACAAAAGGGAGCCAAAAAGGGGGGCAGGTAGGACAAACGAACTTACTAGTCCTAATAAATTCAGGTCATGCAAGTGTACAGATGGAAGTGCGAGGAAGCGGGGGGTAGTATTCAGGGCCCTGGGTTAAGTGTAGAGAGGTTATTCCTCTCCTGGGGCGTTAGCTGAAAGTGCAGTAATGCTGATCTTAGTGCAGAGGCCTGGTAGCAAGTGCAAGACTGACAGGGGAGCCTCGGACCTGTAATGCTCTGGAGGTGAACCAAGCGACCAGTCAGCAAGGAGCTGAACAGAGTTATGGGGGAGAAGGTGGAGGGGGCAGAAGAAAAGGAAAGGAGGTTAGCAGGGGAGAGGGAGAGAGAAGGAGGAAGAGAAGGGGAAGGTCTTGAGGAGTTTCCGGAACTTAAGGTGATCCAGCTCAAGACGGAGAGAGGCAGGGAGGCTGTTCCAGAGGGAGGCCTCTGCAGCGGAGAAAGATCTACCCCAAATCTCTGTTTGTGAAAGAGGCTCACCCGCAGAGAGTTGGAAAAGGATGAGCAGAGCCCTCTAGAGGGCGAGTATTTTGGAAGAGAGCGTTGTAGATAGTGCAGGCCCCAGCCCCAGAAAGCCTTGTGGATTGTGCAGAGGGTCTTGGACTTGATCCTTGTCGCCACAGGGATCCAGCAGAGGGATTTCAGTGCCAGAGAGATGCAGTCCCTGGACTTGAGGCCAAGTATAAGTCTTGCGGTTCTGTTCCGGATGAGTTGAAGAGGACGGAGAGAAGCAGTAGGGGGATTGAGAAAGAGCTGTTGCAGTAGTCCTGCCTAGAGAGAACCAGGGCTCTGGAGATGGTGAGCCTCTGGGGGAAGGTGAGAAGAAGTAGAATATGTATGAGGAGGTGCAGCTGGTAGTGAGACTTTTTTGAGATGTCAAAGATGTGAGGAGAGAAGGAGAGAATGGAGTCGGACATTGGCTCTTTCATGTCCTCGATAGGCAGCAGGCTTTCTTCGTCTGCAATCCCTGTTGGGTAGGTTCGGGAGGGTTGTCTCAGTCAGTACCGTTTTTCGCACATGTAATATGGAGGTGGGGAGGAGTCAGATTCCATAAGTGACGTGCACCTGCCATTTCCGAAGCATAGAGACGTGAGAGGGGCTGACATGATGAACCATACACCTCCAAGTTGAGGAACGTGTTTGCCACACCAGCAGATCTCAAGGAAACATTTCAGTTGAAGAACTCAAAGCATTTGCAACCCTAATTGGAACTAAAAGCCTTCAATGGAAAAAAAACCTTTTCCAAAAAGAACTAGTGAATTGAACTAAGGACTTTCAATTAATAAGGATCTATTTCAACCTACAACAAGACCTAGTGAATTTAACTAAGGACTTTTCAACCCACAAGGATTACAACTTAGTGAAAGCAACTAAGCACTTCACCTTGTCACAAGTACACCAATTCTGACGTTTTCAAAAGAGCTTTTTTTATTTATATGTGCTAATCTTTTCAATTTCAAATTAAATACTAACTATACTTTGAAATATATCATTTGTGCAATTATTCAAATCAGAGAAGCGCAACAGGAGGGCCTATTCTCTTCAAAAATGGCTGACGTGATGAATGTCACATTCACCTGCCTGTCTTCAATTTAATGCAGAATGCCACCTGTTATGCACCGGTCTCCTGCCCAATCACCCACCAATAGCTCTTCTGAGTCAAGAAGCTCCTCCCAATGTCTTACTCACTGCTGTGTCTGAAGACATCTGCCACTAATCACTTTCCTTTTTAAATGCACTGCTGGTAACAAAGGGGTATGTTTAAAAGATGTGTCACAGGCATGACAGTGGGGCGTGTGCTGCCATTTCTCTGTGTGTGATTAAAATGCAAATTATCTTAGTATCTGAGCACTGAGAAGGGTGCGAACAGGTGACCCAGCGCCTTAAAAGCACCAGTTCCCTGGACAGCTGGCCTGGTTGTGAATTAGTTCGAGGGAAACTAAAAGCACCAGAGTTTTGGGTGGTTAAAATTAGCTCGAACTTTTGAACTTTTCAGTGCTCTGAGGACTGCCTGCTAATACCTAAAACATGTCTCTCTGCCAAGCCTGGGTCCCATATGGCAGTGAACAATAGTAAATATGTTTATTTCCAGTGCGCAGGTGATAAAAAAAATAAAGATTTTTTATTTTCAGCGCAAGAGTAGTAGAAAATTGCTCGCACTTTAAAGGGAAAAAATGAAAAATGTGTCTGTTTTCAGCACTGACAATTGAAAATAATGAAGGTTGGGAAGCTTTCCAATTTAAAAATGCATTGGTGTCCATTTGTACCTCTGGGCATCCGCCCATTTCAAAGAGAAGGGCCATGCCTATTGGTCCATGTGAATGACTGAAGGTTGACTTGAGTTTGGAACAATGGCTGCTGAAAACAGAGTTAAGCCCCGTCTCCTTTCACCACCACATAAAAATAAACAATAATAAAGAACGCACCGAGTCAGCGTTGGATGCATCTTCCCAATTTCCTGAGCCGACCCTTCACAGTTCATCATTGGTTGGGGGGAGGGGGCGGGACAGAGAGTCAGTGGGGGGCAAGACATTGGTGGAGGTACAGACCTTTCCCCTGAAGACCTCCTAATGTTCACTGGTGCGCCCCTCCTCAATCTCTGCCAAAGACTACATGAGGAGGATGCCAGTGATAAAGGGCCTCATCAGAAGTTGGGCAGTGCGGTAACATTATAGCGGTAATAGCGTTACTGCCACATTACTGCACTGCCCAATCACGATTTTAGGTGGAAGTCAGAGAATTCATCTCCAGCTCTCAGATGGAGGTGAATGCACCGACTTCCCACACATTTTTGGCACACTTATTACGGCACAATCACCACTGTGTTAATTGTGCCAAAAATGGCACATTGAGCCCTCTGGCCAAAAATAAATTGGGTCTTACACCGCCACTTGTGGTCCAGCGGTAATACCGCCGGACCAAGTGGTGGTAACGGTAATTGTGTTGGGCAGTATTCTGGTGGGTTTACCGCCCTGATACCACCCAACTCCTGATGAGGCCCAAAGTGTCCTGCACACCACTCATCCAGCACCTTAAGCGAAGCCTGAAATGAGGGTTTCTCAAAGCAATTTTAACATGTTTCTGTAGTACATTTACATGGGATCTTCTTCAGGTGGACAGCCACAAGGACACTGCTGAGTGGGGAATTGATGATTGTCTGTGACAAGTCCTCGTAGTAGGTGTGAATGTTGGGTAATAAGAACTGGGAAGGCACATTTTTACTCAGCATCCTCCAAGCCCACAGCTGCAGTTAACTATCTCATCAGTGCCTTATTCAAAACAAATTTAACTGAGTTGCAAATAGGATCTAAAGTGCAGACTGGGCTCACATCCTGGTTTCACTTCTTAACTAAAGTGTGAGATCCTGAGCAAATCATCTATCTCACTGTGCACTATCTACCAAATTTCAGACCCCAGGTATGGATTTATATGTAGAGAAGTTGGGAAAGGTAGGATTCCAGCCATAGCTCTTGTGTTGTGGGGAGTTGGAAGCCAGTGTGGGTTTTGTGCGGTCAGGGTGGAAAGGCAGGATTCCAGGTATGGCACTGTTACAGGCTTGGCTTGTTGTTGGCTCTTGGATGCAGGCCAGACAACCTGGCTCAGCTCTGGCTTGGCTCTAACAATGAACTTCCAGCCTCCCTGATCTTACATTTCTAGCACAGAGGCCCACTCTTGTGAGAAAGGTAAAACTGTACATTTTAATTGGACAGGGTGAGGGGGGCATCAGAAGGAGCGCTCCTCCTTAGGGAAATAAAGTAGGAATTAAGGAAAGGGAAGTGGACTGTATGAGACATCATGGGTTTTGTGAGGGTCCACCTGGCGTGCCCCGGAAATATTTATGCAAGGTTTTGGAACTAGTAGAGACCATTTACGGTCAGATGGGTCTATGCCCTTGGCTAAGGTCTGCATATTGGTCAGGGATGTTAATTGGGGGTCGCCAGATGTCGCAAGAGCGACCTCTGCCATTTCCCTAGCGACCTCTGGCATAATCTGCGACCTCTGGCCTGGCGCCTGCATTTTTTTATAAATAGTTTGCTACAAACTATTTATTAAAAAAACGAGCAAGCTCCTGACGCCATCGCCCCAGGCCTGGCCAGAGGAAGCAGAGAGCCGCACGGCAGGCCTGGGGATGAGCTCATAACTCGAGTAGTAGACCTTCAGGTCTATCACTCCAGCTATGGTTGCTTAGCAACCAAACCTCGTCCGGGCCCGGGGCTGAGGCAGGGAAGCAGTGAGAGAGAGGACAGTGAAGAGGGAGCGGCTGGTCTCGTGTTTAGGGCCGGGCACACTTTCCAAATATAAAAGATCAGGCAATGGGCACACTTCTGAGGCAACACCACCCACCCGACCGCACCCCCCATCAGCCCTCCAACTCCCTGGGGTGTTTGTCTTGAGGGGAACAGTGTTAGTGGGCGAGCTATAAAGGAGCGTTCAGGGCCGAGAGCGCCAGAGAGACAGCAGAAGCAGTGCCAGCACAAGCCATGGAGCTCAGGGCATAGCACAAAGCAGGACCCAGCAACACAAGCACAACGAACACCACAACAGTGCAAGACATGCAGAAGGAACCACAGCTGCCGCCATACCACAAACCATTGGAGCGCAACTGAGCCAGCAGCACAAGGCCTGATAAAAAAGACAGCAACGCAAAGCCAAAAACCCAACAAAAATTACAGTAGCGCTGCGTGCAGCAGAAAGGAGCTGTGGGAGCTGCACTAGCACAACAGCGCCAGGGGCATTAGCCCAAGGTACGGGATGCGAGTCAATGCTGCCGCAGCAGCGCAAGCCGCCACACTACATCTGGCACAGCATCACAAGGAACAAAAAAAATGCAGCCAGGGAAACAGCAGGAGGGTCCCCAGAGCCACTGCAGCAGCTCATGGTACTGCAGCCCAAGCCATAGCAGCACAGCTGTGACAGCAACACAAGTCACCAACGAAGTAGACACAGCAAAACAACTGAAAGCGCATCACAAGGCCCAGCAACAGCATGGAGCGTCTAAAGGGTGCGACTCACGCCTTGCATCAGCGTTGAAGCGTCCGCTGTGCGTGCCTTGCAGGACCCACAGCGGGAAGTGGCATGCTAAGGTAAGTGTAACCTGGAGCATCAAAGTGCACTACAGGGAATCTAGTGTCAAATAGACCCCCATAGCAAGCTGCACCTGTGTGCCACAGACATGCGGCCCTGTTTGTGCTACACACAGCACTACGATTAGGATAGACCCCCCCACAGCAAGCTGCATCTGCTTGCCACATAGCCACCCAAAGACATGCGGCAGCAGCCCTGTGGGTGCTACACACAATACCACAGGCAGGTAGTGCCAAGTAGACGCCACAGATAGGTGGCCCTGTGTGTTAAGTTATGTTGTCTTGCATTTGTGTAGTGCCTCCTGCCATAGATTGTGTCCTCGAAGAGCTTTGCCTGTCAGAGAAGCAAAGGAGTAGTATGATAGAACATGCAGTAGTGGCAGGGAGAAGCAAAGTCGGGTAGATGGTTGGGATGAGGGTGAGGGATAGATACGATGCACACACAGGAAAGTTAAAGGAGCTATGTGCACAATTGGACCGAGCCCTGGCAAACATCCCCACAAATTAAACACTGGTTCTACCCATTGCCAGGGCCCCGTGTTCAGGCATGGGAATGCTGTGTGAACTGTCTGCGGTGAGGCTGCAGAAAAGTGTGAAGCACAGGTTAGCTTCTATAATTGACACCAGGGCGGACAATTGACCAGGTGTTGCACCTACACACTGAATTGCTTCCAGGCATTTACCCTGCTTCACGTTGGTCCCTGTGTGCCCCGGGTTATTTCGGGTTCCCTGGAGCTTGGCATTTGTGGAGGCTCCAGATGCTCAGCCCAGCGAGACTGGATAAGATCCAGTGACGTGTTCATGCGTGATTGGGTCCTTACCATGATTGGCATACATCAGAATCCCGCCTCTTGCATTTTGTGGGATCACCGTCAGATGATGTTGCAGGCTTTGCTGCTGCTCCTTCCTGCACATCACAGACAGGATAGAGAGCTGAATCGGGGAAGTACTTAGCTCGCCTTAGGTCTTCGGTTTCTTATCATCTTATCACTGTAATGACTCTATTGCTATTTCTATTTTGCTTTTGTAGTTATCGAACCATAAGGGTGACATTTTGAAGAGAAATGACTGGCCTAGTGGCACATTTACAGATGACAGAGGAAGCCCCTGGGTGGGGGCCTTTGCCATAAGCAAAGGGGATGGCTGATGCCAGCCCCGGGCGATGAAGGGTTAGTGGAATGAAACCAGGACAGTGTCAAGGAAAAGACATGCCCAGGGACAGGCATCCATGGTGGTGTCGTCTGAGCACAGGCTGGGGGGAAGACCTGGGTAGTACGTGTAGAGACCTCCTCTGCCATTCGTGTGGCCTCATCGTGCTTTGGCCAGGCTAGGTGGGCCGGCTTCCACTTTTCTGGAATTCCAGAGGACTGTAGATATTACATATTCAATGGCATTGAGGAAAACGGGTCTGAATGGCATTAAGGTAACATTGCATGCTTAATATACCAGACTGTCCCATTAGCAATACCAGGCAGCATGTTCATGCTCAGGTTGCACTGTGTGAGTGTGTGTGGTTGGGATGTGGTGTGTTGACGGTCAACGGCGAGTCCATGGTGCTTGCCTGGCCACATTAGTACGTCGTTGTAGTGATGCTTCGGTTGGAAGGACTGGGAGGTGCTTGAGAGCAGATGGAAGAGATGCCCTAGTAATGACACGTCACTCTTTCAGCAGTGTCAGGTGGATGACATGAGGGCCGTATTTGCTGGGAAACATTAACACTGGCACACAGGCTGCAATCTGAGTCGGCTACATTTTGTACCTGCAGAATGTACAGTTGAAAGGCAGCTTCTAAAAGTGACCGTTAGAGCAATCTTCCTTACTATCAGTCCGGCGCCAGGCGTGCTGTTTTATAACCCTCTCTTAAAGCTGTCTTACTTGCTACCCGCACTGCTAAGGATGCAACGGCATGCACCTAGCCACGTGTTCTTGATCATTGAGCAATTATGTATAGCAGGCAAGCATTCTATCCAGAGTCTGCAGGTTGCCTGTTGTGTTGCGTGCCTGGGGGACTTTGTATAGCGCCTCTCTCGAACTACGGACTCTAGACTCTTCCAGAAGACCAAACTGCTTCACTTTCTTGTACAGGGTTTATTGTGTGGTGTGAGTGCTGCAATGTGTGTGTGTGATCTACAGGTTGCAGGTTCGACTCCCAGCAAGGTCAACTCAGCCTTTCATCCTCCTGAGGTTGATAAATAAGTACCAACACAGGTTGTGTGATATTGTATGTGTAGTTGTTCCCATTGAAGTGCTTAAGCATAAGTGCTATATATTAAAGCATCATTATAGTTTGGCCTTGGACGTCTGCTTGCATTCACAGTGATTTGGTAATATGGGCCAATACGCACTGATATTAACGATGCATATGGTGATCCATTCTTGTATGAAATGTACATCAATTTACAGGGTTATCGTGACCATATTGTTCGTAGTATACTTAAAAACAATGCTATGTGATGCCACTTCCTGTGATGTCACGCAGGAGCGTGGTCAAATGACATCACTTTCCGTGATGTCACTCTTGGGTCGGGACATTGTGATGTCACTTCCGCTACCCCTGGCATTTTGGTGAAATGACGTCCCTGACATTGGTCCAAAAGAAGTGTGGCAACCAAAACTCTAAGGTTCCCGGTGAGCAATAGATTCCTGTGGAAGCACCAACCACATGTAACCCAGCTCTTCTAGATGAACCAGCCTCATGTTACCAGCTCTGCTGCACCCCTGCTGCTCTTTCAGAGTAAACTGCCACATGTGACTAGCTTCACTGCACCCCTACTTCCAGAGCTACCACCCTCATGTGTCTAGCTCTGCTGCACACATACTGCACTTCCAGAGCTACCAGCCTCACTTGACTAGCTCTGTCACAGCCCTACTGCTCTTCCAGAGTAACCTGCCACATGTGACTAGCTTCACTGCACCCCTACTTCCAGAAATACCAGCCTCACGTGTCTAGCTCTGCTGCACCCCTACTGCTCTTCCAGAGTAACCTGCCACATGTAACTAGCACTTTCACACGCCTACTGCTACCCCAGAACTACCAGTCTCAAGTGACTAGCTCTTCCGCACCCTGATTACTCTTCCAGTTGTACACACCACATGTGACTAGCTTCACTGCACCCCTACTTCCATAGATACCAGCCTCATGTGACTAGCTCTGCTGCACCCATGCTGCTCTTCCAGAGGTACCAACCTCATGTGACTAGCTCCATCACACCACTACTGCTCTTCCAGAAGTAGCAGCCTCAAGTGATTAGCTCTTTATCAAACCTGCTGCTCTTCCAGAGGTACCAACCTCATGTGACTAGCTCCATCACACCACTACTGCTCTTCCGGAAGTACCAGCCTCAAGTGATTAGCTCTTTACCAAACCTGCTGCTCTTCCAGAGGTACCAGCCTCATGCGACTAGCTCCATCGCACCACTACTGCCCTTCCAGAAGTACCAGCCTCAAGTGATTAGCTCTTTACTAAACCTGCTGCTCTTCCAGAGGTACCAACCTCATGTGACTAGCTCCACCACACCACGACTGCTCTTCCAGAAGTACCAGCCTCAAGTGATTAGCTCTTTACCAAACCTGCTGCTCTTCCAGAGGTACCTACCTCATGTGACTAGCTCCATCATACCACTACTGCTCTTCCAGAAGTACCAGCCTCAAGTGATTAGCTCTTTACCAAACCTCTGCTCTTCCAGAAGTACCAGCCTCAAGTGATTAGCTCTTTACCAAACCTGCTACTCTTCCAGAGGTACCGACCTCATGTGACTAGCTCCATCACACCACTACTGCTCTTCCAGAAGTACCAGCCTCAAGTGATTAGCTCTATACCAAACCTGCTGCTCTTCCAGAGGTACCAACCTCATGTGACTAGCTCCATCACACCACTACTGCTCTTCCAGAAGTACCAGCCTCAAGTGATTAGCTCTTTACCAAACCTGCTGCTCTTCCAGAGATACCAACCAACCTCATGTGACTAGCTCCATCACACCACTACTGCTCTTCCAGAAGTACCAGCCTCAAGTGATTAGCTCTTTACCAAACCTGCTGCTCTTCCAGAGGTACCAACCTCATGTGACTAGCTCCATCGCACCACTACTGTTCTTCCAGAAGTACCAGCCTCAAGTGATTAGCTCTTTACCAAACCTGCTGCTCTTCCAGAGGTACCAACCTCATGTGACTAGCTCCATCGCAACACTGCTGCTCTTCCAGAAGTACCAGTCTGAAGTGATTAGCTCTTCCAGAGGTACCAGCCTTACATGACGACCGCTGCTGAATACCAACTGCCATTCCAAAAGTAACATCCTCATTTGACTTGCTCCACCACACCCCTACTATACTTCTGGAGGTAGCAACCTCGTGTAACTAGCTATGCCGCACCCTACTGCACTTCTTGAAGTAGCAGCCTAACGTGACTAGCCCTGTCCCACCCCTACTGCTCTTCTAGAGGTACCAGCCTCATGTGACTTGCTATTCCCCAGCCCTACTAACCTTCCAGAGGTTATGAGCCCAACTCTTTGCCTGTTCAACTAGCCTTGCATCCAGGGCTTTAAGTGGACCTGGGCGAACTTGGGCAGAATCCTGGCAATCTCCCAGAAATGTTTCTGAGGTGGGGTGCTGCAGTGGCTCTCTAAAGTCCCCTGGTACTGCCAGGCTTTTTTTCATGCTCTAGAGCTTTAGGCTTTAGGAAAAAAAAGGCCTTGGCTTCTAGCAGCCTCACCTTTTCTTCCTTAACGGTGGTGCCGACCCCAGCCAGGCATCCCTTGAACTAAGAGTTAGAGCGTTGCTTGCAGGTGCGAGGGTCATGATCCCTGCATCTCTTAGTTAAAGGCAAAGGTGCACAATGGGCCAGATGCGGCCCTTCACATCATGATTTATGGCCCTTCAGACCAGATGAGTTCAGGAAGAAGGTGCAGCCGGTTTGTGCTTATCTAAGAAAACAAAATTACCAATTAAGTGAAAGACATGCATTGCAGATTTTGCTTAATTTGTACCATGATACAGCAAATAGGCCTAGAATTTTAGACAAAAGGTGAATGCCAAGTGGGTGCCGACGTGATTTATTCAAATTTCAGTGGCTTTTAAACATTTGAAAGTTTTTTCTTCCTATGATTGTATTTAATTTTTGGTATTGTAGGTATGATACAGCATGACACATAGTTCACATGGAACATGGTATTGGATAAGTGAAACTCCAATCACAGCTAGGCGAAAATCACACCTCAAGCTTGCGGGTTATTTTGTTAGCATCCTTTTGTTAACCACAGGCCGCAAGTACTTTCCTCTAACAAACATTAGTTTATGCTTTCATTGTGTTCTTATGAAATATTACAGGATTTTTTGAAAGATTAATAAATAGAGGAATATAGTCAATAAGTACCTTTCAAAATGTGCCTTTTCTCTTGCTTTATTTTGACATTTTTATGGCACAAAAAGCCTGCAGCATCCTTGGTTCGGCCCACCACGGAAGACTTGCAGATTGCAGCCAGCCCTCCAGTAAAGCAAGTTGTGCACCCATGGCTAAAGGGATGTCTGGCAGATGTCAGTGCCACAATCAAGGAAGAAAAGGTGTGACACCTTCCACCAACAGGCATCCCTTTAGGTAAGAGATGCAGGGTTAATCACCCCAAGCACCCTGGGTGAGAGTATGATGAGAGCTGCAAAGGGATGCCTGGCAGGGTGATGCACTTACTTAAACTGCCTGCCGCCCATTAGGCCACTATAACTTTGTAGGCCACTTCACTTTACAGAGCCCCCCCCCTCATCGATTTCGCACATCACTTAAAGCCCTGCTTACACCAGATGCACCAGTCCGATTTGTGAAGGACCCAGAGTATGTGCAACAGCTCCCCAACATTCTCCTGGTGCTGAGTGCAATTGGCAGTAGCGCCCAGGACTTTTTACCAGGCAACGCATGCACGGGGTTAATGGAGATTATGTACAGTGACTCCTGAATTATTGCCGGTTGCCCGGGTTACCTTTCCACGACGTGACATGCCAATTGGCAGGAATCAGCAGTGAAGAGAAGGGATTTCATTGTCGAATAAGAGACGGGGGCGGTGGAAAATGTTACCTTGGAAATTAACTCTCTCTGGGAAGCTTCGATATTTCTGGCAATAAACGTGGCGTGCTGAGGTACAGTACTCATTCCACCCTCCCCCCAAACAGTACCTCCACCCCACCTCTGAGATGAAGTTGCTTTCAGTGAAAATACATTCGGGGAGAGAAGGTGTGGGAGGGAGAGGGTGGTAGTCAAGGGCCCTTCTGCCTCAAGGTTGCTATGAAATCCCAGCGCTCCTTTTTAATCATTTACTTCTCCAGATCGTCACGTGGTCTCTTGCTGTTATTGCCTCAAGGACGGGGCCGCCCTGATCTTGGTAGAGGTCGAGATCGGGCTTCTGACAGCATCAGCGCCTAGAAGCCATGGAAATCATGAACAGAGCGCCCCACTAATCTATGCAACGTAACGTAAATAAATAAACCCACTCATGTCCCGGTGTGGTCACTAGTCTTACGATACAAACAGCCGTGTGCAGCTCTACTCATCCAACTCAAACTTCTCCGTGTAGAGCATAGGCAACGCTTCCAGGAAACAGAATAGTGTGACAAAGACCCATGTCTTAGGCTAGAGAGGATGGGACTATGGAGACCATGAGGGCAGTGGATGTTGAGCCGACTCCTCCCCTATTCACATGAATGCTGCTGTGGTATGGTGTCCGTGGCATCTTGCCTGCGACAAAGTCACCCGCCCTGGGCATAACCTCTTCCACACACAACTATGCATTCCAACATTCTCCACTCTATTCGGGAGATGCTAGTCCAGTCCTGGTTTTAACTTTGCATTCTAGGGCTCGTAGTCCTGGATTTTCCTAGTATAAATCCATGCGAAAATCCTGAATGGAATGGCTAATGTTGGCATGTATGCACAACGTGCAAATTCGAGGTCACTCAATGCTCAGCGCTTCACTTGGTGGGGGGGGGGTGCGAAACTCTGTTGGGTTCAGTGCCGGGAATGTAAAATCTGTATTGGGGGAACTGTCACCTCTTTGGAGGGGCGGGCTGTGGGAAAGAGGGGGCAGGGACAATGGGGCGGCGGCCCACATCCAGGTTGCGCAACACTGTGGGTCTCATTACGAGGTCGGCGGTTACCCACCAGTGCCACCGGCGGGTTGACGCCGAACCCGAAACACTGTTTCCGGCACCTGACTTCCCGGTGCCACCTGGACATTACGAGTCCCGGCGGCACGTGAAGTCAGGCGTCGGATTTGGTAAGTCCCCATTCCCATCAAGTCCCATAGGACTCCATGGGGATGGGGATGGGGACTCAGAAGCACCAGCACTGTTGCTAACGGTGCCGGTGCTTCCATGAGAACTCTGCCTACCCGGGCTGTTGTGCCCGGCAGGGCCAGAGCTGCCGGGCGCAACAGTCCCTGTAGGCAGCCTTGCACTGTGGCGGCCCGGAAATAAGGGTTCCAGTAAGCTTACCGACACCCTTGTTTCCGGACCACCACACTCGTAATGAGGCCCAGTATCTCTTCATAGAACCCAATCCTAGCCATTTGCAGAAAAGCAAAGAGCATTATGGGAACATCACAATGTCCAGAATGTTAAGCATTCAGTCAAATGGACTCTTCTGTTTTGATTGGTCACACTATTCACCCTAATAAAGAGAGGCCCATACATTGCAGGACATATATACTAGTTTGGTCAGCTGCTATTGGAAGCTTTGGCAGTTTCTGCCTGCAGTGCAGTCTTCTGAAACCTCGTTGATAAACGGGTTACTTATTCGTGCAATGGAACGAGCAAGCTGCTTTCAGGAGACTAGGCATCGCCTCTGTGCAAGTCTTCTGGGAGCGGTCGTCTCGTTAAGGACCTGGGACAGTTATGTGCTGGCCCCTGGGTCTGGGGGATGGAGCGGCGCTCAGACGAGATGTTTTTTTTGCCGGAGCGCCGCTCAGTCTTGTTCCGGCCCATTCCCTGCAGCTGGTTGGGTTGGAAATGCGCTCCACAAGGGGGAATGCAAGGAACCCAACACCAGAGTCCGGGCTTTTATTGCACCGGTCGCCTCACCCACTGCTCCCCTCAGGACCTACTTTTGCCGAATCTAAAGCCATACCAATGACAGCTGTGCACTTTACAAAACACCCTTAACACTACCTTAAGGAAATGGTTTGCAGGAAGGATGGTAGGCCTTGGTGGGAGTTCCAGTTGGCCAGTTACTCAGGGTGTTTACTGCAACCAGTTTGGAACATGGGGTTTCCGATGTCTACATAACAGCTATGTTGCTATCGAGAACATTACCATTGATGCCAATTGCATCATGGCACAAGTTATGGCATCCACTGGTTAGTCCTGTACAAAATGGCTTATCTAAAATGCTGTCTGGCTCAAATTTCAAGTGATTTGTTGTCTGTCAAATCATTCAATATTTATAGAGATTCGGGTCAAATAAGGCTGTCTAAAGCCAACCACAAACCACATGAGAAATAACAAAAAATCATTTTGTATCTAGCACTGGTTCTGGTGAGTGTTAAAAAAAATGCACCACTATCCTTAAACTGTGCCAGACCCCAGCATGGCACAGGCCGTTTTTATCTTTTTTATGTAAGTCTTTGCCAGACGGTACTAGATATAGTACTTTTCTTGGTCTAGCAGAGGCTGAGGACAGACCTAGAGGGGCCTGCAAGAATGTTCCCTTTTCTTTTAAACCCTCTCTGACCAGTCACAAAAATGTTGGGGTCCTACTGCAGGCTAGAAAGCCTCCAGATAGACCAAGGCTTTGCACTCTGCAGCTCTCCCGATGTTTTGGACTCTGACTCCCATGACCCCTCCGTAATTCCTGTGCTGCGTAGGGCGGATGGAAGGTGTAGTTCAAAATATCTGGAGAGCCAAAGGTTGCAGACCCCTGGGTTAGACTTCAGCACAGGATGCTATACAATACTATATTATCCTGTGCGTGGGACAAAGACTGATATGCAAATGGATATGTCTCCTCTGTGAAAGGTACAGTGAGCCAAAACGTGGTTGTAGACCCTCCCGAGTGGGCACCTTCCCATAGAATAGGTTATTTGGCCTTGTTTGTTCTTGGTAGAGTGGTTCCCAGACATGTCTGTGCATTTTTAGGAACTTTGGGTTTCACCGTAAATCACCCAGGCTAATCCAGACGTGCACCCCTTGCTCACTGTGCTTAGAGAGGCATATCTTCACCTCACTGATGAGGCCCGACTAGGCTGAAACACGTGTCTGGGGTTGCTGTTTGTACTCTTGTTCTGTGGAAAATTGCCTAGCATTTCGGTGCTGGACTGCCCTTGTGGGTGGGACAAAGATTGATATGCTAATGCAGGGGTGTTGCTAGGTCTGGAAAAGACCTGGGGCTACGCTAATGTCGGAACTTTCGGTACTGGGGGCTAGCTAGCCTTTTGGTTGTAGCTCCTGAGATTCTATCCAGGGCTACAACCAAAAGATCAGGGGTTATAGTCCCCTTAGCCCCCCCCCCTTAGCAAAGCCTCTGTGCAAATGGATATGTCTCCTCTGTGAAGGGTACAGTGAGCTAAAACATGGTTGCCGACCCTCCCGAGTGGGCACCTTCCCATAGAGCAGGTTATTTGGCTGTGTTTGTTCTCGGTACAGGGGCTCCCAGACCTTTCTGTACTATATTATCCTTGGCTTTCTTTTCCTACATTCCCACTGTTTTCTAAAGTGAACCATGCACTTATCAGTTACCACCTAGAGCAGGGTCTGCAACATGCACTCCAGATGTTCTGAAATACGACTCCCACGATCCCTCACCATTGACTATGCTGGCGGGTGTGATGGGTGTTGTAGTGCAAAACATCTATAGAGCCAAAGGTTGCAGGCCCCTGGCCTAGGGGTTGCACCCATTAATGGCAACCAAACCTAGGAGAAGCAGCGCAGGACATAACGCATACCTGAACCCACAGCACCACAGCACAACTAGATGCTCCAACACGCTACCTTTATCGGGGAAGCCCCTAGTGCATCATGGGAAGTGTGTTGAAGCATGAGAGGACATTGCATGCAGGGGGCGATATAGGTTAGAGAGAGGGTCCGGTTGTGATGGAAAATAGGGCTAGCGACCAAAACAAAGTCGCCCACAATTGCAAACTACAATTTGTGACTTACAGAACCACAAGTTAGGGCAATAGAATGAGGGGACCACGGCACTGATCTAAGGGAGGTAGTTGGACCCCGCTGCATTTAGGGGTTCACTGCAATGGCAGTGCACGCCACAAAGCTCCTCAGACAGGCTTGACTGGGCATCTCCAGATTTAGGGCCGTTTTTTCCACAAATGAAACATATGTTGCTGCTGTGGGGGATCACCTCACAACCTCTATGATCGCTTGTCCTCACTTAAGGACCCTGCAATAGCTACCTCTACCAGCCACACGACCGGGAAAGCCACTACTCTGCATATCTTCCAACCGACCATCAGCTCCACGAGACTACTTCCAGAAGTTTCTATCCACATCTCAGCTCATCGAGTAATATACTCTGCAATTTAAGATTGCCTTGATAATGCCCCAGCACGGTCGAAACATGTTTCGGTTACAGAATGAATACTGTTTGCTTAGAACTACTAGAGTCTGCTTACTGCAATGGATTCAGACATAAATGTCTCAAACAAAATACCCAGATAAGGGCTCTCTTTTGTAGATTTTTTACAATTTGCGACTTTTCATGAAACCCATTTCAGTATTGTCTGGGGAGCACCTCTGGGCGAGATGGAGCACATTGTGCATTTTAAAACAGGTTGGGATGGTAACATAGGTACACGGTGGACCGAGCCATGAAGCTGTCACACGGTTGATCTTTGGGCATGGCTTCATTACCACGTGGACTAGTACGTGCCTTGTCGGGGGCGACTCAACCAACAGGCACGATCAGCCCTAAAAGCAGCAGAAGGATGGCAAGGTAGTATGGCTCACTAAAATATGAGAGGCAGGGGAGCCAAGCACATCTAAGACATACGATAAGGCTGGAAGAGTCAGGAGTAGGTATAATTTTCCACAAGGGGGACCCCTTCAAGAGGAATCCTTGCCATTGCACAGTGGAGGGTGGTTGAGGGGTGAGTAGGCGTGCTAATTAACCTGAACCCAATTGATCTATTGTGCAGAGAAGCACCCTCAAAGGCATGGATTAGTCATGCTCTGATCTTGAGGAAAGATTGAACAAGGTGTGACAATGAAAGAGGACATTTCCTTTTGGACCACATACATAAAGGCCAGTCTGCTAACTAATAAATATGGCGGAACTCACATGATCTTTAGTCAGCCATCTTGGGAGTAGTAACTCTGTGAGGGACCAGATGGCCTGTCAAGTATGATACTGAAAGGTGATCCGCGCTTGTAGGCTGGCCGTCTTTCACTCTCTATTTAAGGACATAATATGTAACAACAAAATCCCGATCTTTTGTCACACGGTGCGTATTATAGCCATTTATTAAAAAGGAGAAAAGCAGGACCAAAGAATTGTCGTCCAATTACTCTGCTGGACGTAACAAGAAAGATATGGCAGGCCTGATTTGAAAATACCTTGTCAATTGACCTACAAAGGCAGGGCGAATCAAGACCCAGCAAACTGTTTTGAGATGGGTATGCCAAGCACCCTAAATGGTCTTCTGATGTCTTTCCTGTTCCGTAAAACGACATGAAAGGAAACTTGCCATTTTGCTTGGTGTGGTAGGGGAACTTGAGGGAGAGGCTGAGCACCCACCGGGGTGTACTAAGCAGTGACAAGTCGCAGAAAGACCTCAGAATCCACAGGGTCGATGGGGACAGGGAAGCTTATGTTTGGGAGAGCCTCCGTTCTCATAAATACTGGAACGAGAGGGCTCAGTGCGGTGCTAGCACAGCCTGAGTTGGGAGAAGCTAGATTCCTTTAAGTTCAGGTAACAGGTGCGCTCTGGTAGGGGCTAGGAAGGCTTGTGCTGTGAGGGACTGATTCCGTTCAGTGCCATTCGCTGGCTCTTGTCGAGTGGCCATGGCTGAAATGAATAAGCGGGAAGGCTGATGGATGGGTTGTGCAGGTTGTGTGAGGGGCGATTGGGGCGCTGAGATGCGGAGGGTGACTGAGGCGGATGAGGGGGGTGTTTGTCATGCTGGGCAAGTGGCTCAGGTTAGGTATGCAAGAGAAGAGCGCAGAGTGGAAGTGCCAAGTTTTGAGTGCTTTCCTGAAGGCAAGGTGGTCCTCTATGCAGTGGATGTTTACCGGGACAGAGTTCCAAATTGTGGGTGCCTGTACTGAGAAGGGGGTGTCACTGTAGATATTGTGTTATCATTATTAGACCCGGGCTTCATTGGTCATCCGATAAGTAAGTTGGGAGATTATTTAATAACTAAGAGTTCAATCAACAATACTATACGAATACAGTAAATAAATATTGACACTCAATAGTCCATAAATCCATGCTACACCAAACACAAAACCCTGATCTGCACAAGGCACACTTCAGATATTAGGCAGGACACATCAGCAAACTGAGGATTGTGATGTTTTGTTGGGTCATGAGCTAAGGCTTCATGTGTTATATTAAAAACTTTTTATACTGTGCCAGTCCACAGAGCAGTGGGCAGAGAGCTTTCAGAGTTTGACATCAGGTGGTATGTGGCGCCCCCTTCAGGAGAATCCGGACCTTAGTTTGCAGAGGAATGGAAAAGGGCACCAGCGGAGGGCAAGGGTGAAGGGGGGGGGCAGAGCTTAACAGACATGGGAGATGTGGACTGGTAAGCGCGGGGACGGGAGGTAGGGTGCAGTGTGTGATAGCTTGCACGCCTCTGGCATCAGCAACGAGCGAGCAAAGCACACACATGAACGAGAAAAGGGCTGACGCATAGTACCCCGAGCGTGGGTTTATGATCCGCGTCAGGACAGCTTCTAGTTCTTTAAAAGGTCATGGTTGCATGCGGGGCTTGAGAGGTGCTCCACCGCACCCTTGCAGCAGTGGAGTAACTTTGCTGAAAAAGTTGGGGGGGCCATGACATCTGAAGAAAAGCTGCCCCAGCCAAATGAATGGGGACAAAATGGTGTGCCATGAAAGTTGGGGGGGGGGGGTGGGACAAACACCCCTGCCCCCCCCCTAAAATTACGCTCATGCCTCGAAGTGTGGATTCTTGTCTGTTAGGTGTCACCCAGGTGGACTTTATATTTGACCGAGTGTTTCTCCCTTAATGCCCTCATTTCCAGAGTGTGTACACTTTACTCTTGAATAGGTGGTTGGTAACTTAACGAAGCTAACATGATCATTCACGCGCAAGCTTGAGTGGGCCTCTCCTGCTGTTTAGGGCGCTTTTCAGGGTTCCTTTTCCATTTTGCAATTCATTATCTTTGTGTCAGCGACTGCAGAGGGCTTCGTCCCAGCGAAACCCCCACGTTACATCCCACACAAGAGTACTTGACAGACATGCGAGTGGTGTTTGCACTGCAAGCAGGGGGCTTTGTATAGGGGACAGTGTGATATGGGAGGCAGAATGGGAGAGAGCAATAGCCAAACCCAGGCCCTCTTGGGCATCTCTCCGGAAATCGCCTGTTCTACTCACTCTGGAATCAGCTGCACGCTAGTCTCGCAGGTGGGGGAATGTAAGATGGGGATATAGCCGGTTGCATGGTGGTCGCATCTTTGTAAGGCTAGCTTAGTCATGACAGCTCTGACTGGGTCAGTATCCTGAGCTTTTCTGGGAGAGGATGGGGGCTCCTGTCAGCCTGGGGTGGGAGGGCTTCCGGGTGGAACCCAGAGCCAGCCTTAGCCCAGAGGGGGAAGGTGACAATGGGAAAGGCCCCAGTTCCTGTCCTCTCTCTAAGTGCCTATACGCTTTAAGTAGCACCCTTGTTGGTCACCACATATTTAGGTGAAAAGATACTGGCCGGTCTCTTTCTTATTATTGCAGAGAGCAACACGTTTCAGCCACCCTAGCGAACCTGCCGTGGCATGGCAGCCCACCAAAGCCTTCGTCAAGAGAAGCATTGCGCCAGCAGACTCCTACAGACATCGCAGAGGGGAAGCGCTGCAGTGCCACAGTGGAAATACAGAGCCATGGATTCCTGCGCACCACCTGCCAACATGGCCTCATGTGGCCCGGTGGTTCCCTGACAAGAACTTGCGCCTGTGAAACACAAACCACTTTCCTTGGGTCCATGACACATACTCGTAAATTGTTCCACGAGGGACGCCATTGCTGGGAGCCAGCGGGCCCACGAGGCGGAAAGCGGCGGGGCTTAGGCCTCTTTTTAGGCATTTACCATTCTGTAACACCTTACAGCTTAGAAGAACAGGCACGATTGGCCAGAGGAGCCAGCAAGGGAGGACCAATGAGAGAAAAGGGGGAGATGAAGCTAGAAACAGGCAACAAGGAGGTGTGGGTTGTGTGGGTGAAGCCAGAGGAAGAGGAGGTGGCAGCGGACCAAGTGGAAAGGAGTGTGGAGTAACTTGTATAAATGGTTAGGTATTGGCTGGTGAGAGAACGTGGTACCATGTCGTGATTGTGAGTGGAAGGTAAGTGAGTGAAATGGCTAGTGAAATAGTAGGGAGACAGTGAGGGGTGACTGAGGGAGTGAAATGAGGGTATGAGAAGAAGGAGGACAGAGTAGTAGTGGATGGAGGAGGGAATAGTAGTGGTGTGAATGAGGGGGTAGCAGTGGTGTGGAAGAGGGAATGGAAGTGGTGTGGAGGAGGTCATATTAGTAGTGTGAAGGAGGGAGTAGCAGTGCAAAGGAAGGAGCAGTAGTCGTGTGGATTAGGGAGTAGTAGCGGTGTGGAAAAGTGGAAAGCATTAGTGTGAAGAGGGAGAGTTGTAGGGGGAAGGGTAGGAAGAGGTGAGATCAGAGGTAGGCGGTAGGTGAGTGACAGAACCATCAGCGGGACAGAGAGGAAGTAGCAGGGAGAGAGAAGGGAAAGTAGGTGGAGTCAGAAGGAGGATAGTAGGAGGAGAATGCGTGAGGGACAGAAGTAAAAAGAGAGAAGATCATTGTTGAGTGAGAGAAGGCACCACTTTCAGAGCTAACCAGCAGCGTAGGTCACACCTAGGAAGCCGCTGTTACGCTCACCTGGTCTCTGCAGGGACGTTGGGGCATGGTTGCAGCCCTCTCTGGAAATGGCTTCCCTTTGTCAGGCTTCTTCCCCTGCTCGAGTGCTGTGGATTGTGCTGGTTGTTAGCACTGCCCCTGCGAGGATATGAGAGGTCGTGAGAATGCTGCGATATGACTGCTGTGTCCCTCAAACCCTTCTTCCCAGAATGTGGTGAGCATGCGCCAACCCATATAGTCTCACCTGTTTAATGAGGATGACAAGCTCTCCGTCCTGCTTCTCACTGCAGGGTCACTTTTGATGGACTGAGTTACTTCACTGGTCCATGCGTTTGGCAGCCCAGACCGGCTGTGGCTGAACCACTCCTAAGGTAAGTATACTTTTAGTAATGTCTTACCTGATTATTGTCCGTATCCTTTTATAATGTCTCTCCTTCGCTTTCTCCCAATAGATGATGTGCGGCCCAGCGGTAGTTGCGGTGCCAGAAGCGAGCCTCAATGGAAGAGAGTGGAGTTCCCGATGTTCCACTAGACGGTAAGTATTGGTTTTTAAGGTCAAGCGCAAGGATATGTCTAAGTTCGACCTTAGCGTAATGTCTTTAGCGGTTTTCTAACCTTGTTTTGTCTTTTTCTCTTGAAGGCACTGTCTGCTGCTGTCGGACTGGAGTGCTGCCATGCGGAGATCTGCAGGTGAAGGCAGGATGCCTGGATCCGCGATGATGCTGACCGTAAACTGACTCTCGGGTAAATGCTTTGGCTGGTAGCTGCAAACAGGTAAGGATGAACTCCGACTGCGGTTGCTGGAATGAGGTAAGGATGCACTCCAACTGCGGTTGCTGCTGGAATCACGTAAGGATGCACTTCAGGCGGCGGTGAGCGTTACGCTGCCATAAACATATTAACGCGAAGCACTTGCATGCGGGCGGGGCAGGCTTAAATACTCTGGCTCTGGCCACGCCCATTAGTTCTGACTCATGGCCCCACCCTGCCACTCCTAGAGGATGCTGCACGTGCAGCCCAACTCTCTCCTAAGGCCACACCCGAACTGGATGCACGTGAATACCCTGCAGGGGGAAACGAGCACTTGCACCAGAATAAAAGTGTTCAATGCACACTTACTCATGAGCCTGGTGGTGCCAAAGGCACCAGGACTGGGTCCAACTGGACCCTCTATGTTGTGGAGATTGTGGTTCTTGCCCAGTGGCCATGACAGCCGCTGAGAGAGTTATGCAGATATAGCCATCACCACCAGAACAGACAGAACTTCGACAGTAGGGGCCAATGATCTGTAGAAGCTAACCCTTGGAGTAGGGAAGCCAGTGTTGGGGAGGGACTTTCCATCTCTAGATTGAAGGGAAAGGGGAAGACCCTAGAGCATTTTTGCAACCTAACAATAAAAACCCTTGAACTGTCCTGGGAGTTAGTATGTTATTGCACCCATTTGTGACACAGAGTAAGCACCCATTTGTGACACAGAGTAAGTAAGTCCTGCGTCTGCTGGCATCTTTGAGAGGTTTCTGGGGCTGGGTCAAGGCTGATCGCATGTTGAGCTGTTGATTCTGAAAGGCCAGCAAGGTGACCACATTTCTCGTCAGGTATGGGCAAGGTGCTTGTAAAAGGCTGGGGGTCCAGGAAAGAGTCAGACACCGACCAGGACATAGCCACTAGAAAGCTTGTGAAGGAAGTGTGTAGTAAGTAAAACGTTGGGAATATTGGTTGTTCTTGCTTGGGTAGATTCAGTCACGTGTCAGGCTAAAGCCTCTTGGAGGTTGGCGGAGCTGCAGCACAGCTAGTCATATTTGGGTTTGGGAGGCAGGTGAAGATGGGATGGAATCGGTCACAGGCCACGTAGCTGTCTCTGAAAAGCTGCCTACTTTTGGACACAGTCTGACATATGCCAAACTGGTGCCTTTGAGACATTTTGCTGTGAGAAGTGTCTGGGTTGGATGTGGTGGTCTCTGCATTTTTGTGGGTGGAAATGTTGGGAATGTATCGTTCAGGAGAGCTGCAATGTCTGTCAAAGCCACATCCCATGCTATTAAATTGATCCAGTTGATTATATTCATAAGTCTTTTTTGATGTCTTTCCTTACATTACCTTTGAATCTGACAGTCTTGAGATCAAAATATCATCACCCCGGGCTGCCATCTATGCTTTTCCCGAAATTGGATGGCACAAGAGTGTTGGACCCATACATCGCCACTGCTGGTCCTATGCCGTGAGTAGTAGGGGCACAGTTGCAGTGTGCATGGAAGCTGCGTCAAGGGTCTGGGTGTAACCCTTAAAGGCGCATAACTTGTGCTCATAGAAAATATACTCTGATGGCCCAAGTGGGGATGGGTTCCATATGAACAGCAGTTGAGCATGATGGCTCAGTCTATCCTAAGTGATGGACGAGCACCATTTGGAGGGTTGGGTGATGGCCTAAACAGCCGTGAGTCACCAAAAGGGAGTCAGTTATGATCCCCGAACCCAGAGTGATGGTGAGGGTCACCATCCTAGCATCACGTGTGTAAATGCAAATGACCCCGGAGAAGCCGCTGGGGGCCCCTGGGCGAGATTGCTGTTGTTTATTAATTAAGTAATAAGCCCCGAGCAGGGGGGCATTACCACCCGGAGGCCCATAGTTATGGCTGGAGCGGTAATGTCCCCCCTGCGAGGGGCTTATTGCTATTAGTACCCCAGCACGTAAGACCGTTGTACTAAACACAATTCTTTTCAGTCGCGAAACGCACCAGCATTTTGCAACTGAAAAAAGAAAAAAGAAATAAAATGGCTTCCAAGGAAGGGGAAATGAAGTCTGTTCTCCCTTTCCATGGCGGCCATTGAAAATAGTAACAAAAAAGTAAAGAAACAAATTGCCCACCATGGAAAGGAAAAAGGGACTACATATAGTCCCTTATTACTTTCCCTGGTGGCGTATCACAGATCGGGAGCCTACACGCTGGGGGCAGAAGTGTTCCCAGCGAGTCTGATTCTCTGAAAAGGATCCAAATGAGATGGTAAGTGAGTGGGAGAGAACTGTGTGGATGGGGAGCACTTACCTTTTTCCACGAGGATGAAGATGGCGGCCACCAGCCCTGAGGAGGCTCAGGCGGTGGTATTATCGTCTGGTAATACCCTTGTTCCGAGTCTCCTCATTGGCTGAGAGGCTGCCACACCCACCCGCCCGGTACTTATGGCAAGTAACTGAGCCTTGGAACGCATCACAGTTCTGGACTGATCAATAATGTAGGAGGTCATGTAAAGTCATTTTTTGTGTACTCTCACATGCTTTGTAATCTAATGTTTTGTCAATCGTTCTTTATGTGCTTTGAAACATGGCACAGTTGAAACTCAATGAAAGCACTTCTTTGCCAGTTATTATATGTTTACATGTTGTGTTCTGTAGTCAAGATATTTTTCCCAGCCCTTTCCCCCCTCTGTGTATGCCTTTAGGACCTCTGCCCTTGAGCATTTGGGACCTCCACCCTACAATCTCTAAGAGTTTGGTAAGAAACCATTTAATCTATCATTAGTTCTTTACTGTAACATCTGAGTTTCTCCAATAGATGCCAGGTCGCCAATAGTGTGCAGTAACATTTTTTTTATAAATGTTCATGCATATTAGGGGTGAGCAACATTTTTGCCTCTATTCGATTCTTGCTAGGTTTGCGCAGCGTCACAAGAAACGTCATACAGGTATTATCTGAAACTTTGTGCAGATCTTTTTTCTATCCGTGCTAGGTATGCGACACGAGAAACTTTGTGCAGGTCTTTTTTCGATCCATATTAGTTTTGTGCAGCGGCAGGAGAAACCTTGTCCAGGTCTTTTTTGATTTTTTAGTAGTTTTGTGCAGTGGCACGTGAAACTTTGCACGGTTTGCCACGTTCTGTGCTTGTTTTGTGCAGCAACACAGGAAATTTAATTCAGGCAAATTTTAGCTGCATAGTAGTTTTGCGTTGCGTTACGAGAAACTTTGCATGCTTTTTTCTAACTGTACTAAGTTCGCTCAGTGGCATAAGAAACTTTGCTCAGCTGTTTGTTCGATTCGTACTAGGTTTGTGCAGCGGCATTGGAAAAGTTGTGCCATTCTTTTCGATTCATGCTAGGTTCGCGCAGCGGCATAAGAAACATCATGCCACTCTTTCCGATTTGTGCTATGTTCGCTCAGCGGCATGAGAAACTTCGCATAGCTTTCTGTTAGGTTCGGAATAGGTTTGCGAAGCAGCATGAGAACCTTTGTGTCTCTCTTTTTGATTCGTACTAGGTTTGTGCAGCGGCATTGGAAAAGTTGTGCCATTCTTTTCGATTCATGCTAGGTTCGCGCAGCGGCATAAGAAACATCATGCCACTCTTTCCGATTTGTGCTATGTTCGCTCAGCGGCATGAGAAACTTCGCATAGCTTTCTGTTAGGTTCGGAATAGGTTTGCGAAGCAGCATGAGAACCTTTGTGTCTCTCTTTTTGATTCATACTAGGTTTGGGCAGAGGCACGACAAACTCGGTGCAGCTCATTTTGGTTCACGAGACAGCACGAGCAACTTCATGCCTCTCCTTCCAATACGAAGGGTGTCAGAATTGCGGATTCCAGCGAAACAAATTGAAATCTTACAGATTTCACTTCCGTGGCTGGCAGAATAGAATTTCACAATTTCACCCAGCCTTAAAGTGACCAAAGAAAGTCATGAGGCCTTCTCTCACCAACATTTGCTAGTATTGCCCCTGTAAAAAACATGTCCATGTTGTTTTCTCCTAAAGAAAACCACTAGTTCTTGTTGAACCATGCATATATTAGCATTGGTACAGTAAAGCACATTTTCATGCTGCTTGTGCTCAAAGTAAACCATTAAACCTCAACAATATATTTATTTTCATTTAAAACATGTATGAATCACTGCCCTTAACAAAGGGTATCAGGGTGAGGTGGACAGGTCAACCGGTATACAAAAGGTTACAGAATAAAAGCTAATAGAATTTCCAGAATCATCATCTTTTTTTTATTGTATTGATTTATCTGAACTGAGTCAACTTTATAGTATAAAATATAAACATAATCATAAACAATTAAATTCACTCAATTAGACTAAACATTGAAACATACAAAGGCCTTCACTGTCCATGGTCATACTAGGTTATTCCTAGTTATGAGTTTAAGATATAGTACGACTAGATAGTTATATGTGCAATCTGTTCACCACTATGTTGTATGCTTCCATAAAACATGATTGATATCACTATCACAATTTTAACATCATGATGATGATCTTACCAACAGATAGGTGCAACTTCAAATCTCGTAAAAAGTCAATGGGCCTCATTACGAGGTTGGAGGTAGCCATGCCCTTAATAAAAGCATGGCTACTCCCAAACTCGGGTCTGGCTCCGGGTCCCACGAATGGGGAATTACCAGGCCATTCCGCCCTTAGCGGGCCCGGTAACGCCCCTTGCGCTGGACCCGCAGCCGGTACGTCCCCATTCCCATAGATCTCAATGGGGAGGATGGTAGCAGTGGTACCGTTCATAACGCTACCCTTGCTACCATTCTGTATTACTCGTGGGTGCCGCTTTGCACGTCTGGTCTGACCAGGCATGCAGAGCGGCACCCGCGGCAGAACTCGTAATGTGGTGGCCCGGTATGAATGGTGCTGGTACCTTACTGGCACCGTTCATACCGTGGCTGCCAGTGTTGTAATAAGGCCCAATGGCTCTAATTCGTACATGTGTTAAAAACCCTGAATGGATCATACACCATAAAATCTCTGTTGTTACCATACAAATATATAATTTATAACCTAAAAAGAAACAATGAGAGAATAAAATCAAATACAAAACGTAAGCATAACTGAACTGAAACAGTAATGTTTTTAAGGCTTTTCAAAAAGAAAATAAAGAATGGAGAAAATAAATGGAAATATGCTGGGATTCCAAGCTTTGGAAGTAGCCGCAGAAGAATCTTGTGCAGGGAACCTGGGGCTGCAGAACTTTGAGATAGTCAGTCATGGAATATCCAAACGTATTGCATGTCTAAAAACCTCAGGAATCTTCAGCTTAGGCCCAGATAGGCAGCCCGGTCCACCACCACAGTCTAGGAGGGGATGGTCCAAATCTTTATGCTGCTGCTCATCTGAATAGGTAACCAGTGGGGGGAATGTGATCACCGGCACCTTTCCAGGAATCCAGCAGGCTGCTGACTGTAACTCAATTGATAGACAGGCCAAAGATGAGGCCAGGGGGCCTTTTAACATAACATTACCTACATAAAACCTTGATAGAAGTAGAGCTCAAAAGCTGTATGGAAATAAAAAAGCATTGACCTTTTTAAAAAAAAATAATAATAGCACAGGTTCCCTTGGAACTTAACATTAGAAGCAAGAAGAAACCCCAGATATTTAGCCTAATATTCCAACATAAGGATTCATACCTAAAGAAGAAAGAGAGAGTAACAGCAGTAGAATTGATGTGTTAATAGATGCCAGAAGTACCACAATAAAATATTTTCATGCTGCTATGGAAAAAGAAAAATCATGAGGCCTCTCTAACAATATATACGAGCATTGCAACTGCAAAATGCATTTCCATGCTTTTTGTGTTTGAAGAAGATCACGAATCATGCCACAACAATATATGCCAGCGTTGGTGCAGTAAAACACATTTCCATGCTGCTTATGCCCAAAGGGTGTGAGATCTGTCTCAAGAATGTTTGTCAATGCCATCCCATTTTCATTCTGACAAGGCACAAAAAAATCCTCAGACCTGTCTCAACAAAACAAGCAAGCATTGCAACTGTAAAACACATTTTTGTTTTGCTTGTTGCCTCAGTTCTGCCCTGTCACTCTTGTGCCGAATTGAGAGTATTCGCCCCTTCTTCCCATGTCGAAGCCACCCTGTGTGAGGCTAGGGCGGTGGACCCTCTCTGCAAGGCCCTCCCTAGGGGCCTGGGCAAGTGGGACCTGACTGAGAGTGACTCCCCTCTAGGGAACACAGACACACATTCCCACACAGAACTCCCCATGCAAGCAACACTATCTGCCTACATGGGATTTCCTGCAAGGATAAGTAATGTGTATTCCTCTTCTTCGGCTTCAGGTAATACTGGATCGAAGACTACGCCTAAGGGAAAATGGAATGCCCCATTGGACGTGAAAGCGTACGTAACTGGGATGAACCGAGCAAAGAGAGAGAGAGAGGGAGCCACATACGCAGGGGAAGCCCTCTGATGTAGCAACAACTTGGAGGGGCGCAACGTTGTGGAGCCGTGAAGCCCGCTGTAGCCTGTGAAGCAGAGAATGCCAGAGGCCCGGCACAAGAGCCAGTGAAGAGACCGTGGCCAGGACGGAAGGCTGGAGACCGTCCCAAGTGGTGGCGTGACCATGGGAAGCTGTGGTGGGCATGGGACCCAGCGAACAATGCTGATACCCCAAAGAGCAAGAGGTATGAAACCCTCTGTTAGCAGCCTTACGCTGACCACAGCAACACAGCGAGATGCGAGAATGCGCACTGCACTGAAGGCCAGAGAGACGACAACAGGAGTGTATAAAATCAACCTGTGTCGAAGGCTAGTCCCGAGAATCCACCCGGCAGAAGTCAAGGTACCCAGGTGGAACAGAGAAGGGGGTGGCAACCAGGAAGAGAAACATTGAAAGGAACTGCAAGAAGCATTATGAATTATTGAAAAAACATGAATATCTATGTGAAGAAACTACAAGAAAGTTACCAAGTAGAGTTGCGCAGAAAACATTGAAGCCATTAGTGAGAGACGTTGAAAGTTGTGTTAGTTTAAGTTAAAAAATTAATCTTCGATATCAGAGAGAGGAAAAGGGGAATTCAGTGGGGAGGCCTGAGGACTGGTGGTTCCACACCACTGATACGGGCATAAGAGTCTCCAACAGGGAAGGAATCAAGTTTAAACAGTCCATAGGACTAACAGTCAAGGGAAGAAATATACGAGACTACCTCAAAAGGCATAACAAGAAGGACACTGATAAGTCTTGCACACATTGGGAAAGCAAACATATGAACATATATAAGAGACTGCAGAAACTCATGAAAGATACACTGAGAATCAGAATCAACAGTTCCACTAACTTGTTGTCAGGAGAAGACTAAGTCAGACTTGTGGTCATTCTAAACCCTAAAAGAAAGCTCCAAGACGGATGGCTAAAGGGAAGGTGGCAGAAGATATAGCTTGGCCATTCTTAGTTATTAGTTCTAGCGGTAGGGTTAGTTAGAGTTAGGCTTTTGGACTGAGGAAACTTTGCTTTGGAGTTTGACGACAAACAAGCACCCTTAGTTAGCTTGGTTAGGTAGGGAACAAATCCCATAGCAATAGGGAGAGTTAGGCATTTTTCTTATTATTTAAATAAAAGAGTTTCAAATGTCCATCATTAAGCCGACTCCTTCTTCCAACCCGGCACACTCTCCCTGTCAAAGCTCTGTCCCATTTTGCTCATCCTGCCACAGTTGTGGCCCATGTGGTTCTTAGTACCCCATTTCGATCCTATGTGTCTCGCAGTGCCCCGTTCTTATCCACTGGTGGCTCTCGATGTCCACTTCTGCCTCCATGTGGCTCTTCGTGCCACATTCTCCCCACGTGGCCTTTGTGGCCCAGGTCTGACTTTATGTTGTTCTAAGTTCCGGGATCTGCCTCACATTGCTCACAATGACCAGTTCTGCCCTCATATAGATTTCACTGGTGAGGTCTGCTGCAACGTGGCTCGCAGCCTTGAGTTTTGCCCCCATGTGGCTCTCATTGATGAGTTCTACTCCAAATTGGCTCTCAGTAGTGTGTTCTTTCCCTATGTGGCTCTCAGTGGTGAGTTATGACCCATGTGGCTCTTAGGGCTCCATGTCTGCCCTCAGTGGCCACATCTGCATCAAGCTGCCCCTAAGGACCCAGTTCTGCCCAATGTGGCTCTCAGTGCTAGGTGCTGCCTCAATGCCACTCTCGCTGCCCCTCCCTCACCCTGAAACCTTTGCAAGATGCTAGTTGTCAGACAACCTACTAGTGGTGGCTAAATTAGGAAAATATAGAGGAGTGGGGGGCTTAACCATCTTGTTTACTAATTTACAATTTTCTTCTGCTTGCTATTTTGATGCTAATGATTAATGTTAACTGTATCAATTACCCTGGTGTTTCCGGGCTGTACAAGACTGGTTCCCTGCCCACCAGCTCGAGCTAAAAGGGCTCAGGGCCATTATCAGCCCTGGCTGCCCCTCAATGCGAGGGATATTGCTATTAGCACCCCAGGGCTCTCCAGGAGTGCTAACTAGCGTTTAGATTTTTTTTAGGGAACTGGGCTCCGTGCATATTGTCCCAGCCAAATTTCTCTAACAAAAAACAACCAACAAAGATGGCCACCATGGAAAATAGTAAACAGGTAAACTGAGTAAGTTCTGTTTTATATCTATGGTGCCAATCAGGAAGGGGCATGGGCTGGAGACCAGCAAGAGCAGGTAAGTCAACTGGGGGAAACGGTGTGTGGGATTCCATTTTGACTGAAGGGGAAAAAGTGGTAAGGACACAGATGGGGAGCAGGGACGTCATTTGGGTGTCGCCAGGTATTAAGGCTTTCCATAACAGAAAGAATTTATTTTTGAAGTCAGTCAGAGTGACTTCAAAATTAAATGATTTATTTTTTAACTCAGAGGCCCCATGTCGTAAATCTCCCCCCGTCTCACCTGTGATCGGGATCTCCCTTGTTCGGCCGCAGGACTCTTCCTGTGGATGGTTCGGGTCTTGAATAGGCTTGCCCGAGCCTCGTCAGGTTGCAGGACGCGTTCAGAGTTCCGGGAAGTTCGTGGTTCCAGGGTATCCAGGATAGCGATGAACAAGTAAGTAGGGGGGAAAATCCAGGAACAGGATAAAAGGCAAGGAAGGAAGTAAGAGGATCAAAGGGAACTAAAGTAGAGAGTAAGCACACGTCGAGTCACTACTGAAGATAGCGTTGAGACACCCGGACCCGCAGGGGCGTGACCAATTTATAGTACGTGCCACGACGTGGAAGCTAGTGCGTAGCACATAGCTTGGTACGGCCATGTTGGGAGGAACAAGGAGTACAAGCCCTTCGTGACAATGACCATGAGGTCCAGAAGGGGCAATTTCGCCGGGTCATGACAGCATGCCCCCTCTGAAGACTGGTTCCTCCAGGCTTGCCTGGGTGAATAAGATGGAATCTTCTGAGCAAACGAGGGGTCTTTAAATTAGAAACTGGTTCCCATGTTCTCTCGCTAGGGGGGTAGCCTTTCCACTCGACCAGATATTGTAGTCGACCCCTCCTATACCTGGAATCACATATCCTGGACACCTCATATTCCAACTGGTCATCCACAACAACAGGTGTGTGTTTGAAGGGTTTTCAAGTAGAACTAACGTAGGGTTTCAACAGAGAAGTATGGAAGACTGGATGTATCTTCTTCCAGGAATCCGGGAGCTTAAGTCGGAAGGAGACAGGATTGATGATCTCCTTTATAGAAAATGGACCATAATAGCGAGGAGCTAATTTGTTTGGTCGTAGATGTCGAGGTAACATTTTCGAGGCTAACCAGACTTGATCGCCAACTGAATAGGAAGGTGATGGTCTTCTCTTAGAGTCCACATATCTTTTGGTTCGAGTCTGGGCCTGTTCTAACTGATCCTTTGCCTCTCTTTATAAGTCGATTAGCGTCTGAATCCAAGAGTCAAGGGTAGGTACCGGAGTAGATTCTGGAAGAACTGATGGTAAAACAGACGGGTGATAACCTTGACTGCAATAGAAAGGGCTGATCTTGAGAGCTGAATGATCTGAGTTATTGTAGGAGAATTCGGCTAAAGGTATGAGGAGTGACCAATCGTCTTGAACCTTGGTGGCAAAACAACAAAGATATTGTTCCCGGGTTTGATTTACTCGTTCCGTTGCCCCATTGGTTTGTGGATGATAGCCTAAAGAAAGGGCACGTTGCATTCCTAGAACACGACAGAGATGTTTCCAGAATTGTGAAATATACTGAGGTCCCCGATACGAAATAATCTTGGAAGGAAGGCCATGAAGACGAAAAATATGTTCCAGGAAAATTCCAGCAAGTTCTGAGGAAGATGTTAGTTTATACAATGGTGTAAAATGAGCTAGATGAGTGAACAAGTCAATGGTTACCATGATGGTTGTATATCCTCGGGAAGGTGGTAATTCAACACTGAAGTCAGTGGCAATAACTTCCCAGGGTCTGGTTGGCAACGTAGGTTGTAGAAGCAGACCCGCCGGCCTCTGATTATCGTATTTGTTCTGACTACAAATAGCACAGGTCTTGATGTATTGAACTACACTGGACTTCATCCCTGGCCACCAGAATTGTCTTTGTATAAGACGGAAGGTGTTGGTTACTCCTCGATGGCCGGAGTGAAGAGTATCATGGCATAGATTCATTACCTTCTGTTGAAGTTCTTTTGTCGGAATGACCACTGAATTGTTCTTGAATAAATATCCTTCCTTGATTGTCAGACGCCAGGGATTCTTCTTCGATATGTCCTTCCAGAGTTCAGATAATTGAGTCTGTGCTCTGATTTCTTCCAGGAGATTGATCTCTTGAGCTACAAAGATTGTGGGTGGAAACATTTTGGGATAGATCTTATCCTCCAAGGGAATGTAGTCGGGATGCCGTGAAAGGGCATCGGCAATCAAGTTTTTCGATCCAGGAACATGGGAAATTTGAAATTGATATTGAGCAAAGAAGTAGGCCCATCGAGCTTGTCTACTGTTCCTGCACTCCATGGATTGTAGGACCTGAAGATTTCCATGATCAGTACGGACTTGAACTGGATATTTAGCACCCAGGAGTAAATGTCTCCATTCAGTGAAGGCATGACGAATAGCCAATAACTCCTTCTCCAGAACTGAGTAGTGAGTCTTGCTGGTGGTCAGGGTCCATGACAGATAAGCAATGGGATGTTCCAACTTATCATCTGATTCTTGTTTTAAAACTGCTCCAATGGCGTAATTGGAGGCATCAGTTTCCACTAGAAAAGGACGATTTATGTCAGGTTGGGCCAGGATGGGGGCCTGAGTGAATTCTTCTTTCAAGCGCTGGAATGCCTTGTCTTGTGGTATAGACCAGTTAAATGGAACGTCTTTCTTCAGGAGATTAACAATGGGTTGAACAATCTCGGAGAAGGTGGGAATGAATTTCCGGTAGAAGTTGGCAAGCCCCAGGAAGGATTGTATTTGCTTAACAGATGTTGGGGCGGGCCAAGCCAGTATGGCCTTCACCTTTGAAGGGTCCATACTAATTCCTTCTGAACTAAGGACAAATCCCAGATAGTGAACTGATGTAACATGAAACAAACATTTTTCTAGTTTGGCTAAGAGTTGATTTTCACAGAGACGTTGAAGTACTGCTTTTACATGTTCTTCATGTTTCAAGGAGTCCTTGGAGAAGATCAATATGTCATCCAAGTAGACGATAACATTGAGAAATAACATGTCAGAGAACGCCCTATCCATAAAACGCTGGAAGACTGCGGGAGCATTAGTCAGACCAAAGGGCATGACTAGGTGTTCAAAGTGACCAAAGGGTGTTCTAAAGGCTGTTTTCCATTCGTCTCCTTCCCGGATACGGATCAAATGGTAAGCACCTCGGAGATCCAGTTTCGTAAATATCACTGCACCTCTCACAGCTTCAAGGATATCCGAGATCAGGGGTAGTGGGTATCTGTCTTTCAGGGTGTATTGATTTAGGCCCCGATAGTCCAGGCAAGGTCTGAGCTCTTTGGTATCCTTTTTTGGAATGAAGAACAATGAAGCACCAGCTGGTGATTTTGAAGGTCTTATGGTGCCGTTCTCAAGATTAGTGTCTAGGTATTCCCGGAGGGCTCTCTTTTCAGGTTCTGAAAGGATAAACATCCTGCCAAAGGGAATCACTGCTGAGGGTTCAGTATCTATGGCACAGTCTTCGGGTCTAGGTGGAGGTAAGGCTTGAACAATGGCAGTAGAGAATACATCAGCATACCCTTGATAGATCTCTAGAACTTGTACAATATTGGTAACCATGAGTGGTGTCTCTGGACACCTTGGTAGACTTATAGGAGCTGTGACTGAGGTATCCAGGTTTAAACAATGGTTCATACAGAACTCCGAGCCCAGGAATAAGGATCCGGCCGTCCAGTTAATATATGGATTGTGCCTTTGTAACCAGGGCATGCCCAGAACCAAGGGGTAATGGGCTGATTTTATAATGTCAAACACAATCCTCTCTTGATGATGATTTATGGAAAGATGGATCTCCTTTGTTTGCAGACTTATGGGTCCTGAGGAAAGAGGTCTTCCGTCAATTGCTTCCACTGGCTGTGAAAAACGTCTTGCTTCATATGGAATGTTATGACTTCTGACCCAATCTTGATCAATGAAGACTCCCATTGCTCCGCAATCCACCAAGGCCAGTATGGGGTAGACCTTGTCCTTGGATGGCGATAAAAAGGCCTGTAATATCACCAATTTGTTTTGTCCAGGAGAGTTCAAGGATGGAATTGATGTGGAGCAAACATCACTCTCCCGAAACCTTGCTCCATTTAGGATCGGGAGCTGGCGTTTCCCGAGCGTCGGGGAGGAGCCAGAGGACACTCTTTTACTAGATGTTTATCTGAGGCACAATACATGCATAAGCCAGTGTTTATCCTTCTTAACCTTTCCTGCGGGGAAATTGGTCCACGAAAGGCTCCAACTTGCATGGGTTCAGAATCAGTGCTCGGATTCTTGGCAGATTCTGTCCTTGTAGTATTCTCTGGGGAGTTTCTTTGAATTGAGACTTTATTCTTTCTCTTTTCGGCCTTTCTTTCTTGGATTCTGAAGTCTATTTGCATAGACAAGTCCAGGAGGGCCTGGAATGAACTAGGACGCGCCACCCTGGCTAATTCGTCCTTAATCTCTTCATTTAGACCTCTGCGAAACAAGGTAAAACTGGCTTCCAGGGGCCAGTCCGCCTCTTTGGCTAGCTGTTTGAATCTGGTAACATAGGTCAACATGTCTTGGGATCCTTGTTGGAAGTCAAGTAGCTTCTCTTGAGCACCGTGGACCAGCTCTGGACGTTCGAACATGGTCTTGAGTTCCGCGATGAACCCTTCATAATCATCCAGGAGAGCATCCCCTGAATTGAGTAAAGGAGTGGCCCATGTAAGGGCATTACCGGAAAGATGCGATATTATGAAGCCCACCTTAGCCCTAGGAGTTGAGAAATAGTAGGGGTTGAAGGTAAAATGTACCAAACAAGAATCCAGGAATCCACATAAGGTTTTTGTTGAACCGTCGTATTTATCAACCACTCCTCCCAATAGTACGCTGTCCTTGTTCGCGGAGTCACGTGACAAGACAAGCTGTCTTAGCGCCGCATTCTCGGCTTTTAAATTCTGCATCTCTGTGGAAAGTTCTTGCATTCAGCGCATCAGGTCCTGAATAGCATTCTCCATGGTAGAATCCGTAATGATCGTTTGGCGTCTCACACTGTCGTAAATATCCCCCCGTCTCACCTGTGATCGGGATCTCCCTTGTTCGGCCGCAGGACTCTTCCTGTGGATCGTTCGGGTCTTGAATAGGCTCGCCCGAGCCTCGTCAGGTTGCAGGAAGCGTTCAGAGTTCTGGGAAGTTCGTGGTTCCAGGGTATCCAGGATAGCGATGAACGAGTAAGTAGGGGGGAAAATCCAGGAACACGATAAAAGGCAAGGAAGGAAGTAAGAGGATCAAAGGGAACTAAAGTAGAGAGTAAGCACATGTCGAGTCACTACCGAAGATAGCGTTGAGACGCGCGGACCCGCAGGGGCGTGACCAATTTATAGTACGTGCCACAACGTGAGAGCTAGTGCGTAGCACGTAGCTTGGTACGGCCATGTTGGGAGGAACAAGGAGTACAAGCCCTGCGTGACAATGACCATGAGGTCCAGAAGGGGCAATTTCGCCAGGTCATGACACCCCAGGACAAAGAGGCCACAAGCTCCTCTGCTTTGCGGATGAGCGTGCATTGAGCATAGGAGCCAGTGACCCACCTGCTGAGGAGCTCCTCTGAGTAATGGATGGTGTGATGAATCTGATGATGTCATCACTCCTTTCCCAGAGGTAGCCTTTCCTCATGTGGCCAGAGGACGGCAGCCACTACCTGATCCTGACTCTGGCGGTGGCTATGCAAGGGAGAATCAGATGAGAGGAGGCGACCATCAGGGGAGGCACAGGCATCATCAGGTGAGACATGGTATCCCCTTTTCCCTTTTAGAGAATTCTTCCCTAATTCTTCATGCCTTGATGGCATACTGTGATAATCCCCTTCAACAATCCGGAAAGCCTGTTGACAGTGTCTTTCAAAATTCTGTCACAAACAGAATGATAAAGATTGAGACGAGATAGCGGACTACCCAAATGAAGATTACTAGGCCAAACCAGAAGGAGCAGTCTGGTTCTTGGAGGAAGCTGTTTGTCTCCAAGCAACTTCCTTCCTTTTAGCGGGATTTGAAAGATAGAACAGCAGATAGCAACAGGGAGATCTGACCAGCTAGCCACTGACGGGGAAGCCTAGCTATTAGGTGGACAGGTGAGCAAGTAGACACAGGAGAACCGTGGAGAAGACTTCCCATCTTGGGCTGGGAATCCGGGAGGCAGCGAACGAGGCATAGAAGTACTATGAAGAAAGGGCAAGGCGGCATCTGGACCAGAGATGCATTCCCACAGGCAGGAGAGATGCCGAAGCGACACGCGCGGCAAAGGAGCAGCTTTGCGGCAACAAGGGAAGCTGGAGCGACATGCAGACTGCCACCAGCCGAGGGATGTGCCGTGTTCTAATGCCTGTGGGACCACAGTGGAAGGTTGGGGCCCCGGGATGGAGCTGGAGAAGGGATTACCTAATTGGAATGGGAGGCACATTTTCTACGGCTTACATCACAAAATGAAATTCATAGTCCCAGTATTTGGGGGGATACAAATGCACCAATGATAAGAGAAACTATATGAGAGAACCTGGTGGGAGAGTATACCAGGTGTTTTGCAAGACTGGGACCCGCACCCAAATTGTGTAAAGGAACATTGTTTTATATAAATGCACATATTATATACATCAGTTTATATTTGAATGTTTATAGTGAATTGTTTGTATTTAAAAGGTTGATTAAATTCAACTAATGCAATAAAAAAAAATAACTATATGAAAATGCTGCAGAGCATGTGCATGTCCAAATGTTTATTGTACAATTTGAAGCCTACAATTTTCAAAATGATGTGTTTTTTAAATCTATGCCGGAATCAGCGCTCCATTGCTGCCTCATTTGCCACTTTGCTTCTGGATCTCCTTCTGTCCCCCTGAGGGACACCCATGCCATCATGGCCACCTCCTTTCTACAGGCACAGGAGGGCTTGTCCTTGTTGAAGACTGTGCTGTGATTGTGTTACGCTCACCTGGACCCCACAGGGGTGTCAATCGGACCCGGACAGCTCCGGTCTCCTTCAACGTGATGCGTAGTGCAGAGATGACTGTCTGGACTGGCTCGCCTAGTCTTGTCTGCTGGACCCGAAGAAGTATTTTCCTGCAAGTGGAGACAGGGATGGCCTCCCAACTCTTCTCACTCTCCCCCACTAATCACCTCTGATATCCCCTTAGTAACCTCACCTTATGTTCGTAAAAGAAGAGCTCTCCATCCTGCGTGTCTTGCAGGGGCGCGTAGATACCAGTTGCTTCACTGGTTTGAAGGCGTTGGGAGAGTTCTGGTAAGTATTGACTCTGAAGTCCCTGGCGGGATTGGTAAGTATCAAGTTCAAAGAGTTCAATGTGCCCGATGTTCACTCTTGTCCCCTTCCTTCCTTAAGTTGCAACTGAGTTCGTGAGAAGAAGGTCTCGTAGCTGCTGCTGGCGTTCAGGTGAGAGTCTGTGTTACCCAACGCTGTCCGGTAACTATTGCATGCGTTAACGTGTTGTTTTTCTCCCTCTTTACAGATGCGGCATATGAAAATGTGGAGAGTTATGGAATAATACCAGCGGTGGTAAATCAGGTAAGTCTATGGTGGTAAGAGGTTGCATTTGTTGATTCCCTTGGCTTACCTTTTTTTTCTTGTGTACCGTAGGTGCCGGATTACGGCGAAGAAATGATGGAGACAGTGCCGGATCGAAAGATGCAGTGAGAACTGGTGAGTATGGCGCCGTGCTGGAGCTGGCGAAGCAACGCGTGCAGGACTGATGCACTTTCCAGGTCCGGAAATGAAATGGTTCCGGAATTAGGTGAGGAATTTGAAATAAGTTCGTTTTCTAACCTTGTCCTTTTCCTCTTCTTTATTCTAGGAGCTCCAGATTCGAGGCGGGCGTGGCAGAAGACAAGATGCTGGCTGCAGGCACAGTGAGCGTCACGCTGCTGGATGCAGAATAACGCGAAGCATGTGCTGCTATTAGTTTTTGTTGACAGGTCTGTTAACTGCTGTTCATCACTGACCTCTTTTAGAGTAATTTTTACAGTTGCCTTCACAGAATAGATACTCATTTGAGCATTTGAGGGCAAATAACTAACCCACTTAGTATGGATTTTTTTCAAATCGCCCATTACGCCAAACATTGTGCCACTGACCAGGCGCAAGTAAGCATATACATAAGCACCGGTAATGGTTTTGGTTTTAAGCCGTAACAATTTCTCAAAATTTAATACACAGTGATAAGTGAATACGTAAGGGATACTTGTCAAATTAAATTCGAGATAGAAGTATTCTAGGCTAACACATTGAGGTAAACTGAACAATTTACGAAGCAAGGAGGCTTCAAGTTGCACAACCAATTTAATGTATTTATGTCCCCATATGATAACTGCATATAGTATTATTGATCTTATCTTAGCAACAAAAATGGTCAGTATCGCAGAGATCGAATAGCCGCTGTTCTTACCAATAAATATGCTTAAGGTGTTAGTGGCTGTTTGACATCGGGCTTGTAAAGTCGTCCATTAAGCAGACCATGTCATACGATCATCTATGATTATCCCCAGATATTTATAAGATCTAACTTGTTCTAAAGGTTTACCATTCAGTGTCCACGTATATGTTTTTGGGCAACGTCTTTTTGTGAATACCATCACCTTACTTTTATCAATGTTGATCAATAGACCATTAAGGATACAATATCTACTTAGAACATCCAGCATTAATTGTAAGCCCACAGGGGTATAATCAAGCAAGATAAGATCGTCAGCATATGCTAACCACCCCAAAATCACCTCTGAAATGTTTACAGGATTAGCAGCAGCAATGCAAAATACTGCACCCATGTCTGCTAGATACATATTAAATAAAGTCGCTGCAACCATACACCCTTGTTTGACACCAGTGGATGTATTCATCGGCGCCGACAGACGACCGGTGGTGTTCAGGCGAATACGTACAGTGGTGTCCACGTGCAACAACATCAACATCCTTAGAAGGCCAGGGGGGATGCCCCACACTGTACTGCATCCCAGAGCGACAGTAGGCTATTGGGTGGATGAGTATGCAGGCCTGAATGCAGGCAAGCTCATCGGCTTCCAATGGGTTCTTGTAGAAGTTCAGGTACGACAAGCATGCTACGTGTGTGGGTTACAGAACAAGCTGCCACTTGGCTGGGAAGCTGGCAGTGCACAACCCTGCTTTGGAGTAGTTCATCATAGTTTCCGTTGAGGTTAGAGGTACACGTTCCCATAGTGAGTTTGGGGTATAGGTCCTCACCAAGTGGAATTTATAGCAAAGGGGGGAACATCTCACACATATAAATTACATTATAGTCTCCAGATGTATTTCCCTTTGAAGTTGGCAAGTACGTGTATTGGGGAACTGTGACGCGGCAGGGGCGGCGCAGCTGTCCCACCAGATAAAGGCATTATCTGATGGTCTACGTGGTATTTAAATACCGCGCTGTGGCGTAAAGTGTGGTTCTGTGCTGGGCCCCGCCCTGTGTACTTATGGTCTGGCCCCTCCTTAGCTCTCTTCTCATCACCTTTCAGTTCTCCTTGTGCCTTCGCTTGACTGTTCTCGCTCCCCCCTCCCCGTGCTCTGCCCTGTTTCTCTTCCGTCTTGTCCCAATACACTGGAATCGACTTCTCCTTTCTGCCTGATCTGCTCTTACACTCTCTCCTTTCTCCGCTCTCTGAAAATTCCATCTTCTTCCTCACCCCTCTTCCATTTCCCGTGCTTGCCGCTGAAATTGTAATTCTCTTAATTATGCTCCATTTGTGTTCTTGTGTGTTCAGAGCCCAGGCGCCAGAGCTACATGAATCAAATAAAATTAAGGCATTTATGAGCGACAATGGCCCCCTTATGAGTTGGGCGGTGCAGTAAAAATGCAGCGCTAATACCGTTACCACTGCATTTTTACCACACCGCCCAACTAGTTGGGTGGAAAGTTGGAGGATCCCCGAGAGCTAAGAGCTGGAGGTAAATCCGTCACCTTTTTTGCCAAACCTTGACAGAATTACCGCTGGCGGAATTACCGTGACGGTACTTCCACCGAAATCCCTCATAGATTCCTATGGACTCCAATTAAATGGGGACTAACACTGCCACCACCACCGCCGGACGATGAGGCGGTAACGGTAACCCCAGTTGGTGGTATCTTCGTGGATTTACCGCAGAGATAGAACCAAGCTTGTAATGAGGCCCCCACGTTCTTCTAACTTAATGAAACCCCATCAGTTTACACATAAAGGATATGCCCCTTCACATCCATACCAGGCCAGTTGGCAACCCCCATTAGTCTGCTTCCCTCGTCCCTCGGGGTTTGCTTTTGAAACTGCCTGGTTAGGATTTTGATCCATAGCAAGTGCCCCACACCGCCCTAACCATCCTACAAATGACCCTCCCCCTCCCTGAAGCCAGAGCCCCACTGGGCCCCGCCTGGTTGTTTATATTCCGTAAATGAAGTTAGGACACGTCTTCAGAGGCGCCCCCTAAAATACATTCCCAACTCTTGGGCTATCCGTGCTCGAGACACTCGACGCTCGGGGAGAATTGGAAACGTACCCCGGGATCTGCTCCGTCCTGCAATGCGTGTTGGGAATCGAAGCCCTGAACAGCACGAAGCTTCAGAACCGCCCCTCCCCACCCCCATCCACAAAGGTTCTTATTATTTTTCTGTATACAATGCGCGCCTGTCAGTGATGCACAGTAGCTCTCTATTCTGGCAGACACGAGAACCGTCCTCAGCTGATCCTTGTGATGCCCCCAGAAGCCACTGCCTTGACAGCAGGCGAGCAAGTCTCTAGGGCCTTGGAAGGAAACGGCTCCTTTGTGAAACAGCAACCACTCCACCTCAAAATAACGGACACGTTTGCTGTAAAACACCTGCTCCGCCTCAAAACCACTGCTCCACCGCACTGTAAAACAGCTGCTCCACCTTAAAACAACTGCTCCACAACCACTGCTCCACCGCACTGTAACCGCCTGCTCCACAACCACTGCTCCACCGCACTGTAACCCGCTCTGCCTCAAAACCACCGCTCCATCGCACTGTCAGACAGCTGCTCCACCTCAAAACAGCTGCTCCACCTCAAAACAACTGCTCCACAACCACTGCTCCACCGCGCTGTAACCCACTGCTCCACAACCACTGCTCCATCGCCTTGTAACCCACTGCTCCACAACCACTGCTCCACCGCACTGTAACCCACTGCTCCACAACCACTGCTCCATCGCCTTGTAACCCACTGCTCCACAACCACTGCTCCACCGCACTGTAACCCACTGCTCCACAACCACTGCTCCATCGCCTTGTAACCCACTGCTCCACAACCACTGCTCCACCGCACTGTAACCCACTGCTCCACAACCACTGCTCCACCGCCTTGTAACCCACTGCTCCACAACCACTGCTCCACCGCACTGTAACCCACTCTGCCTCAAAACCACTGCTCCACCTCACTGTCAGACAGCTGCTCCACCTCTAAACAACCGATTCACCTCAGAACAACTATTCCATTTCACTGTAAAACAACTGGCCCTCCCAAAAAAATGCAAACTTCACTCACTGTAAAACCACTGCTACCCTGTAAAACAGCTGCTCCACCTCAAAATAACTGCTTCACCTCAGAACTATTCCATTTTACTGTAAAACAACTGGCCCTCCCAATAAAAACTGCAAACTTCACTCACTGTAAAACCACTGCTCCACCGAAAAACAACTGCTCCACTAAAAAAAACCGGTCCATTTCCTTGTAAAACAACTGCTCCATCTCAAAACAACAGGTCCATTTCGCTGTAGACAACTGCCCGTCCCACTGAAAAACAACTGCTCACTTTCGTGTAAAGCAATAGCTTCAACTTTGAAAAGCTTCTCCACCTCACTGTAAAGCAACCTCAACACCTCAGAAGAAATGCAGCTATTAATTGTCAAATACCTACTCCACTAAAAACAACTGTCGACTTCACTGGAAAACAAGGGCTTCATCTCAAAACAACTCCTACACCTCGCTGTAAAACAAAGTAACTGCATTGTTGCGCTGTAAACAACTACTGTACCTCAAAACAACTGCCCATTTTATTGCACAACTGCTCCACCTCACTGAAAAGCAACTGCCCCGCCTCACACTAAAACCTCTAATGCACCTCAAAACAACTGTTCCACCACAAAAGAACACAAAAACATAGAGGTGATGGATGGAAGGTTTGGAATTAATCTTAAAAGTCTGGCAATTGCTCTGGGCAGCCCTCCAGACCATCGTTCTTCACCTGCCAAGCCATTACAGAAAGAGGAAAGACCATATGCAAATCAGGCTTGGTCCCACCCCCAAAGGGGCAGCTCAGCCCGAACTGCTGGGTCACATCCCTTCTGCACGAGCGTCATCAGTGAGGAGTGGCTTGGGTCTCTAGGCCCATCAGGCACAGGACCCACGTCTGGGCATATCCGTCCGACTCGGGGTGAACATGGAAAAACAAAGAGGTGATGGCTGGAAGGTTTAGAATCAATCTTAAACCTCTGGCAGTTGTTCTGGGCAATCCGCCAGCCCATTGTGCTTCACCTGCCAAACCATTACAGGAAGGGGAAAGACCATATGCACCTCAAAACAACTGCTGCACTTCACTGTGAAATAACCGCTCCAATTAAAAAACAACTGGTGACTGCACTGTAAAAACAATGGCTCCACCTCAAAACAACTGCCTCACCTCACTGCAAACTAACCAACTGCAAAACCACAAATGCACCTCAAAACAACTGCCCGCCTCGCTGCAATGTAACAACTCCACCTTACTGAAATGTAACTGCTCCACCTCACTGTAACGTAACTGCCCCACCTCACTCAAATGTAACCGCCCAACTTCACTGAAAAACAAAGCTTTTGCCTCCGTCAGAAAAATCCAATGTTCCTCTTGACACAAGTCCTTAAAAATAAACCTACGGTGTGTGCTGCTGTGGGACTAGCACAGAAAACCTGCAAACAAATTATGGAGTGTGACTAACAAAACCACAGAAGAGGTTGTGGCGAGAAATGCATATTCCAGGAAAACCAAATCTATAAAATCTAAACACACTTCCGAGCGACCAGATCCCTTAATAACTGCTGTAGTCACTTAATTAATTCTCTGTTCCTTTTTTCCGCTTTCTACGTGCTTAATATACACATGCAATACTGTGGCAATAAGCCACGAGACAGCAGGCCAATACCGCCCCAGGTAATGTCCCAACGCCGTAGTTACGCGAGGGCCTTAAAAAAGCCCCGGGGGTATTACCACGGGCGGTATTGGCCGGCCATCGAGGGGCTTATTGCCATTAGTACCCCGGCCCGTTATACCGAGGTACTAATTGAACAGAAAAAAAACACACAAAAAATATTTTAAAAAATGGCAGCTGGGAAAGGGAAAACGTAGTCCGTTTTCCCTTTCCATGCCGTCCGCTCCCGCGAAAAGAAGAAAAAAGAAAGTAAGTGGGGTTGGGAGGGAGGGGATAGTTTGCAGGGGAGGGGGGTAGAGGAAAAAAAAGACTTACCTGAGTCCCCGGCAGGGGACGAAGGCAGCCTCCAGCCATGGGGAGGCTCGGAGCGGGGATTGCCCTGTTTCGAGCCTCCTCATTGGCTAAGGGGCCGCCACGCCCCCCGCCGGGAACCAAAGGCACATACAGCGTGCAAGGGATTCCCGGCTGGGTAATGCCCCGGCAAGGGCCAATCGGAATGCATGTTGCATTCTGGTTGACCCTCGCCGGGTACTAATGCAGGATATATGCATAGATGTGAATTCTCTAAAGTGTCCTCAAAAGGTGCAGCCTAGGCTCTGATATATGCCTCATCTGTCAATCTACTCAAATCTGTTACAAAATCTTGCCTACCACGGGAGGAAAGCACAAGGGCACCATGCTCGCCCTGGAAGCAAGACGACAGAGCAATGCAGGTTCAATCCCCGGGTCCGCGCCTAGAAACCTCTGGGTATTAAGAGCGTTTTAAATAACCTGTCATATCATTACATGCATGAAACTGGTGGCAAGCCTATAAACATGCATACTTTTTTTTATCATGCTTAAAACACATTCTTATAAAGTGTGGTTTGTGCCCTGAAATCCTGCAAGCTTTGCTTGTCGAGGAGGCTCTTCAGGGGAAGAGGTTATGGACCTGCAGTCATCCTCATTTCCTGGAGACGCTCGTGCCATGCTCTGCCTCAGGTTATGGAGTGACCCCATTTTGGTGACTTTCCATTGGAATTCTGAACCTACCCTGGAGCTTGCAGCCACTTTTCACCCTGGGATGAATTCCTTAGTCTGGAAGTGGCTGCATATGACAAGGAACAAGCTCACAGTTTATTATCTTGGCTTGCTGCCATCTGGCCATTCTATGCGTATGGAGATAGGCCGGGTCTGCACATGTTAGTAAGGGACGCAGGTTGCTTAGTGCAGAGACGGGCATTCTGATTGGTTTTGGACCTAGAACATTTTCCAGACGACCACCAGTGTAGCCCACAGGTGCCTTACGATACATATTAACGGGCATGTTGACGCTCGTGGAGTACCCCGTGTCCCTAGGCAAATTCATGGGCGGGGTCACAGAGAGGTGATTATGTCCCCAGAAAGCCATACAAGGCCTCTTTTTCACAGGACTGTCAGACTGCAGGCCCACGGAATACAAATATTGTTCTTTTTTTGTGTGTGGCCATATTGCACCTCTCGATGACCCTCTTGACCTTATCTGGGGACAGGAGCGACTGTGGGGACTGCAATGCAACCATTTTTTGCATAGTGCAGGGGCTAGCCATGCCACCATCAGAGTGGCCACTGGGCATGGCACTGGGCATGACCAAATACCTTGCCCACTCAGCGGGTGGACAAGGCTGAAGACAACGGCCTGCTGTTAAGTATGTATCTCTTTTAGGCACATTTCCCTCCATATTCTATGGACCCCCCAAACCTTTTGCTTTAGTTTTTACACCTTGTCCCGACTTTTTGCAGAGAAGTGAAGCCTTCAGCTTCACTCCACTGGACCTTTCATCACTTGTTATGGGGAAAATGACTGGTCCTTCAGAATGTCAGTACTGGGAAACTATGTTTCCCTTTTGTGTTTTAAGTTATCTTTTTGGGTAACTTTTTCATATTGCACACAGCATCTTTCAATGCAGTGCCATGGGGATACTTTTGTCTCACCCTACACTTTTACCAAAGGGATTTTTAGTTACTTTTAAATGTGCCTAAAGACAAGTTGGTGGCAGCAGTTATATGTTTACCCTTTTTGCTATATTTTCAGTTAGCTCGTTCGTGTTTACCATGTTTGGTTTCTAACTGTGGCTAGTGTCCTAAAATGGCCGTGCCAGGAGATTTTTTGCTTGTTATTTGGCCATTTTGTTCTATGACCTTCTTTCTGCTTTCTCAGGTCAGGAATTCCTTTTATGGTCATGCATTTGCCCGGGAAAGCAGTGACTATCACTGGCTAGTGCATGCCATGGGTGTTGGAACCCAGGAAGTGGGCTGGGACTGCCTCTTTCCAGTCCACATACTGGTGCCAGTATGTCAGGGTGTGCATGCATGAGTCAGCCCCACAGTGGTCCCTGATTGGACCACTGCTGGCGTGCATGTGTGGGGCAGATCTTTCCATTGGAGGGCTGAGTCTGATCACTCACCTGAATTTGGGATAAGAAGAGGAATCCTGCAGCCATTCCAGGAGATAAGAAGAGGGGCCAAGTATCCATGCTGTCTTCGACCTTGTTGACCACTCTACCCTCTGCCACCATCTCGCCACCTCCGCCGACTTCTCCCCTGGTGCTACTAGATGGATTGCCTCCTTCTTGGCCGACCGTACCTCTAGAGTTTTCTTGGGTGAAGCCTTGCCTCGCCTACGCCTATCTTCTGTGGAGCACCCTAAGGATCCTAAGTCTGCCCCAACCTCTATAATGTCTACACAAAGCCCTTATCCAATCATTTGTATTCTCTACGCAGCTCATATATCAACTATGCAGATGACACCCAGATTCTCACCCTCTGTCTGGGAATCACACCCAGAACAGTAGGAACCTGAACACAGCCTATGCTACCATTCAGGCATGGATGACTGCACACCACCTGTATCTTAACGACAACATGACAGAAATCCTTCTAGTAGGAAACACTTCCTGCCTTGCAAAGCTGGAATCAACCTACCATTCATTCTCCATTGATGGCACAACATCCCAGTCTCCCCATCTTTCTTGGTGCCTCCCTCAGCATGATGAACCAGGTCAAAGCAATTGCCTCTTTCGCTGCCCATGCCATCAAATCATAAATACCAGCAAGACGTTCCTCTCAGTGGACAACCGCCTCATCATTGCACGAGCCATTATAGGCTCAAAACTCGATTATTGCAATGCCCTCTTTTGTGGAACCGCTAATAAGAACCTCAACAAACTCCAAATCATACAAAACAATGCGTTCCATGCATCCCTTGGCCTAGGTAAACAAGACCATGACTATGAAGCAAGAAAAAAAGCTCACTGACTCCCTGTCAAAGAAAGGATAACATGCATAGTCCTCACCATCACCCATGCTGTATCATAGACACTGCTCCATTGTACCTATATCATTGCTCCTCCAGACCGACACAGACCGCCAATAGCCACCGCCTCACCATCCTCAGATTCAAGCGCATCAAAGCTGGGGGTTCATTAGGTCAGACATCTATAAATGGTTCCCAGATTGGTGGGCCCGAAACTTGTTGGAATTATTTAACGTGATAGCATGCTCTCTGTTTGTTCCATCCACCTGGAACAAGAGTATTTTAATACCCGTTTTTAAGAAGGGATCACATGCCGACCCCCAGTGCTATCGACCCATATCCTTGCTAGATGGCAGCTCTAAGATCTTTGCCAGGTGTTTGGCCGCAGTGCTTGCTGAGTGAGCAGCGGACAATAATATTTTGCCTGCTTATGAGGCCAGTTTTAGAAAAGGTTTTATGACAATCGATCATGCCTTCATTCTTAAAACCATCCTAAAATAATTAGTCTCACTAAGAAGAGGCTGGGTATATGCAGGCTCCTTAGACTTAGCGAAGGCCTTTGACTCCCTGAACTGGGCCCTGTTGTGGAGTAAACCCCACAAATTGGTTGTGCCTGCTGCCCTTTTGCAATTGATCATCTGATCTGCCTGTCACGCTCACCTGAATCTCCGCAGGAGCGATGGATTCCTTCGACCTCTGCTCTGGTCTCCCCTCACCCGGAAACCAGCTCTTACTCCCTTCACTGGGGTTCTATCTCTTGTTTTAGGAAGGTGGGCTCTCCGCCCTGGCTCTGCAGGGGCGCTATGGTGCGGGCCGGATGGTTGACGTGCTGACTAGAAGCTGTTCTCCTGCTTGTTCTGGTGATGCTGTTGAAAAGAATGGCTCAGCCGTTCCCCTTATATGTGGCTCGAAAACGTTCAAAAGTCCCGAATAAAGTTCCAGGGGCAGTTACCTCACTGACCCTTAGTGCGTATAATGTCCAATGTCCTCGGATTTCCCAGTTGCTTCACTGGGTTCGAAAGGAAGATATGCAGGTTTGTATTGTCTTTGTGGTTCTTGCTCACCGAGTGTCTATAAAGACTAACCTGTCTTTCTCTTGTGTTTTCTTTTCCTTGCAGATTGCCAAAGGAAGGTCCAACGGCGGTGAAGATCAGAAGACCCGTAACTCGGACGGGCGGTGATGATCAGAAGGACCGCGAGTGAAGAATGAAGCTGCCGACGCCGTCGGAAAGACGCGGAAAGGTGAGTAGAGATTGGCGCTGTACTAATGCTTATGTTCCTTTCTCTTTCAGATGCGGAGCTCGTAGTAGCAAAGATGGAGGCCCTACCGGGTGCCGGAACTTCAGGTAAGCCGTAGAAGACTCCAGGGATTGGGATTAGGTAAGCGCGTGCTTGATGCAACAGAGGAATACACAAAGCAAGTCTTGTTCTTTGGGCGTGGCTTTTATAGGGAGCCTCGCCCAAGGACTAGAGCGTTGCATTAGTTCTGGATTGGCCAAAAAGGGGTCCATGCTAGTGGAACACGAAGTCTCATGTTATTCTATGGCCGCAGGGGTTTTCATTGGCTGACATGGATATTAACCCTGTTTTTGCTCTCCATGCTTTCACCCACAATGCACCTGCCTGTCTTCCCTTCTGCCTACCATGAACTGGATATGAGGGCGACTTGATAATGCGCCCCTAGTCTGGTGCCCATGACACTGCCTTTATTCAGATACATGGGCCTCTGTCGCTAGCCATGCCGGTCAAGGGGCACCTATTGAGTTTGCCACTAATAAAGGGGGAAGGCAGGGCTGTCCAATGGCCCCCTTGCTTTTTATCATTTTACTTTCAGATGTTAAGCTTCATTCTCAAGAGGAGGGTACAATATCACCAGTTTTAAATGGAGTTGGCTACTCTACTCTTTTGTACGCAGACAATGCCATTCTACTTGATCTTACACTGAATGGGCTGGGATGTAGCCTGGGTTATGGGGCTAGCTACTTCGAGCTTTATGTTTTAACTTGAAATCCTTCCAAGACGAAGATAGTGGTCTTCGGTAGCAATATTCCTAAATATATTTGGTCTATTCATAACATTAAGATCGAAATGGTGAGCTCTTATTGTTACCTAGGGGTTGTTTTTTCAGGCAATTCTTCTTGGGCTTTCCATTTACAGCAGGTCGAAAAAGGCTACGGACAGGCCTGGGTGGCCTGACAAGGTTTTATCCTAGGTTCGGTGGCCACCGGCTTGATAAATGTATCCAGGTTATGTAGGCAAAGGTTCAGTCAGCCGTTCTGTAAAGTAGTGAAATCTGGGGCAACATGAATTGTTCAGTCCTGGATTGTATCCAGCATGCATTTTTGAGGAAGCTACTGGGCCTGGGCCCTAGTACCACAGCAGTGACTCTGTGTTTGGAAGTGCGTATTCTTAGTATTAGTCTGCAGGTTATACTGAGATTTCTGGCATTTTTTCAAAAACTATTCGCAAAGCCTCCAGAAAACCCAAATGTCAGGAATGCCTGTCATGCACCGGCAGTGGAAGTACTGGTATCGATGGAAGTTCCTGTGACTAGGTGGATTGTTCTAACAGTGCAGTGCGGTCTAGTTTTCTTCCAATATGGCCTCCACATCTATTTCAATGGGCGTTTACCAGAGCCCATTGCCTTGTATCCGTCCTATGGTAACTTTTGCCCAGCTCGTATTCCGTCCTGTTGTATCATCTCTTCTTGTGGTCTGAGCATTTCTTGTCTTCTGCCCTCTCCGGCTTCTGTTATTCTTATTTCTTCCCTTGTTTACCCTCCTCCTACGGTTCTTGACCGGGTCCCTGTTCATATCCTTTCACATTCCTTATAACTCTCTCTATCCTTGTTTACTTTCTCTGCGTCTCGTCAGTAGTTCCTGTAATATTTCCCTTACCTTTCAGCTCTTTCCTAACTTTCTCTCTTGCTCGACCGTAACTGCGTTACATTTTCTGACTGTCCTTGGATCCCCGCTCTTCCTCCTCAATCAGCGGGGACCCTTTCTCCTTTGCCACGAATCTCGCCGGCCTTTCTTCCTGCTCTCCTTCACGGCGAAGCGCACAAGCATTTCTTTCTGCTCTATGCTTCCTACCTTGTATCTTATCTTATCTTTAATCTCAACGTAAACCTGTAGGCCTTCTTCAACAGGAAGACCTGCCCTCAAGACCCTGGGAACATGTCTCTAGGGACTTCATTGTCGAACTCCTGCCTTCCAGGAACTGCACCTCCATTATGGTGACGGTTGACACATACAGCAAAATAGCACGCTTCTCAGCTCTTCCTGGAGCTCTTTCGGCCCCCAAGACAACTACTGTGTTTTTTAGGGATGTGGTGAGATTACATGGACTATCTCGCATGCTGGTGTCTGACCGCAGCACCCAATTCACTTCCAAATTCTGGGTCTCCTTATGTGAATAATTAGGGGTCAATAGGCCATTGTCATCTGGATACCACCCACAGACTAACGGCCAGACGGAGCGCCTGAACTCAAATCTTGAGCAGTATTTATGATGCTTTTGTAATCTGGAACAAGACAACTGGGTGGATTATATCCCAATGGCCGAGTTCACCTACAATAACACCAGACACACTTCTATCAATATGAGCCCATTCCGCTGTACCTATGGTTATCACCCACAACACTTACCTTGGAGTGTTTTTTCCTCTACAAAATCTCCTGCAGTCGACAGTCTTATATCTGATCTGAAACAGATACACAAGAAAGCTTTAGGCTCTCTCGAGGAAAGGTGTGAGGGGTATAAGAAGACAGCAGATTGCAAGAGAAGACCTAATCCGTAGTGGAAACCAGGTACCTTGGTGTGGTTATCGACCAAATACTTGCCTAGCTGGTTGCATTGTGGGAAGTTCTCTCCTCGCTACATAGGTCCATTCCCGATCAGTTCCAAGATCAACCCTGTTGGATTCAAGCTAAGACTGCCACACAGTCTTAGAAGAGTTAATCCGTTTTTTCACACCTCTATCCCTCTCTCCTCAAAGAGTATGTGGAAGACCAATTTAAGCGGAAACTCCAAAAACACAAGGCAACAGCTCCTCCAGAACCAGAAGAATACGAGGTCTCAAGACTGGTTGATGCCAGGTACAGAAGAGGTGTCCTCCAGTATCTAGTGCACTGGAAGGGGTATTCCATGGCTCAGAGGACCTGGGAACCTTACACTCACATCCATGCACCCAGATTAGTTCAACGTTTCCACTGGCTTCATCCGAGTAAACATGGAGGGATCCCGAGAAGGAGGGGGCATACTGTGATGCGCCGGCAGTGGAAGTACTGGAAACGGTGGAAGTTGCTGTGACTAAGTGGATTGTTCTAACAGTGCAGCACAGTCTAGCCTTCTTCCAATATGGCCTCTGCATCTATTTCAATGGATGTTCACCAGAGCCCATTGCATTATATCCGTCCTATGGCAACTTTCGCCCAGCTCGTACTCCATCCTGTTGTACCAGCTTTTCTTGCGTTCTGCGCGTTTCTTGTCTCCCGACCACGCTGGCTTCTGTTATTCTTATTTCTTCCCTTGTTTACACTCTTCCTACGGTTCTCGACCATGTCCCCGTTCGTATCCTTTCACATTCCTTATAACTCTCTCTATCCTTGTTTACTTTCTCTGCATCTCGGCGGTAGTTCCTGTAATCTTTCCCTTACCTTTCAGCTCCTTCCTAACTTTCTCTCTCACTTGACCGTAACCGCTTCATGTTTTCTGACTGTCCTCGGATCCCTGCTCTTCCTCCTCAGTCAGCGGGGACCCTTTCTCCTTCGCCGCGAAGCTCGCCGGCTTTTCTTCCTGCTCTCCTTCGCTGTGAAGCTCGCCGGCATTTCTTTCTGCTCTATGTTTCCTACCTTGTATCTTATTTTATCTTTCTCTGGACTTCTCTGTGTTTACCCGCTTGGCTCTATACTTACTTACCTTGTTTGGTGCCACTCTATTCCTCTTCTGCAAACTTCGGCTTATTGCCCAGAATTTATTACCTACTTTCTTCTGTAAGGCAGCCCTCCTAAACCACTAAGGCTGCTGGGTGTGCTCTTTCAGACTCCAATCCGGAGCCCGTTATCTGCTAAGCTACTTATCCCCGGTTCTCGGAAGGGGAAAAAGAACTGCTTACTCTGCAGACTTCGATACATGTTTAAGAACACCCAGGTGTCATTACTCCTTTTTGGATTGCAGAAGGAACAACAGGACTATATCTACCATCCAAATTGCTACAGTCAAGTAATCTCTATTTCAACAACAGCAGGGTTTTATGTGCCTTGGAGGCTTTTTCCTGGATTTAGGGGGCGTGCTCCTCGGGGATCCCCTAGACTTGAGTAAGTCTACAGGCCAAGGTGGCTTCCGAGGGAGCTCACCCTTATCTACACCAAAAGAAGGAAAAGAAGTCTAAAGAATATAAGAGAACACACCGAAAGAAGGATTCCGAAGCCCAAGAAAGTACATTGGAAGACTCAGGTGAGGAGGAGCAACAGGAGGAATCTACGGGCCTAGACAATCCCATGGGGGAGATGGTGTCAAAGAGACCCCATGTTAACTACCCTTGGTTTAGGAAGTGTGACGTCTTGTGCAAGAAATGGGGTTTACATATTACTCTGCTCAAGGCAGGTGCCATGAATAAACAACAGCTAAAAAAGAAAGCTAGGGAGTTGGACTTTAACCAAGCCATGGTGGGTATTATGAAGTTGTGCTCACCGAGATTTCTGGCTGATGCCTGCAGTGCAACTTCAGTTAATACCCCAATAAGCACAGTAAAATCCTCGGCCCAAAGGCATATTGTGGCAATGGTCGGGCTTAATACACTACCGTTAAAGGATTGTATGTCCTGGATTTTAAGAACAAGCACTGTTCCTGTGGTAGTGGGGCTATTGAGGATTTACCTCATTTTCTGTTAATTTGCAATACACTAATGGATCTAAGGATGCAGTGACTGCGTTGTCATTTGATACTTTACAATGTTAGCTCGGTTCCTGTCTTGTGTTGATAGGTGTTTTATCTCTGATCTCTGTGAATATGGAAATGCCTCTATTAAATGGTTGGGAAGACAATTTTAACTTAGCCGAATTAGCAAGTTTTATGCATCCAAATTTGGCAACCAGTTCTGAGAAACCAGAGGGTGTCTCACCCGCTAGTCCCCGGGGATCTCTCTCTCTTAGGTGGCCATGGCACAGCCAGTACCTTTGGATCCAGTCCATGGGGGTGGACCAGTGCGGGAGAATCGCCTGGGCGAGGGGTCTTCAGGGAGTATGGGTGAGGTAACTAATGTTGAGACAGGGTATTCCCCCCCCCTTTTGTTTATTCACCCCATCATATTTTTTAGGATTTTCTGAAGTTCCAACTCCCCGTCCCCCTCCCCCTTTTACACAAACACTGGGCCGAGGAAGAGGGTGACTGAGAGCAACCAGACTAACTCTCCCACATTGTACTGAACATGTCCTTTTAAACGGGTCAGGCAAAGTCAGGCACTTTACGTTAAGTGCACACACTGAATGCCAATTAGCTCTCCTCACACGAATAAAAGGCAGAATCTAGAGACACACTCTGATCAAGGCAGAACACAAGTACAAGCAGAACTTCCAGGTCAAAGGCACGCCTACTGGAGCAGAGCGACGGACCAAGGAACGAGAGCAGCGGATCGAAAAGCCCAAGAGTTCCCTACTGAAGGTCGTTGCCTTTGACAGGCTGTGAAAGACACGTGGATAAGGCCACATTCCACAAATGAAGACTGCATTGTGTTTCAAGGATGCCAGTGACCCTGTCGGGTGAACGGCAGAGTTGGGATGGCAAAGCCAAGCCTGTGCTACTAACCTTGACTCGTGAATTGGAAATAGCAAAACCAAGAAAGAGACACACACAGCCAGTGAGTTGGCAAGCGACCTGAGAAACCAGTGTGTGTTAAAGCAAATGAAGCAGCAACATTATATCGCAAGTGAAGGCTGCACGCATGTGAATGAGATGTGAGGAAAGGCTGACCTGTGAAGGAAGTTTGAAGTAAGGACAGCTGTGAGATCAGCAATACTAAGTAAAGGAGTGGTCCGGCGAAAGGAAGCAGCCCACTCGAAAGTCTCAGTGAAAGGTACATTGTTTGAAGTAATAAAGTGAATGAACAGCAAAAGTGAAGTAAGCAAGAATAACTCCTAAAGAAGGGGAGAGTGAAAGTTAAAACGTGAACTTTGAGTCGAAGTGGTCTTGTGGTAGTCTGTAAAGAAAGCCACACACATTTGAAAGTCTTCGACATCCGAAAGTGGTTTGAGCCCGACTGAGGGAGACCCGAAGTATAATAAGCTTGGGGAAGGTAGCCACCCCTTGCAAGCTTCTGTTGAAGTTTGTCATGAGAGGTCTGAGTCAACAGAGGGGGACCTACGTGAATTGTGTGGTGAAAGGTAAGAGCCCAACAGAGGGGGACCTTTGTGAACATTTTGTTAAAACATTATTTTGGAAATCAAGAAAAGAGACCTTAATGTGGAAGGCAAGGTGGGCCTTAATCCACATTTTGGAGCTGTTTATTGTGTTGGAACCCGAGCCAGAGTGTATCATCCTGCCTACAGGGACCACCTTATTCTGTGTGGTCTAACGTGGGGAGGAGAGCTAGTTCAGCCACATGTATTCTTTTGAACACTGATTTTTCCTTTGCATATATTGCTCCTTTTTCACTTTTTGTACAAAATATAGGCCAGGCATTCATTTTTTTTTAGCGTAGGCCATTTTGATTTGACGGACTCCACTAGGACTGCTTTGTTTATCGTTTGATGGTCAAGACTACTCCCATCTTAGTTATACGGCAAAGTAGGAGTTTCTCCAGCCCCAACATCTTCAATAACGGTTTTACAAATTGTATCCATTGTGTCAGTGTTATACTTGTGATACCATGCCTCCCCTACACAGTGCATTTAAATTGTTATGCAAATCCGTATGTATTTTAGTTTATTTAAAATTTTGTATATGTATATCAATGATATGTTTCATTTCTTAATTCTTTGTAAATGGCGTAGGCCAAAAAAAGTGTTTAGCATACCAGCTTCCCCGTCACAGATTCCACACTTTGGAACATGCTTTCTCTCTCCTTATGCTCAGAATCCTCCTACTATGCCATCAGAAAACACCTGAAGACCTGGCTCGTCAACTAACTTTTTTCTCTACCCCTCACCCTTGATGGACTCTTACCTTCATGTTACCAGCGCCAAGATGCCTATGGGTTTTGTGTGCTTTTACAATTTTAAAAATAAATAAATAAATATCCTGTGTAGCTGTGCAGATGAAGGAAGACCTGAGAACGAACCCTGAGGAGGCCTGGTGACCAATTCTTGCTGCTGTCCCAGTGGATCCCTGTCTGCCTACTGATCCTAGAAGAACCTCACTGGTACGTTGACTCTTTGGACTGGTAGACCAACCTGTCTCAACGTCTTCTCTCCGATCCTGGAGTCTTCAGAAGCGGCCCTGCACCACCTGGTGGACTGACCAGTTCTGTTTTCGGCTACCATGCTAGAAGTGTTGCCGTTCCACGTTTTAGCCCAAAACTTCGGTGGTCTCCAGCTAGTCCTGCGAGTTGCATTCCTGCAATGATTCAGCATCCTATCATCAACGTGTCCTGCACAGGAAGACTTCCCTTGACCACGACTACTGAGACGCCTGCTGTCACCCCTGTACACTGACTGTTGCTGGAACCGGCCACGCCCTATCTGGGAGAGTGCCTCAAAGAGTCCTGCATCAATGCCTGCTGTATTTCTCCACTGGTAAGAAAGGGTTTCACTCAGCTCCTGGACCCGACCAGAACATTGCTTGCACCCGCAGCTCGTGGGCATCTGCTACTGGAACCAACGGTGGGAAAACCTACCTCTAATGACCCCCATCTGACCTGCCTAGTCTGGGGAAAAATAATAGTAAGGACGGTAAGTAATCAGAATGCTTACCGGTGCCCCTGGTATCCAGTGATATAATTGCTGGAAATAACATTGAGGGTGACTTGATATTTTTTTTAAGGCATTATCCCACACTTTCCCCAAATATTCTAGGACTGGAGTTTGTTTATTTAATTGCACCAGCCCTAAAATATGTTGGGGAGGGTGGTAAGTGCCTTTAAAAGAATTATCGAGTCACTGTGGATGTAATTTCCAGCGATTATATCACACACAACCGGTGTCCCTACCACCTCCATTATAACGTTTGTGAAGAACTTTGATTTATTTTACATCTCCATTGCTTTTTAAATTACTTTTGAAAAAGCACTCCAAATGATAAGAAAAGTACTTTACTCACCTGTAAACCTCTTTTGCTGACCTCTGGAACCAAGCTTCATAACCACAAGAACAATTCCTTTTTCCCAACTTTATAAAGTACTTGTAAACATTTGGGCACAAGGCCCCATTCAACTTAGGGTTGGACTTTAAAGTTATGGCTCTCATTCCCGTGGACTGTTGATGCAAGTGCCTAACTACTACCATTCCTTTTAGGTATTGGGGTAAATTGTATGCATTGCACTAGCGAACCTGTGACTGCATATATGTTTTATGCTTGTAGTCCTGTGTGATAACATCACCTGTTTGATCAATTTCTTTAGTGTGATTTGGGGCCTATAATAAATAGAGTATTTGTATACTTATTGTCTAAGCATAATCATTGTACGTTTCACTGTGTGGACTCATTGTGGACCCCTGACACCACTCAATTTTTCTGAGACTTAGCCTTGACCACTCTCCATGCTACCTTCATTGGCTTGACTACACTCCCAGAGTTTCCCCTGTTCACTATAACTAGGGTGGCCTCCTAAACTCTGTCCACCAAGCCAGAGTTTAGAAATCCATCTTAACACCCATCCTTGGTGCCCACGGGACAGGGCCATGGGAAAATGGGGTGCCTAAACGAGGCCTAGGGCATGGCCGAAACCCATGTTCCAGGCAAAGTATCCACAGGGCATGCCTGCACCTGTTGCCTAGTGGACATAATGGGCCTCATTCTAAGTGTGGCAGTCTGGAAATAAGGTTGCCTTTTGCACCACACCAGCACCCTTTCCGGACTGCCACACTCCAACTATGCCTTCCGGGGCCATAGCCCCCGGCAGGTCCGACCTGCTGGGAGCAACAGCCCGGACACCAGAGTTTTCACAGAAGCACTGGCACTGTTAACAATGGTGCTGGTGCTTCCATGAACCCATTACCATGGAGTCCTATGGGACTCCACAGGAATGGGGACTTCCCGAATCTGATGCCTGATATCCCGGGCCTCCGGGACTTGTCCCGGTGACACCGGGATATCATGCGGTGGATTCATTGTTACGAGGATGGCGGCAACCCGCCGTTAGCACTGGCAGGTTACCGCTGTCCTCATAATGAGGCCAATGTGCGATTAGGAGCTACATGGGTGTCAGATCATGCTTGTCGGACAATAAGAGTAGAGCAGACTAGTACATTATTGATGGTAAGGTTTATTCAGGGTTGTTTGCTACAATAATTTAAATGGGTTATGGCAGTTTAACCATAAAAATAAATGACAGTGTGCCTCATTATGACCCCGGCGGTAGCCGTGCCGGTAAAAATGGCACAGCAGCCATTTTTTTTTACGGCACCCGGCAATGGGGACTTACAGGGGCATTACAGCCCAGGCAGTCCCAGCAATTACTCATTTCCGGCCGCTGGAAATAATGACTTCCCATTCTCATTCGAGTCCCATTGGATTCAAAGGGAATGGGGAGGACGGTAGCACCGGCACCATTCAGAATGTTGCCGATGCTACCTTCAAGGTCTGCGAGTGGGTGCCGTTGCGCCGCCAGGTCAGACATGGCGGGAGGGAAGTCACCCGCAGGCAGAACTTGGAGTATGTTAGTCCGGTAACAACAGTTGTTACCGGACCGGCATACTCATAATGAGGCCCAGTATATTGAATGTCTTTCCCAAGGCTCGGAATTCCCTTCTTCCACAAAACAAACGTTCATTCTGTCTGTCCCATTTTCTTCCTGAAATGGGTTTTTACTTTATTTCTATGCTAATTATCCCAGCACAATAGTCAGGATGCCACTCTTTTAAAAGTCTTTGAATTTCTCAAAAAGAAAAGTCTGTCTAAAGTCTCTATGGATTTTTTCCTGGTGTCACTCGCAGCCTTTAGGAAAGAAAACAGTTCTCAGAATCTCTGGTCACTGGGTGTTGCGGTTGTGCCTTCAAGTAAGGCTGTCATTCTTGGTTCCCTTGATGGGTCATCGTTAATGTTAGTGCAGGGTCTTTATATGGTCCTGGGCTTCTTGCCAAAGTGGATGCCAGCTCTTGGGTTCCATGTAATAATGTCGCCACAAAAATATCGCCATGCAAAAATATCGCCGAAAAATTGTCATTTTTTGTGGCGAAATTATTGCATGGAACATGTGGGAGACACCCCCGCAACCCCCAAATTTTTTTTTTTTTTTTTTTTTTGTGTGTGCCCCTGTCGCCATAAATATGGTCACCCAAATAATATAGCCACAGCATTTTCCCGGCGATATTATTTACGGCGACCATATATGTGGTGATATTATTACCTGATACCAGCTCTTGGGGGTCCAATGGTTGCTCAGGAATAGAGAGCTGGTTTAGAAGTACTGCACGTTGCCCACTGGGGTCCTGATCATCCCCTAGTTCAAGGTTCCTCAACCTGCAGACCCAAAGCACAAATCTACTACCCTCCTCATCACTCTGCCATCTGCTCAGACCTAAGGGGCATGTGTCTAGTCCTAATGCCTTTCCTTTGGGTCTAGGAAATTCCTGACAGGCTTTCTTGGTGCCCCACTACCTGCACGTTCCTCCTCCCGCCCCACTCACACACGTCACAGACTTGGGGAGTGTGTGCCCTTCTCTGTACTCTTGTTCTTTTCTTAGGTCCCTCTCTCAAGCTTCTAGCTTGCCCACTGGGCATGGCTGCAGTGATTCTAAGGTCACTGCTTCCTCTTTTGGTCCTCTCTTTCCTTCCTCCTTCACTCTCTCTTTGACCATCCGCTCATCTGCACCTCTCTTCATCATCTCCTCTTCTGCTCCTCTCTTCATCGCCCTTTCCTCTGCTCCTCTCTACAGCACCTTCCATGGTCCTTGCTCTTCTACCCCCCCCTCAGAGGATATTCTGTCCACCAGCTACTCTTCGGCTCCTCCCTTCAGCGCCCTTTCCTCTGCTCCTCTCTACAGCACCCTCCATGGTCCTTGCTCTTCTACCTCCCTCTCAGAGGCTATTCTTTCCACCAACTACTCTTCTGCTCCTCTCTTCATCGCCCTTTCCTCTGCTCCTCTCTTCAGCACCTTCCGTGGTCCTTGCTCTTCTACCTCCCCCTCAGAGGATATTCTGTCCACCAGCTACTCTTCTGCTCCTCTCTTCATCGCCCTTTCCTCTGCTCCCCTCTACAGCACCCTCCATGGTCCTTGCTCTTCTACCTCCCCATCAGAGGATATTCTGTCCACCAGCTACTCTTCTGCTCCTCTCATCACCGCCCTTTCTTCTGCTCCTCTCGCCACCCTTGAGTCCTATGCTTACCTATTCACTGCCTCCTTCTCAGATCGTATTCTTTCCATCACCTCCTTTGCTCCTCTTGTCAACTCCTCCTCAGCTCTTACTGTCTCCACCAAAACCTTTGCTCCTCCTGTTACTTCAAACTTCCTGCCTGCCTCTAGCCCCTCCTTCCTCCAAATTCACATTGTCACCTACTCCAAACAACAACATACCCAGGCATCATTTGGGCTTTCTTCCATATGCCCATGTCTCCTCCCTGTGGGCTGGGCTCCCTGTGAGGGTGCGCACATGCGCATGGCTTCCTTCGCGAGAATAGACTTGAACATTCCCTGTTTGGTTCTCAGCCCGAGGGGCATGTATTTGATTTGCACAGGTCTCCTGCATCTGCACGTGGATGGGAACTCTGTATTGGGGAAGTGGAGCTGATGCTGCTCTGGCAGCAGTGCTGCTCCTTTCCAGTTACAGTAACAGTCCCACCAATAAAATGTGAAGTCCTTTCCAACTATGTGTGTGGCCTGTCTTAAAAATCCCACGAGGCTCCTAAATTCTCCTACACAATCAGCAATGTTCTGTATGGCCTTTGAAGGGCCAGGTGTAACTGTGGCACCAATGTGACAAGCCCCCGCCTGACCCGGGCTTTGCTTTGTTTCCCAGGGGTCCTCAAAATGGCAAGGTAATGACTCACACTCAATTTTCTGTCAATCCTGGTCAGAGATTGAAATGTCTGATAAGACATCCCAAGTCAAGTCAAGCGATTGGTCACTCATCGCTCAGGAAGTCCTTTCTGTTGAGGTCATAGCAGACTTTAGATGGGGATGCCCCCCACAGCACCCCAGTGCCCTGCATCATAGAGTAGGTAGCAGCTCCTGGCCCCATTAGTCACCCCCTCACTTACTCCAAGGGGCAGGAAGGGGACATGGGGATTGTGTGGCGGGAATGATCTAGATGGGAGTGCACAGCAATACCTTCGTGAAGGCTCTAGAATTCACCTTCAACTAATTTAGTAACACATCTGGTGCAGTTGGGTCTCTTCCCCGGTCCAATGGGAAGCAAACAACTATAACACATTAGCAAGACTCGTTGCCAAAACGAGTAACGCAAATGCACTCTGATGGGGAAATAAACCCCCTTGAACCATTTAAAGAAAAGTCAAACAGATTTTTAAATTATAAAAGAAGAAAAATATGTACAGGACAAGAAGCTACTTCCTGCCGATACAATCATTTTCACCACTCAGGATCCACTTTCAATGGAAAGGTTTTTCAATGTAATACAAAAAAGTATTTCATTTGTTCCAAACAAGTATTATACAAAGAAAACAATCTATTTGAGAAAAAGAATATTTTTCAGAAAAAAAAGGTTTTTCAAAGAAAATCATGGTCAAATGTCAATAAACCGTTCGGTGTGCAAGGTTTATCATTTGTAAGCTTTTTTAACAGTGTGTAGCATCGGTTTTTCTACTCTCACACTAATCATTCTCATTCCACTACATATGGTATAAGGTAATGGTCTTAAACACCCGACGTGTTTCGGATAGTAGCCTATCCTTTTTCAAGGGAACTCAAACCATATCTACAAAACACCAGAGATTTAAACTATTGTTTTTGGACTGTGTGGCATGACCAGAAGCTATGACCCAGGCAAAGTGACCAGTGGGTATTCCCAGAAGCCAGTGCAGTGTGTACATTGGGTGTCTAAGAAGTGCCTGGTACATGGTCACATGGCATTGCCCTTGTCCAAAGTGACCACTGGGCATGGCCGCAGATAAAGAGTGTGGCATGGGTCTCAGGGTCATGGGCAAAGGACATTCTCCGGGCCCAGTGGGCAACGTGGGTTACTTGCGGTTGCCTGGGGAATGCTAAAAGGCTATGGGCTTCATTACGAGGTATGCCGGTAAGGCAAAAACGATGCCGGTGTGGTAATACCGGCATCGTTTACCGTCCCGTTGCATTCCGAAATGCAAACCCGGTATTAGAGGCACACTAAACAACGGTGCCGCTAATAGCGGCATAGGCGCGTACACGCACCCCTTCAGGGAGCAAATACCGGCATGCCGGTAATAGGGGGTAATTCCAACCCACTCATACATGCACATACCAGCATCGCGAAGCCGGTAATCACGGCCTGCACGATGCCGGCCATACAGGCATCGCGGACCACCCGCAAACAACAAGCAGGAAACAAGGCAGCTGCCACAGGTGCACACAATCCCCACAGGTGGAGTCAATGGAGGCAGTGCCAGTATAAACTGAGCACACCCACACACCACAACACCCCCCACAGGTGTAGGCAATGTAGAGTGGCCCAGTACAAAAGGAGGACACCTACACACCACACCCCTTCCTACACCAAAATGCTACCACTAGCAGTTGCAATCATGGCACTGGAGGATATGCCTATACTGCTACAACTACAGCAACAACAGCAACAACTACAGCATCAAGAACAGGCTGCAAAGAGGAGACGCAGGAGGAGAAGGAGGGTGAGACAGGCCCATCAATTACCACCAGCACAGCCACCAATGCCTCGTAGGCAGCCACCAATCCCTCGCACCAGACCCAGCCCATTCAACCTAACCACTGAGCAGATCCACACCCTGTACCGGTTGGACCGTGACACCATCACCACCATAGTGGACATGATACAGAATGACATTGCCAGCCACAGAAATATGCACTGCCATCCCCCCACTACTAAAGGTGGTGACTGTGCTACACTTCCTGGCCACAGGCACCTACCAACACACAGTGGGCCAGCTGCATGGCATTTCACAACCACTATTCTCACGCATGCTGAACCAAGTGCTGGATGCCCTCCTGAAGCACACAAGCACCCACATATCCCTACCACGGACTGCCCAGGAGATACCCGAAACCAAAGTAGGCTTCCATGCACTGGCAGGCATGCCCAATTGTGTTGGTGCCATCGACTGCACCCATGTGGAATTGGTAGTCCCCCATGCCATAGAGGCGGTGTGCCGCAATCGCAAGCAATACCACTCCATCAATGTGCAAATGGTATGTGACTCCAGCAAGATCATCACACATTGCTGCGCCCGATTTCCTGGATCCACACATGATGCCATGGTACTGCGCAACTCCACGATACCCCGTCACATGGAGCGACATGCTGGACCACGTGCCTGGCTGTTCGGTGAGTTGCACAACAGGGCCATGGCCATGCTGTGGGGTACTGATGTGTGCGGATGCAGAAGGGGGAGGGCCAACTGCACCCGGGTGGGAAAGGGGGGGGGAATAGTTCACCTGGGTGGGAAAGGGGGGGGAATACTGCACCTGGGTGGGAATAGCTGGTGATTGGAGAATGCATGCAGAGCCAAATACTCCTGACCTGAACCAGTCAAACGGTACATGACACTTCACTGGGCCACATATCACAAATAATGCATATCGATGACAACAAGTAAGAGGCACAACCAGGCCACCATGGTGATGGCAAGCAATGCATGAATGAACAGGATGGCAAGTGTGGCAATGTGGGCAGTGTGACCATGCATAGTAAATAATGAACAGCATGAATTGGAGTCAAAACATTGTTGCACTACCACAGCATATCTGCCTCAGCATGCATGATTACACCCTGCATCATCTATTGAACACCATCCAGACTACCACACCTCATGACAGTACAGATTGCACCTAGATAACATTTTTTCATGCTTACAGGGACATGTGCTTGGCCACATCAAATAGCTACCGCCATGACTGTGCTCCCTGAATGTGGCAGTTCAGAGTGACACATACCTATTTGAATCTGCTTGCAGGTGATGGAGGATATCCCTTGAGGCCGTGGCTACTCACCCCTGTGCATAACCCACAGAATAGCCATGAGGAGGAGTACAATTGTGTGCACACCCGTACCCGTGTTGTGATTGAGCAGACCTTTGGCCTGTGGAAGGGGCGGTTCCGCTGCCTCAGCAGGTCTGGTGGGGCACTCCTATATAGGCCTGAGAAGGTGGCAAAGATCACCATGGGCTGTGTCATGCTGCACAACATGTGCGTCCGGAGAAATGTACCACTGCCACCTGACATTGACATGCATGGGCCGGGTGAGGATGATGAGGATGGAGACGGAGGTGAAGTAGCCCCCCTGCCAGTACGTGATGCACGGGATGGCCATGCTGTACGCCAAGCACTAATTCACGAATACTTCTGAAACACAGGGACTATGAAAGACGTGTGTCAGTCAGACACTGGGCCAATGTGGAAATGCCCACACGGAATGTTGGGAGTTGGGCACTGAACACCGTACCACATTAAATGGATGCACACAAAAATAACATGGTCCAGCCATGGATTTTTCTTATCACAACGTGTGTATTATTTACAACAGAAAAAATTTGCCCACTCCCCCCTCCCAGACTCCCACAACAGACTCCCTGACCCCCCCCCAACAAACACCAACACCCCAATAGACTCCACAAGATGCACCCCTTCACCCCCAACCTTGTGTCCCACTACCATTGTCCCCCCACACTACTTCCGGGACTTCTTCCTGTCCAGAGGCAGCATTTCAGTGTGCCTTGCACTCCTACGTGTGTGGCGCACTGGGCTGGTGGGGACAGATGAAGCTGGTGTGGAGGTAGTAGGTGATTCGCTGGCAGGTTCCACACCTCCTGCAAGCCGTGGCCGCTGCATATGAAGCAGCATTGAGGTCAGCACATGTGTCACCGCCCGCAGGCAGTCCCTCATTAGCCGAGCCGATGCATTGACAGCGGCTGTGTTTGCTTCGATTGCCGCTGTGGTCCCTGTAATTGCTGTGGCAATACCCCGCCTGGTTTCCTCCCCGTCCGCTATGTACTGGCGGAGTAGGTCTAACATGGCCTCCTGTTGGGCCTCCACCATCGACAATCGTGTCTCCAGGGTTCTGGAGGGGGTTGGAGTGGTGGGTTGTGCAGTCACGTGGATGGCATTTTCGGGACTGGACTCCTCAGAGGTGGGCAGGTCACAGTCACGGAGGCAGGGATCAACTTCACTGCAGGTGGGTGACTGCAGGTGTTGGGGCGAGGGGGTGGGCACGGGGCTCGGGTTGGCCGGGCATGTCACCTCGGTGTCTCCCTCAGGCTCCACACTGGCATCAAGTTCTTCCCCAGTGGAGGCGGGTGCTTCCAGGGACTCCCCTTGGACAGGTGTGGGTGTGGCCTGCTTGTCTCCAGCGGAGGTGGTGGTGGTGGTTGCCCTCTTCTTACGGTGTGAGGTTGATGCCCTTGCAGTTGTCTCCTGGGTTGCTTCTTCCTCATCAGTGCCTGGGGGGGGTAGAAGAGATGCAGGGGATCAGTGATGGTGTGACATGGCAGTGGCGGTGCTTTTCATTATTAATTTGATCATGCTTTCATGTCTTACAGGTGTGTCACGCAGGGTATTCAGAGGGGGCATGTAAGCATTCACTGCATGGCAGGTGGCATGCCGTTGATTTTGGGTTTGTGTGAAGTATCACATGGGCAATCTCCAGGAGTGTTGGCTGTGTGTTGGTTAAGGGATGGGCACTCAGCATGCATTTCAGTGTGGCAGCGTTTGGCCCGCCATCTGTATTTGGGTATGGTCATGTGGGTGTTGTGACATACATTGGCTTGCCTAGACTCTCTACCACTTCACTTTTGCTACTTCATGGTCTCCCCTACAGGGATTTGCAGGGTCACTCACCTCCTTCCACGGTTGATGCCGCACCCGTTTCCATCTCGCATAATCCCTCGATGGACTCAGGACTGATGAATCTGCTGGCCGTCTCCTCCCAGGGCATCAATTTGGCACGGGGGTGGGCATCCCCGCCTGTGGCCATGGCCTCCCTCCGATTGGTGGCCATGATATACCCTCAACCGGAGGTCATCCCACCGCTTCCTGCAGTCCCTCACACTGCGCGGGGTGGGACCTACGGCTGATACCTTGCGGGCTACCTCCTGCCAGATTTGCCTCTTTTGTTGCCGCACCTCCCGCTTCTTGTCGTGGTATTGTATTGTGTCTGCATGTGCAGCTAGAGTGTCCGCTAATATGGTGAGCTCTGCGTCTGAGTAACACTGTTTACGCAGCCGGGGGGTGGTCTTCCTGGTAGCCTTTGACATTCTCTATGGATTTCCACTGTGCTCTCCGAGTATCGACTGGTGGTTATGGAGGATGGCAAAGGATTGTGTTTTTAAAGATGGCCGCCGGCCCATTTCCCGTTCCTGCGCGATGACGTAATTTCCAGGTCCGTTTTTTTGAGAACACGGTATTACCATGCCGGTATTACCATGCCGGTATTTAGGGGTTGGTATGAGGCGGTACCGCTATGGGCAGGTCCCGCGATGCCGGTATAGGGGAGTTGGAGGCCCTGTAGCGGCATGGCGGTATTGCCACTACCGGCATGGGGGGACGCGCGTGCTCGCGCACTCATAATCACCCGCTATTAGCAGGTTCATACGAGCACGGACCTGCTCATTCCGGCATGCCGGTAATGAACCCGGTTTTACCGGGCAACTCGTAATGAGGCCCTATGTCTTGGAGGTGCCACAGAGTTCCTCATGTTTACATTTGTTGTGTGTTTAACTGTTTGTGTGTGGTATGCATGCGTGTGTTCCGAAGAGTGTATGTCGTGAGTGGGACCAAAGGGTGGACTGAGGACATGTGAGGGCCAGGGAAATCCACCAGCTGTGTAAATTAGCCCTTAACAATGATGAATGTAAGGTCCCCTGGAGCTCTCTCAGCCATTTCTTAGAACCCCCATAACATGCCTTGCAGACACCCCTGAATAGGAAAGGCCTATAATGCCCCCCAAGAGGATGATGACTCATAAGGAGTGATCGAGGGTGCCAACTGCTACACTCCTATGATGGAAATGATGTTAGGGGGAGAACACCACAAGAAAGCAGCCCCAAGAAAGGTTTCATGTAGGGGGAATGTGCAGAGAATTCTAGGCACCGAGCGCAGATCCATCATTGGAGAGGAACTCTACTATGAGCGCACGTTCGGGCAAAAGCCCTGAGGTGAACCACAGAGCGGAGCCCAACAAGACTTCGGGCAGGGGCAAGGGCAGAACTGGAGTATCAGATCAGGCAAAACATCTGAACATACGTGAGAACAGGAGGGATGCAAATGGTCAGGGGGTGGCACCATTAGACATGCATCAATCACCTATACAGAAACTAATGGGGAAATGGGTACACCAATCAACGCTCTGATGGAAACAAGTAGTGCCCAAGCCCAACTGTAAAAAGCGGCAGATACTTCCAGACCTTGTGGGAATTACGATGGCATTTCAGAGAGTTTCAATGATTTCAGGGAGAGGAGTGAGAGAAGGAGAAGCGACGAACCAGTGGGGGTCAAGTCAACAAGGCCACCCCTTAGAGGCAAGTAGCAGAATGCTGCAAAGCCAAATAGGCTACAATGTAGGAAAGCTCAGCGTGGCAGGAGAGAAGAGCAAACATGGACTGCAGGGGGTCTTGGTCCAGGAGCTGGAAGGGACCGCTGAACACTAAGGAGCAAGAGTGTGAGAAGTGCCTGCTGAGAGTGCTATCCCATATGTTGGTTGTAGCTGATAAACTAAAAGAGCGGAAGATAATGTTTCGACATGAACAACCTGACCAGAGCTTGTGACAGGATCATGCCCAGGAGGGCAGCCCTTGGCTGGCGGCTATAACTACTACAGCCGGACAAAAACCCAGCCGGGGTAAAGAAACTCCTACTCAGAAAAGAGCCTAGGGCAGTGATATTCAAACCTTTTCATACAGAAAATATTGGTTCTGGGCTGTCACAAGCTATAGCTGCTTACATTTACTATTAAAAACAGTCACAGTAATTCCCTTTTAAAGAGCTTTGCGCCCCACCCTGGGCATCCTTTGGGCCCTCCTAGTGGTCCATCCCCACAGTCTGAAGACCACTGCCCTTGGGTAAGAGGAGGACACTTAGGCGGCTTTGCTCGGTAAAGAATCTACAAGCAACCGTAGATCCAGTATATTGTGCATCATTGGGACCATCGACCAGAGTCAAATAAGGAAGGTTGTCTTAATACCACCGTAAGACTTGGAGTGAATCGAAGAGTTCTTTCCTGTGTCCGTATGTGAGTGGACTTTCGAAGTAAGGGCACTAATGTTTTTAGATTTGAAAACCCTGACACTGACTACTGGTTAATCATCCATCCTGGCCCTAGCTTCCAAGACTTTCCCCAGTTTGTGCTTTATTTACTATGCCATAGAATCTGTAGGCATGTTTTCCAATCTGTCCGTAAGACCTGGTGATCTAGACTGAAGAAAGCTATTTGACTAGGAGGAAAGGGATTCCCCGGAAGCAGGGTGATAGAAGGGAAGCCAAGGAAAGGGGTTCCCCGGAAGCAGGGTGATAGAAGGAAAGCCAAGGAAAGGGATTCCCCGGAAGCAGGGGGATAGAAGGGAAGCCACGGAAAGGGATTCCCCAGAAGCAGGGAGATAGAAGGGAAGCCAAGGAAAGGGATTGCCCGGAAGCAGGGTGATAGAAGGGAAGCTAATGAAAGGGATTCCCTGGAAGCAGGGTGATAGAAGGGAAGCCAAGGAAAGGGATTCCCAAGAAGACCCTGTGACATCCTATCCACCTATATGTAACTCTGTAGCCATGTGGACACCTCATTTTTTCCTACACTCACCAAGACATGTTGTGTATGTGAGTGGACTTTCAAAGTAAGGGCACTATTCCTTTTAGATTTTAAAACCCTGACTACTGGTTAATCATCCACCCTGACCTGACCCCAAGACCTGGTGATCTAGACTGAAGAAAGCTAAATGACCAGGAGGAAAGGGATTCCCCGAAAGCAGGGTGATAGAAGGGAAGCCAAGGAAAGGGATTCCCGGAAGCAGGGTGATAGAAGGGAAGCCAAGGAAAGGGATTCCCCGGAAGCAGGGTGATAGAAAGGAAGCCAAGGAAAGGGGTTCCCCGGAAGCAGGGTGATAGAAGGAAAGCCAAGGAAAGGTATTCCCCCGGAAGCAGGTTGATAGAGGGGAAGCCAAGGAAAGGGATTTCCCGGAAGCAGGGTGATAGAAGGGAAGCCAAGGAAAGGGATTCCCTGGAAGCAGGGTGATAGAAGGGAAGCCAAGGAAAGGGATTCCCTGGAAACAGGGTGATAGAAGGGAAGCCACGGAAAGGGATTCCCCAGAAGCAGGTTGATAGAAGGAAAGCCAAGGAAAGGTATTCCCCGGAAGCCGGGTGATAGAAGGGAAGCCAAGGAAGATTCCCAAGAAGACCCTGTAGCATCCTATCTGCCGAGATCCCATTCCATAGATAGGCTGTCCCGCTGTAGCCATGCGGACACCTCATTTTGTTCCTACACTCACCAAGACATGTGGTGTATGTGAGAATAAGACTGCTGTGATAGTGTGTGTAGGCGCATGTGCCTTCCTAGAAAATTATTTGTGTGCTTCTACATTCTGAGCATGTACTGAGTGTCTCATCTGTGCTTACATGCATTCTTAATATATGTGCCCATTCTGTGCTTTCTGTACATAAGCTTTTTATATATGGCACTGGGCTGGAGATTGAGGTGAGAAAATATGCTGTTGGGCATCCCTCTCTGGTCTCCTGTGGGCTTTCCCTCCTGAGGTCACGTGTCCCTAAATGCCAGGTTTCCCCATTAGCAATCAGTAACAACTACTATATACATCAAATTATAAATTATAATTGGTTGTTTATAACGTGTTTAATACTGAAGAGGTTCCTAAGTGCGGACCCAGGAGTCGAACCTGTGTTACTCTGTGTCGTCTTGCTCCAAGACGAGCGCATTGCCACTGGGTCTAAGGGCAACAGTCATATCCATCTAGACCCCTCCATGGATTTTGTAGCAATGCCTTATCCTAACATTCCCCAGGATAGTCAATGTGGCTTGATGGGAAAAGTGCCAATCCCAGATACTCTGGTTCAGTCTCACCCTCAGTCACCCCTTTCACTTCTCTTCCTGATCGTACTACCTTCTTCCTTTCTTTCTCCCACCTTCTCCTACTCCCTCTGTTCTTCTTATACCCTCTCCCTCTTCTTCTGATCTCACCATTCTCCTCACCCTATCTTAGCTGTCACAACACCAATCTCCTCACCTCTTACTATACTATTCTCCTTACCTCTTACTACATTCATCTCTTCATCTCTCACTACACCCCTCTCCTCTCACATAGAGGCGTCATTTCACCTAAACGCTATCAGTAATGGAAGAGACATCACACGACCCTTGACCTCCGATGACAACACAGAAAGTGATGCCATTCGATCCCACCCCAAAGTGCCATCACAGGATGCGATGGAACGCAACATTTCATCCCTTGACAAAACACGTGGCATCACATAGCATATTTCCTAAGTACACTACATAACATAGGGTTACGACAATATCACTGTAATGTGATATACATTTCAGACAAGAATGGATCACCATATGTATCATTGATATAGGCCCATATTACCAAGTGACTGTGAATGCAAGCAGACGTCCAAGGCCAAATGAACATGATGTGTTATTATATAGCACTTACACTTATGTGCTTTATATAGAACATACATACAATATCACCCAACCTGCGTTGGTATTCATTTATCAACCTCTGGAGGATGAAAGGCTGAGTTGGCCCTGCTGGGATTCAAACCTGCAACCTTCAGATCACTCACACACACACATCACCGCAGCAAGCGCTCAACCCACTGAGCTATCTTACCGGCTATAGCAATCTTTCCAGCTACAGTAAAAAGAGCAATTACATGTCTGAATGTTCTCCAAGTCAGAAAGCAAATTACACTCTCTAGTGGCTACCATTAAATTGGTAACTGAGATTTAACAGCAGGCCAGTTCCTCTGCAGGTCTGGTGCAAAGTTGGCCACATGTAAAACCTGCGTGGATCTATTTTCCAGGCTTCACAGGTTGGCAAAATACATACCATTGGGAGGGTTCATAACTGTGTATTAAAGAATTTAGAGTAGCACAGGGAAAGCAGCGCACTCACACGGCATCCTGTACTCTGGGCATTCGTTACCTCATACATGCAAACAAACATCCTGAACATCATGCCATGGAGATAGGGAAGATAGACACATTACAACAAAGCATTAATTGTGGCACAATGAAATGAAGGGCCACTTTACGTGCTATGGTTGTGGCGCTGGCCCTTTAAGGGCGCGCACGCGACGGGGTGACATTCACTCCGTCGCGTGCCCTGTTAAATTAACGGGGCGTGTCCGGTGGCGTCACAACCACCGGGGAGCCCACACGAGAAACATCTCTGTCTCCGTGTCTCTTTGTCACAGGGGTTGGGGGGCTCACGGACGGCAGTGCTTGGACACCGCCAACAGTGGCGACGAGGACCGGACCACTCCCTGGGACAGGCGGAGATTATCGTGTGCAGCGCGGATGATCTCACGTGAGCGCTGCAGCGAAATCTGACGCGGAGAGGGGAGAGGCACATGCGGCCAGCGGCCATTTTGATGAACGGGCCTCGGATGCTCATTGCTTCGTAACGAAGCCTCTGTGCGCCATCTGGCCACAATTTTTGAACCATCCAGTGGCGGATAGCCACTGAAAACAGCACATGTCAATTTTCAAAGGATTCATTGACAGGTGAGACTCCATAGGAAGCCTGCCAAATCCACGTGGAGGCCTGCCCTGCTCAATTTTTGGACTCTTCATTTTCCTGCCTGCTGCCAGGAGCGGTGCATCTACGAGGGGCACATCTGAAGATTGGTGGCATTTGAGACCGCGTCAGGAGATTCCCTGCTGAGGAAGGTGCTGGTGGCATCTGGTGGTGAGTTGCGGCCCCATTACTCAAATACTCTGGGGTGCCTGTGCAATATCCACTATGAGCCAAGCTGCCGCTGCGGCTGCTGCCGCTGCTCCGGCGGTTCAGCCTCCGCCCGCCCTCCTGCCAAGACCTCTGCTTAAGCCTCCTGGGTCCCTACAGCCAATACCTGAGTTTGATATCTCGGGCACACCATCAAGCCTGGGACAGAGGTGGAAGATGTGGATAGATAGGCTCGAGATGTACTTCAGGGCCACGATGGAGACGAGTGATGACAGTAAGCTGGCTACTCTCTTGTATTCGGCTGGCCCGGCTGTGCATGAGATTTTTCTGTCCCTACAACCAGCGGATGGGTCGTTTGCGGCGGCGAAGGATGCACTCCATAATCATTTTCTGCCGATGGCTAATGCTGATTATGAACGCTTTCTCATGGGGACTGCTCGACAGAAGGATGACGAGACTCTTGACGTGTTCTGCGGGCGGCTGCGCAGACTGGCGGCGCCATGTGCATGGAACGACCCGGAAGTCATGATTCGCAATCAGCTCATTCAGGGGTGCGCCTCTGGGAAACTGCAGCGCCAAATACTGGCCGAGCCGGGCATCACCCTTCCTCGTATCCTCGAACTTGGAAGATGCCACGAGGTGTCTGAGTTGCGGCCAACTAGAATGGAAGCGAGTGTGCGCCCAGGCAAGGTGGAGGAAGTCTGCGCGGTCGGTAGAGGCCGCGGAGCGTGGCGCCCCATGAACACCCAGGGCCTGCGCCCGCCAGGAACGACCTCATCGTGCCCGAAATGTGGGTACGACCTCACTCACCCCGCTGAAAGGCCTGCAACGGGGGTGAAGTGTGGCAGGTGTGGAGGCGCAGATCATTTCGCCAGGATGTGCAGGACTGCAGCTCCAAAGGTAGTGCCCAGGGGGCCTGTTCGAGCCGGTGCATTCCGCCCCCAGAGGGCGTCAAACGTTGCCCAGGTGGACCAGGGTGACGAAGGGGCCCCTCAGGAGGGGGAGGAAGAGGAAGAGGATGATAACATTTTCTTTGTGTCCAGTGTGAGCATGCTGAGAACTCGCTCCAAGAGACAGGCCAGATGCGACGTGCTGGTCAATGGGGACTCTATTCCAATGCTAGTGGACACCGGTGCATCTGTGAATGTCATGGCCAGACAACACTATGACACGATGCAGATCCCGCCCACGCTGGCGACGCCAAGGGCACGTATCTTCGCATTTGGAGGCGACCAGCCCATTTCTTTGGACGGCGTGTTCGTGGCAGAGGTTCAGTACGGCGACTCATCCATACGGGCCAGATTCTATGTCACGCCGGTGAGTAACAACACACTGCTGTGCTGTGCTGCGGCTGAAGCTCTGGGGATTGTGACATTCGCGTACATCTGGACGACATCCAGGTGCTCCTGGCCAAACACAGCTCCCTGTTCGAAGGTATTGGACAGTTGGTGGGTGAGCCAGTTCGGCTACACATCGATGAGTCCATACAACCAGTGGCACTGAAGCACCGTCGAGTACCTTTTCATCTCAGGGATCTGGTGGATCAAGAGCTGGACAATCTAGTGGGGTTGGACATCATTGAAAAGGTTGAAGGCCCCACCCCCTGGGTGTCTCCCATTGTCATCGCACATAAGCCCAAACAGCCCGACGCAGTGAGGATCTGCGTGAACATGCGACTCCCCAACAAGGCCATAAAGAGAGAAGGCACTTGACCCCTACCATCGATAACATTATCACGGAGCTGCGAGGGGCGAGATTCTTTTCCAAACTGGATCTCAGAGCAGGCTATCATCAGGTGGTCCTGCATCCCGAGTCCCGCTACATCACAACGTTCACCACTCATCGAGGTCTGTACCGATACAAGAGGTTGAGTTTTAGGTTGTCTTCCGCGGCGGAGGTGTTCCAGAACATCATAAGAGGAGTACTGGCTGATCTAGATGGAGTTCTTAATATCAGCGATGACATCCTGGTGTACGCCAAGTCAGAAACAGAGCATCTGGCACGACTGGCCAAGACCTTTGAGCGCCTTCGCTCGCTGGGATTTACCCTACACGAAGACAAGTGTGAGTTTCTGAAGACCACCATCGAATTCTTCGGGTTTGTATTTAAGGCGGATGGAGTGTCGCCTGACCCCCGCAAAGTGAGAGACATAAAAGAGACGCGTCTGCCAGAAAATGTGGCGGAGGTGAGGAGCTTTTTGGGCATGGCCACTTATACACTGTAGGCAAGCTTTTAGGCACAAGGATTTTGTCAAGTGACCGAGGACACCAAGATGAAATGTCTTGTGATGATCATAACAGAGGCAACAGCAGAAAAACACATGCCTTAACTGCAACTTGCGAAAAGCAAAATATATAATCAGAAATGGATGCTTATTGTACTCTAAATGCTTTTTGGAAGTTTGTGTCTGCATTGTGAATTTGAGGTTTTTAAGAACAGACTAAATCAGTGTCTGAGACTCACCCCCTGAAGTGTGCTTGAAATAAACCTTTTATGAGTCTAGCAATTATTGTATAGAATTCCAGAAAGACTAATTATTTGTTATTCCTATTCTTTCTTATTTAGGGTCACTGCTCAAAGTGTGGAACACCCCGTTTTATTTTTAAGAGGCCTGAACAAGAAAGCCAGCCACTCCTGAAACAAAGAGCCACATGGCACTGGCCACATCCCAGGAGCTTGCATTTAAAAAAAAAAGATAGAGCAAGGGGTAGCATGGGACCCTACAGGGGTAGAAACAGAGATCTCAGGGGTTGTAGGTGTGACTCCTGGCATCCCCCAAATTACGTTCCTGTCCTCTCTCTTCTCTCGTCTTGTCTCATCTCGTCTCGTCTTGTCTCCTCTCCTCTCCTCTCACTATACCCCTGCCCTCTCCTCTCACCACACCTCTCTTCTGTATCCACACATTACCATTGTCTCTGGCTATCTTTGACCACTATCTTAACCTCCCTTTCTGCTTCACTCTGCTTGTACCTCTACCACCGCCTTGCACTTTCCCCTCCCCTCCTACCGTCCACTCTCTCTATCCATGTTACGCAGTCTCTAATCCCCCATACACTGCCCTCCTTCTCTTACACACACCCTCCTCACATTACGCCACACAAACACACACACACACACACACACACACCCGCCCCCCCACCCCCCCGTACCACTCTCTCTCACAAATACCTCACCTCTACTCTGCTCCAATTCTGCCACCAACTCCATCTGTCCTCCACCTGGTCTCCCGGGCCACCTTCACACCTCTTGACCTCACCATTGCAACCCACCCTCTGTTTCTACGACTCTCTTCTTTTATACTGAGGTACTTCTTGGACGGTCTCCCTCGTCCCCACTCCACAGGCTGCAGTGCTTACCTAACAATAGGAACCAATCTGCGCCTGTCTCTTCCCCTGGGGTTAGTTTACACACAGGAACAGTTTTAAAAAAAACTCAAACCACCTCCCACTTTTCCAGCATAGTTTTGGAAACAGCCTTTGATGGTGTGGTAGCAGCCAGGGACTCAGGCTGCGTGTGTCCATGTGGCCTTCTTCGGGAGCTGCTGAGTTTTGTTGCCAATTCCGTTTGGAGAGTATTTCTGTGTCTCTCCTGTCCCCCTTCAGTCTCCCCTCACTCACAATTAGTTGTTTATTGCCCCAGCATTGGCCTGGGATTCCGTCTGGGGTTGGCAGGTTGGTTGTTGGGTCTGAATTTATGTTTAGCACAGAAGTTCCCACTGCATTCCTTAGCTGTGCATGATTCCATTCCCCAGGCTCTGGTCTGGGTTTTCTTCCAGTTGCACTCTGGGAGTTGGAGTTCTGCAACAGAAAAGAGAGAACTGTGGCCAGCAAATGAACTGGGAGGCATTGGGTGATAAAGAGTGGTACCAGTGATGAGATTCGTGCAACATGGGGGCTTGCAGGGACTGCCCCCTTCACACCCCTGCAGAGTCATGACAGTGCCCCTGTCACACTCTCTCTCCAGTGTGTCTCAACTGTGTACGTGCATATGTATTCTCAGATCGCAACATCCATGCTTATGTTACATACAAACATAATGTATGTGCACATGTCCTCACAGCGCTCTCTGTGTATCAGTAGGTAACATGCGTCTGCGTTCATGCAAATTCTGGGCCTGTGACCCATACTTATGTGAATTCTGATGCAATACATGTGCGGATTGTGCATTGACACTGGATATGCATATGAGGTGTGTTTACAATTATTTAGCGCGTATGCCATTTGAGTGTGCATATTTGGACAGATACTTGTGTAGAGGGTGTGTGCATGTGTGGTGGAGTGTGTGTGTGTTGGGGGGGTTTGTGTGTGTTGCATTAGTGGGTGGTTCAAGGGTGCCCATGAACTGTTCTTTTGCACATATAATTCTGTGCCGTTTGTACATATGTGTTATATTAATTGTTTATTTATCATGCGCTCATAGACAAGTGTTTCAAAGCGCAACATCCGTAGCTTTTGTGCTAACCTGCATTTTGTGCATACACATTTACAGCCTGATTCATGGAATTATCTGCACGCAAAATGCAGATTTGCGCGCCATTCTGTCCGAAAATCCCTGTTTGAGGTATGGGGATTTTTGGCCAGAATGGCGCGCAAATCTGCGTTTTATGCGCAAATAATTCCATGAATCAGGGGCTATGTCTGCATTGTCCATTTTTCTGTGCATATTGTTGGAGTGTTTTGCATGTTTGTTCCCTTCGCCTGTTGTGGTCCAGGGTAGTCCCTGAACATTGCTGGCGCGTATGCTCATTCTGAGAGTGTTGTTGTTGGTCATGACAATCGCTTCTACATACATGCGTCATTCGATAATGCATGTATTTGCTATTATTGCAGATTAACTGCGCAAATCTGAATTGCATACATATTTTGGAATTGAAAAAGTCAATGGGCCTCATTACGAGGTTGGAGGTAAGTGACTGTCCTTACCGGAATGGAGCAAATACTGTGGGCCTCATTACACATTAGGCGGTAAGGGTTTACCGGTACCGGTAAGGGCACCGGTACCGGTAAACCCTTACCGCCTTACCACGAGTTCCCTTTGCGGGACCCAACCTTAAGTAGGGTGCCGCAAAGGGACCTTGGTGCTAATTACGGTACTGCAATTTGCGGTACCGTAATTAGCTCCTTCCCCATTCCCATTATGCCCTATGGGGGCAAAAATGGGAATGGGGAAGTGCCTTGGTGAATGGGGAATTACCGCCCCCGCCCACCTTGGAGTAGGGTTGTAATTCCGCCATCCACCAAGGCGGACACAGTAAAATACCGGCGGCAACCATGGCGCTAATAGCGCCATGGTTACCGCCATCCGTGTAATGAGGCCCTGTGTCCGTGTTGTCTAGAGGCCGCTATTAGAGGGCTATTATGACTTCGTGGGCACGAGCTTTGCGACATGCTGGTAACGACCTTACTGCCATGCTGCAAAAGACCCAAAAATCGCCCTTACCGGCATAGTTTGAAGTGCAGATAGCTCCACCACCATCCATGCCTCCGGCATTAGCGGTTACCGCTAATAGCGGTAACCACTAATAAGCGGAACCGGAAGTAGCGTCACCGCACAGGAATGGGAAAGAGCACGGCGGCCATCTTTAAAAACACAATCCATTGTCATTCTCTGTAACCAGGACCCATATCACCACCACACCTGTTCCAACATATACTGCAGCATATTACAATGCCCAAGGCACTAAAAAAGGCGCTGCACGCTTGCGCAAGGAGCGCTTCTCAGAAGAGGAGCTCAACCTGCCGGTAGATATCTTGGCAGAAAATGGGGATGCTGTCTTCTCCAATGACATGCAGCGACCTGCAGTGATGCGGAAAAAAGAGATATGGGCGGAGGTGGCGCAGAAAGTGAGTGCCGTTGGCACCACCCAGCGCACAGTGAAAGACGTCCGGAAGCGCTGGGACGACTGCGCTTACGCGTCCGCAACATCATCTCTGCTAACCGTAGACAGGGGATGGCAACAGGTGGTGGTGCTGTCTCCCCCATAAAGATGACTCGCTGGGAGGAGACCTGTGCGAGCACCATCGGGATGGAGGCAATCAAGGGAGTGGGGGACATGGAGCGTGGAGCCCTGTCATCGCCTGATGTAGGTAGGTGTCCCAAATGAACCACTGTAAAGAATAACACAATGATGTCCCCCTGAACTGACAGTGCAATGATGCAACGCAGGGTCCACCAGACACGTTTGCAAGACTGCCTACAGGCAGTGCACAGCACCATCTTGTCCACATACATGATGCACCCCATATGTGTTTCATCCCAGACCCATCCCTGCATGACCCACCCAAAAGGCAAGCAACCCGTATGGCACTACCCCAACGCCAATTACCTGCCATTCCATAGAAATGCAGCTACCCCAATGCATGCCTGATGCATGTAGACCCATCACTAATGGTCTCCCTCTCTTGGTCCCTTGGGAGGGGGTGGGGGGAGAGGGTGTGTGGGGAAGTTGAGGGAGGAGGGGGAGAGGGTGTGTGGGGAAGTTGAGGGGGGAGGGTGTGTGGGGAAGTTGAGGGGGGAGGTGGAGGGGGGAGAGGGTGTGTGGGGTGGAGGGCTTGTGCACTTAATATGTTACATTTCTTCAATACACCTTTTGTGAAATTAGAATTCACATGAGTGGACATTGCTTATTGTGTACGTGTGATTTATTGGTGAACAGTGTACAGTGTCCATGTCCCTGGCACACCCAGTGCCCTGAGTCCCACCTCCATGTCACACTCCGCATCCATGTGTGCTAGAAACATTGGTTTATTAAAGTCTGACGCATGGCACGTCCCTCCTGTGCATCGCTGCCTCCCTGAAGTGCAGCCCCATCTCCACCCTCCTCATCCTCATCGTCAGGTGGTTGCAGTTCAGCATCAGGGGGCAGAGGCACATTCTGTCTGATGCACATATTGTGTAGCATGACACATGCCATGACGATCTTGCCCACCTTCTCATGCCCGTACAGGAGTTGCCCACCAGACCTGCTGAGGCAGCGAAACCGTGCCTTCAAAAGGCCAAATGTCTGCTCAATCACCACACGGGTATGTGTATGCGCACTATTGTAGTCCTCTTCGTGCCTGTTCTGCGGGTCCCGGACTGGGGTAAGGAGCCACCTCTTCAAGGGATAGCCTGCATCACCTGCATGTGTGCAACAATGGTTATGTGTAAGTGATCACATCATATGGGACCTGTATTAATGACACCATAGCATGCATTTATTTCCTGTTTGCACCCACATTTCCATGCATGAATAGAGCCTCATGATGTAACTGCAATGTGTGAATTCATCTGATCGACAGGTGTGCGTGGCTTCATCTAGTGGGTGCAGGGGTGTCCTATTCCTTGTGAGTGCTCATGCACTGTGGTAGTCCACGCCGGTTGTTCCCATGATCTGGGTGATATGTAGTCAATTGTGTGCTTTCATCCTGTGTCCATTGATGGCAGACTCATGATGATCTCACTCTGCACAACAGATGTTGACATGCTGTTTTGGTGGACCTCTGTGTTGGTGTAGGGGCGTGTTAATGTATTTTGCCCTCATGTGACTCCTTTGTACGCAGTAATGGACAACTGTCCTTTTTGATGATGGTATTTGGTGCTGTGCATTGGCTTCAGGAGGGCATGGAGCACTTGGTTCAGCGTACATGAGAATAATGGTTGTGATATGCCATGCATCTGTCCTACTGTGTGCTGGTAGGTGCCTGCGGCCAGGAAGTGGAGCACAGACACCACTTTCAGTAGAGGGGGGATGGCGGTACGGGTGTCTATGAGGCTGGCAATGTTGTTTTGTATCATGTCCACAATGGTGATGATGGTGTCCCGTTCCAGACGGTACAGGGTGTGGATCTGCTCAGGGGTTAGGCTGAATGGATTGGCTCTGATTCGAGGGATTGGGGGCTGCCTGTGTGGTACAACTGCCTGCAATGGTGGTGCAGGCTGTGACTGCCTCACCCTCCTTCTCCTCCTGCGTCTCCTCTGTGCTGCCTGTTGTTGTTGTTGTTGTTGCTGGAGTTCCACTACAATCATGTCCTCCAGCCCCAGCATTGCTACTAGTATTGGAAACATTTTTGTGTGTGACTGGGTGTGGGAAGCGGTGGCGTGTGCTCCTTTTGGGCTGGCCCAGTCTATATTGCCTCCACCTGTGATGATTGTGTGCATCTGTGGCAGTTGGGAATACTGCACATGGCCGTTTACGGGTGGTCCGCGATACCGGTATTTCCTCCATGCCGGTAAGGTACTTTTCTGTCTTCTTTAGGCCGTTATTAGCATGTCCGCATTACTTGTGTTTAGCTCCTGTTGACGCCATGCTGCTATTGCTGGCATGTGAGGTTGCGTGCCCGCGCCCATGGCGTTATTAGAGGCACCGTTAGTTACGGTACCGCTAATAGCGGGTTGGTGGGTCGTAATGGACCGTAGCGGTAAACGATGCCGGTAATCCTTTACCGGCATTGTTTTTCCCTTACCTCCAACCTTGTAATGATGCCCAATATCTCGAGGTTGGCTCACCTGATTTTAGAAAGTGTTACAACGTGCGACGGTTCCAGGCAAGTGCTGGGTGTTTGCTGACAATCTTGAAAATCGAAGTAGTCGGTCTCAGGCGAAGCATCAGATTTGGCATGAGTGTTCGAATAATATGTCAAGAAACAATTCTCGCCACACTTGGTGATCTGCTATTGACGAGATCAAAAGTTATAGAGGAAAATGTCTCATGTATTTCAACTTACATTACAAATATATACATAACTCTGAGCCCCGATTTCAAGCCCATGAGCACGCTGATGCAATCACAGATGGCATAGCTGATGACGTCACTTATTACACCATCAATAACATCACTGTAAGTTAATGCACACTGATGACAGCCATGGCCTGTTGGCACATTGACCAGGCCATGGACTTCAATCATGCCACATGCCCTTCCAAGCCATCCAAAGGAGCCACTTTACCCCCATAGTGGGTCCACGGGCCACTACCCATGGCTGGGTGTGCCAGCCCACTCATGGACACTTTACCCCCATAGCGGGTCCATGAGCTACTAGCCAATGCTGGGTCTACCAGCCCACTCATGGACACTTTGCCCCCATAGTGGGTCCACTGGCCACTAGCCATGGCTGGGTCTGCCAGCCCACTCATAGGCACTTTACCCCCATAGCGGGTCTGCGGGCCACTAGCCATGGCTGGGTCTGCCAGCCCACTCATAGACACTTTACCCCCATAGCGGGTCCACGGGCCACTAGCCATGGCTGGGTATGCCAGCCCACTCATAGACACTTCACTCCCATAGCGGGTCTGCGGGCCACTAGCCATGGCTGGGTCTGCCAGCCCACTCATAGACACTTTACCCCCATAGCGGGTCCACGGGCCACTAGCCATGGCTGGGTGTGACAGCCCACTCATAGACACTTCACTCCCATAGCGGGTCCACGGGCCGCTAGCCACGGCTGGGTCTGCCAGCCCACTCATAGACACTTTACCTCCATAGAGGGTCCAGGGGCCACTAGCCATGGCTGGGTATGCCAGTCCACTCATAGACACTTTACCCTTATAGCGGGTCCATGGGCCACGAGCCATGGCTGGGTGTGCCCACCCACTCATAGACACTTTACCCCCATAGAGGGTCCACTGGCCTCTAGCCATGGCTGGGTCTGCCAGCCCACTCATAGGCACTTTGCCCCATGATGTGTCTGCGGTTATTTTACAGCTCTATTAGCATGCACTGCACATACACCAGAACAATATGTCATATGCCTTTCAGTAGACTGAGAACTTTTTTATGACAGGAAGTTTCCCATAATATACACTGTGATGTCATCAGTGATGTCATCAGTGTGCTCCACTTTCCAATAATGGATGTCATCTGTGATGTCATCAGTGTGCTCATGGGCTGCACAAGGGGGCTCAGAGTCAAGGAGGGTTAGCTTCCAACTGTTGCCAGATTTCAGGGTTTTTTTAGATCATCACCTGAACCTGACTTCAACTAAAGTTTTTTCACTGAAGTTTAAGTGTTTAGTTGCTTTGAAGTCTTTCATCTTAACTCTATCTTAATAAAAGCTGTTTCCCTGAATTTCAAATATTTAGTTCAGTGGTGGAAGTGTGCAAATAGAAGTAGTGGAACTATGTTCCCTACTTTCCTGTCCCTGCTCCCCACAAACTCCATGGCCATGCCCCCTGCAACGCACAATACAAACCCCCAAACACATGCGCCTGCTGTTTAAGGGAACGTTCAGTGCAGTGCACTGAAGTGTATGTTTCAACTTCTTCCTGCACATTTATTTTCAAACAAAATCATTCCGGAACAGTTTCTTTTTAAAATAAAAGTATAGGAACAGTAAAACTTACTTAATAATAAAAAATAGAGGCGCACTGCTCACAACCGCTCCCGCCCCCTTTGACCACTGGTTTTGTTATGCTGCATTTCACACCACCAGTAGCACTACATTTGTTTTCTTTTCATAGCATCACAGATGTTATATTCAAGATTATTAGTGGGTTTCCAAGCTACGCACCACAGGAATTTTCCCGATTATAGGGCTGTGACCTACTGGCCATGGCCTGGGGTCCTGGCTAGTGCAAGTGGCCACTTTGCGATAATGAGGCACCGGGCCGAGAATATGTGCATTTTTGGTGGGTTTTACCAGACATTTAGAAAGGGTTTTTTTGTGATTTCACCCTTTTTCTTATGAGAAAGTTTTGCAGTATTTTACTGCAAGCATTTACAGTGAGAATTTACTGTGATTTTCTCGCAGGCGTGCAATAATTTTCCCATTATAGCAAGTGTACGGATTTGATTGGAATTAGTGGTGTAGACTTTTGGTGCAGTGCCCTGAAGGGTAAGTTTCAACTTCTTCCTGCACATTTATTTTCAAATGTACCATGTTAGATACATTTTCTGGAGGAGTTACACCTAATTATTTGGTAGCTTATTATGGTGGTGAATAGTGTTATTTATTGTAGCATAGCGCCTATTGTGATAATCCCCTTTTATAAAGTTGGAACTCTCCTCAGAATATCTTTTAATGAATGTCCTCTTTACCCCTGTTTTTTTACAATACCAGATACTAGACTTATTACACTTAGTTTGGGTAGTAAATGTATCCTTCAGCAACTTATATACAATGCCGATATATGCCCTGATGGCTGATATGCACAGCTGTAAACGTGCAAAATGAAATACCGCCCACTCGCTCACTTTCTAACTATAGAGTTCACATCAGATTATCAACATGGAAGCATTTAATATCGCGCACTTGTCTGTGTGTGCAGATCAAATAGAATTACTGAATGCCGAAAAAAATCCATCAGAAAACAAAGTAATTTCTATGATGTGTCTTTATCATGACAGATAAACTTACCACTTACACATGGCAACAGCTATGCATGGAACACATTTGCTAGTGCGAATGTGAAAAAAACGATTGCAAAAGGCACATACATTTCAAAACAAATAGAATGAACTGTAACCAGCCCTGGCAACCCAACCTTGAAGTAAAGGACTTGGCAGGAGTTACGCTTTATGAACATCCAACTAAAAAAAATCAGCCTTGTAAATTTAGAACCGCATGCAGTTCTGACTATCAGACAGGAAAATCCAGCACACCCTCACTTCGGAATATAATTACCTAGAAATGTATGGGATTCCTTGCACTGCTGAATGAGGGAATCCCCTCTCTCTAGGCTTGCCCACCAATAAGGATTATCAGGGCCCCAGCAACTGCCAGCACTGTCTCTGTCCAGCTCTCGGGAAGCACGACCTGGATGCCAGTGAATATCTGCCACCCAAGTGGTTCCTGCACGTCTGACCTGCACACCCTCTCTCAGTTCCTTTTAAAACCCCCCACTGTCAATCAAAATGAATCCTTCCCATTGCCCAGAACATGCTGTTTCACCCGTTCTGTCCAGTATTTTTCCTTTTGCGAATGACAATCTTGTTAAACTACAAATGTAAAATTGCTTCCTTCACACACAATGGCCTTCTGTAACAATGCCCTTCTTTGCATAGTTCAGCCTAGAAAACAAACCCATGCTGCACATTTAAAATCCTCATCGAACGAAACCACACAGCTAAACCTCATTGCAGAAGAGCATTTCAAACTCACTTTCAGGTTATTTCATCTGGACCAATTTGCACTCATTTATGTTAATGGGATGTTACGGATTAATGGTTAGCCTGTTACATTATGTTAGTATTTAGATATAGTGCAAGCCAGTCCAATGAAATGTCACCCTGAACTAGAAAACTTTTAAACATATGCTCACTGCAATAATGCATGCAATAATGCATGCATTTCCATCTGGTGCGCGCCGGCTACATTCCCCATTTATGATGTTTGTATTTCAACATAAACCCACTCCCACTACATATGCATGAACCCCTGTGACTCAGAACCCCCAACTCCTTCAGCCGACAGCAAAAGAAAGTACAATTGTAACGTATAGGCATTTTCACGCATTTTTTGAAGAGACAAAAGATCCCCTCCCATCAGCCCAATAGGCGCTGCAGGCCTCATAAGTACTGCTGATCACATTCTTTCTTAAAGCAGATTGTTTAAAGTGGGTACACTTTACTATTGATTGCCTATTTAAGAGACCATTGTGTTAAAAACTGCAAAGGGGCATTTTTATTTTGAAAGCACACGCAAAGCAGCAGTTATCTGCTTAAATTTTGTGCCTTCCTCCAGCACAATTAAACATATTGAACAAAACCGTTTAAGCTATTTGCCTTATTTCCAGATGCTTATATTTACCAAGCCAAATGTGTTTAAGTAGAATGCAACATTTTCCTTACATTATATATGCAAGAGAGCCATGAATATTTACCAAGGATGTGACAACAGAGGTTGTCATCCTGGAGACTGGAGGGGGTATTTTCTCTGGTTCTGGCCCTGTACTGATTTTTAGGGCAAACGTGAATACATGTGGGTGGACAACGTCCGCCCACTCTTTTCAATGAGCAGACGCAACCCCGCTTCTGTGTTTTTGAGGCTAGCAATTTTAAAAAGTTTGCTTGCTCAAGTGTTCAGCTACTAGGATTTCACATCAGGTTGTCATGTTTACAATGCAGATGCGTACCCACAAGAACACATCAAGGTGCCATTAAAGCGCACGTCTCTTGTTTGGATTTTGTTTTTTGGGAATATTTCATTATAAATTGTTGGGCTTAAAAGGTGGGCACCTTTTATACTTTTCTAGTGTAGTTATTGGAAATTCTCTCAGATTATATTTCAGCATATCAAAAGTAATTAATAGGTGCTTCGGTGCTTCAGTGCTTGCGAAAGACTATGGTGCTCCAAACAAGTCGGATCCCTTTAAATATTTAAAACTACGTAATCACAACAATCTGACAAAGCCCGCCAGGGTGAAACGCGTAGTCTTTTTTTTCTCTTCTTTTTCCTGTCCACCATGTGCTAAATAAAGGACATTTAACAGAGACCTTTTTTGGAGTTCGATTAGTTTTTCTTGGTATTTATCGAGGAGTGCCGCTGTCTGCTGATGTATTTCAGTTTTTTTATCCCGAATATGGGGGTAATTCATAGAATTTTGCGTAGAAGCAGCACACGCGGGCAGCGCAGAGAGGGAGCATGCGTCAGCGTGCGCTAGCTGCGTGTGCCAAAACCCATTTACATGCACAGCGTATTCATGGATACATGCATCCATAACCTGCCATGGCGGAGAGTGGCGCAGCGACCCTGCAGCAGCGCCAGTTAAGCCCCCAACCCCGCCCCGTGCTCCAAAAACATCACACAAATCCCCTACATGGTGCAAAGGCCAGTGGACCAGCATACAGCCCCTAACCACAAAAATGCGCTAAAAACGCCACACAGCCCTCACGCGCCAGCAAAATCACGTGTAAAACTCCCTGCGCATCCCTCGGAATATGCGTACCCCCTCGCGCCAGCGAAATCGCGTGTAAAACTTCCCACGCACCCTTCGGAATACGCATACCCCGCAGGCGCCAGCGAAATCACGTGTAAAATTCCCCGCTCACCCCTCGGAATACGCGTACCCCGCTCGCGCCAGCAAAATCGCGTGTAAAACTTTCCACAAACCCCTCGGAATACGCGCACCCCGCTCACGCCAGCAAAATCGCGTGTAAAACTCCCTGCGCACCCCTCGGAATATGCACACCCTACTCGCGCCAGCGAAATCATGTGTAAAACTCCATGCGCACCCCTGGAATACATGTACCCCGCTCGCGCCAGCGAAATCGCATGTAAAACTCCCCACGCACCGCTCGAATACGTGTACCCCGGTCGCACCAGCGAAATCATGTGTAAAACTCCATGCGCACCCCTGGAATATGCGTAGCCCGTTCGCTTCAGCAAAATCACGTGTAAAACTCCCCGAGCACCCCTGGAATATGCGTACCCTGCTCGCGCCAGCAAAATCGCATGTAAAACTCCACATGTACCCCTGGAATACGTGTACCCCACTTGCGCCAGCCCAATCGCGTGTAATTCTCACTCCCGTACCCCCGGATTCATGCAGCAGAGTGCTGAGAAGCCACATGCACCCCCTACAGCTAGACCACGCCACAGGGGTCCACCCTACGCCCCTCCCCATGCCCTGTAGGCAGCTCATCCACCCGCCCCATGCCCTGCAGGCAGCCCATCCACCCAGACCATGCTCCGCAGGCAGCCCATCCACTCTGACCATGCCCCGCAGGCAACCCATCCACCCTGACCATGCCCCGCAGGCAGGCCATCCACCCTCCCCATGCCCCCCAGGCAGCCCATCCACCCTGACCATGCCCCGCAGGCAGCCCATCCACCCTGGCCATGCCCCACAGGCAGCCCATCCACTCTGACCATGCCCCGCAGGCAGGCCATCCACCCTCCCCATGCCCCACAGGCAGTCCATCCACCCTGACCATGCCCCGCAGGCAGCCCATCCACCCTGGCCGTGCCCCGCAGACAGACCATCCACCCTGACCATGCCCCGCAGGCAACCCATCCACCCTCCCCATGCCCCGCAGTCAGCCCATCCACCCTGACCATGCCCCGCAGGCAGCTCATCCACTCTGACCATGCCCCGCAGGCAACCCATCCACCCTGACCATGCCCCGCAGGAAAGCCACATGGCACCATGCACTTGGGAGCCCCGACTCATGTCCCTCCAACCCACCCCCATTGACCGGCACCTGTCAACAGGCCCCGACTCATTCCCCCCACCCCACCCCCATTGATGGGCACCTGTCAGCAGGCCCCGACGCATGCCCCCCGACCCCACCCCCATGGACGGGCACCTGCCAACAGGCCCCGACTCATGCCCCCCACCCCACCCCCATTGACGGACACCTGTCAGCAGGCCCCGACACATGCCCCCCACCCCACCCCCATTGACGGGCACGTGCCAGCATGCCTGACTCATGCCCCCCCACCCCACCCCCATTGACGGGCACCTACCAGCAGGCCCCGACTCATGTTCCCCCACCCCACCCCCATTGACAGGCACCTGCCAGCAGGCCCCAACTCATGCCCCCCCACCCCATCCCCATTGGCAGGCACCTGCCAGCAGGCCCCGACACATGTCCCACCAAACACTACGTCATAACAAAACAGACCCATTGCCCTAATGCCAACCCAAATCCCCCCGCCCCCAGTACAAGCACACAACCATCAACTGCACCCACTCCCTACTAAATTACCCATGCCATGAGAGTCTGAAAACAACCAGCATGGCCATGAATAAATGTCCAACAGAGCCACACAGTGGCAACACATGACTGAGGCAATGCTCATAGAGACATGCACAAAACCAATGAGAGTAGACCACACAAATAATGAAGAAATAAGAAATGTATTAAAAAGTAGACAAAATGACATAACGAAAATCACACATGCAAATGAAGAAACAATGAATGCAATAACAAAAATAAAGAGAAATGCAATGAAAAAGAAAAATCCACAACATGAAAAATGAAAAGTGGTCCATCGCAAAAGTCCACAGAAAGTAAAGAAAAAATCAAAAGCACAAAAACCCATTTCTCCATGGGATGATGTAATAACGAAAGTATGTACATGTCTGGTACTATTTACAATGAAAGTCAGAAGGGTCCATGATCCCAAAACAAAAGGAAACCTACCTAAAACCCAATCTAAAATATAACTATATACAAAAAGTAAAGCAAAGTCTGCGAACTACAAATAATAATGAAAACCAAATGAAACCCAAACCTAAATAACTATATACAAAGGCCTCAGGCAAGTCCAACGGCTCACTTTTTGATGTCCCGGGCCAGGACATCATCGAACTCCACGTCGATGTTCCAGAGGCGGGCCTCCTCCCTGCCCTCGAGGTCTCGCAGGGATGCAGCCATGTCCTCCTCCAACTCCCTGGGAGTTGCCTCGAGGCACTCAGCCCACCTCAAAGCCCTGTGCATGGGGTTCTCTGCCCTGACCATTGTGAGCCGTGCCCTCTCCGCCCGCCGCCGCTCCGCACCTATTCGCTGCCACACGGAAGATACTCCCAATGCTGGGTTCTCCTGCCTGCCGGCCGATGCCAGCCCCGATGATGTGGAGGGCCCTGAGGCCACATGCCTCCTACGCTGAGCCTGCCGCTGCCTGCCGCCACGACGGCCTCCTGGTAGATGGCAACACCCGGGGCCATTGTGCAGGTGCCCTGCTTGTATGTGCATGCACATCATCCATTGCCAGGGGTCCAGTTGCTGGGGTGACCACCTGTGCTGGAGCTCAGACTCCCGACTGTGGCAGGGATGGGATCTCCACCAAGCTGGCTGCGTTGGTTGGAGCAGGTCCACAGGGGGCCCTGGTGGCATCTGGGCCAGAAGACGGCACAGAGAACAACTGGCGTATAGTGTGCACAGAGGAGGAGAGGGCCGCAAGACTGGCTGACACATGGAGGAAACCCCCGACCATGATCCCTCCCAACTGGGCCACGTTGGCACACATCTCTTCGTGATGACATGCGTGGTTCCCCAGGCAGCATGCACGTCATCACGAATGTCATGTGTGCGCAATGCGACACCAATCAGGACAGACTCAATCCTGTCATGGGTCACGTCCGCAGGTAGAGGAGTGCCAGATGACGTGGACCTCCCCCCTACCTGCGGACGGGCCTGGGACGGGGCATCCCTGTTGGTGCATGGTGATGCAGTCACAGTGTCAGGGACAGTGACATGCACAGGCCCCTCCGTGGCGACCTGTGCTGCCTCCTGCCCCTACCCCTGGACTGCACTACTTGCACCAGTGGTACCACCCCGACCAGGCCCCATGTGCGGCTCTGTAGCGGCCTCCTCCTCCTCCATACACACCACCAACCTGGATGGCTCTGCACCGTCTTCTGCCGTCGCAAGCCCCTGTGGGGGCTCACCCGCCCCTTCCGCTGCAGCCGTAGTGGCGGACGCGGCACCATCCCCTCGCTCCCGGATGATGGAATTTCCTGGGAGGGTGACTGGGCCTTGCGTCGCTGGCCGGTGGAGGCATCCCTGCCGCTTTCCTCCACAGCGCTGTCTCCGCCCTCTTCTTCACTCACCGCTGTGTAAAAGGAGACATTGAACACAAGCATCAGGGTACTGCACAATAGTCCCCTAGACAGAAAGCAATAGCACATGAATGGCATTGTCAAACGTCACTTCCATCATGTCCCTCCACAACACATGGGTCAGTGCAGGCAACACACATGCAGGAACAGGCATGGCACATGCAACAAACATTTGCATCCATGTCCAAGGCACCTTAGAAACATCCAATGGTGGGCTGAAACTCACATGCATCATGGGACATGCTGATCACATGCACACACATCACCGGAGGGTCATGCATCTGGCCCCGTGTACCCCCAGACACAGTGAATAAAAGGATGATTAGGCTGTATCAGTGAATCAACACATCGTCACAGACATGTGTCATGCATCCATGACGTTGACCAGTCACTCACACACTACTTAGACACACAGACATGTACACCATGCATGTCCATGACAGCAGCACCCATCTCTGACACCCCAAAAATGTCCAAGTACAGACACCGGCATGCATACATGTGTGCATTCCGCATGCTGCTCCGCATGCTGCTCCGCATGATGTATTGTAACACATACACCATCCATGTGGGTCACGTCTGACTGGACTCACATGCAGCACTATCATGTCCGTGCACACACACACATCCATAGATGACCCATGTCACACATACAGCCAAGGAGCTAACTACCAGCACACGGCAACATGCACTGTTTAAAACGGGAATGCATGGGCACTTAGCGCTCGACTCCAGACGGGCCTGCATCCTGAGGATTTGGTGATGAAGCACTGGGCGAATGCGCTGCAGGACCCACATCTGCTTGGTGGTAAGGTTGACCCGGTGCCCCACTGCATCCGCTGCGTCCAAGAGGCACCGGGCCTTCTTGAGGGTCCTGGACATGTAGTCCTCCGAGCGCTTCTGGACGTGTTTGATGTCGCGGGGTGTCACCCCCTCCGTGTTGATGGCACCCACTATGTCTTCCAGATCCTCTTCCGTCCTTCCTTGTCGGCGCGCGATGGTGTGAAGAGGGCATCATAATGCCCCAGGACTTGCTCCACCAGGATGCCAACTTCATTTGCACTGAAGCTGGCAGCCCTCTGCCTCCCTGCTGGGGGGTTGCCACTGGTGCCGGATGGTGTTGTGTCGGACATGGCAACCTCCGAGGCAGGTGTGGGTGGGCAACTAGGTCCTGGGGCTCGGCTGAAAAGCGATGAAATACCAGTCGGGAGTCTTCTGTTGCAGCAGGGGTGGTCACAGCAACTGGACCCCTGCAGATGGCTGATGTGCAGGCACCAAATGGCAGGGCACTGTTGGCAGCAGGCAGGCAGGCAGGCAGCAGATGGCTTGTAGGAGGCTCCCCAGGGCTCTGGGGGGCAGGGAAATGGCCTACTGGGCAGGAGCGTGGTTTTCTGTGTGTTGTTGCGTGGCCAGCTTGATGCAGAGTGAATTGGCACGTGAAAAAAATACCACATCAGCGTGTAATTCGAGGAAAGGGCCTTATCGCGTAAGCGCGTAAGTGACGTAATGTGCACAGGCGTTTCCTTCTGCACCGGTTAATGGTCTTTGCGGGTCTGCAGCATGCTGTACGTTCTTTCAGTGGAGACTGATGCGTGTGTTTTTCCTACTTTGGGGTTTACACGCGATTACTTCACAGCGATTACAGTGCCTACATGTGTTTCTTTTCCACGCAGACGGTGAGTCATGCACGCTCTTGAACACTATTTTTCCCACTGCGGGTGCCCCTGTTTGTTGCGTACCCCATTCATTGAGGTCATAGTAGCCGACGTATTAATCGAGTATGCTTTTTTGTGTTTCAGGGTGCCACAGCGTACTGCATGAGGTTTTTTTACACGCACGTGGGCTACAGGGGTTGCGTATATGTTTTTCTTGTATTTTTGGGGTGCCTGAGTGTTGTGTGAACGTCATTTATTGCCAGGGTCCACAGGCATTCTTGCAGGAGCACAGGGGTGCGTCTACCATCATGCACCCTGCCCCCTTACCTCCAATTGACCAGGACAACTGTTCAGTGAAGCTCCCATTGGCATTGTTACATCCATGCCATGGTTGTGAGGCCACCAAAGGTTATTGGGGGCTCTGCTGGGTGTCCTGCCAGTGTTGGGAGTGGTCAGGCATGTGGCCGGGGTGACCAGGGAGTATGTGGAGTCCAGGGTGGCCAGGGTGGCCGTAGAGCAGGAAGAGGCAGGGGTGCACCACAGGGGCAGGATGTCCAGCCACATGCTGGTGCAGCCATGCCACCACCCCCTGTGGCTCCAGGTGATGCTGCTGTTACATCCAACCCTGGCACCCTTGCGACCCAACAGTAAGTAACATGTGCTGACACTGGCCCACCGGTAGGGGTAGCCGCAGGTGCAGCTGTGGTGACCACCACACAGCCCACCACCCGCCAGGGTTACTCGTAATATAGCGGTATGGTATGGACGGTGCCAGTGACGTACTGGCACCGTCTATGGCATACCACCATACTCATAATGACCCCCTTTGTATGTGTGGGAGATTTTTGCCAAGTGAGTTCATCAGGTCCCATGTCAGGTGTGAATGTCTCATGCCTGTTTACATTTCTCATGTTGCACTTAATGACAATTGTGTCATGTGTTGTGCATTTGGTTGGCTGTTCAGCTGTTGCATGCCAGTGATTTACTTGGCCAGTTTTGTAGGGGGGTGGTGGGATATGCACCTTGCATGTGTTCCTTTTGGTCACACAGGATTGGTTATGTTTAAGTAGCTAGGGATGCACACAATGTAGCACTTCCATGGAAACATTCTCAGATTGGTAAGGTTGTGACAGTTGACTGTATCTTTGTCATCATGGATTGTCACCTGTTATGTGCCAGGCCTGTGAGCACTCCGCAGGGGTGGGAGTTTAGGTGAAAAATGTGGCCACAAGCTGGGTCCGGGATGCCTCGCCATGTGCCCTTTCCCCTCCCATGAGCAGCGCCTATGCCTGTGGTTGGGGATGTGGGGGCACCACCATGTCCACCGGTACGCCCTGCCGCGTTGCAACATTGTGCAGGACACATGTGTCACAATGATTCTGCACACTACTGGAGGTGCATATTGTAGCTGCCCGCCAGAGCGGTTAAGGGAGCGGAAGCGTGACTTGAGCACTCCGAATGTGCGCTCCACTATGCCCCTGGTTGCAATATGGGCTGCGTTGTACCTTACCTGGGGTGGTGTGGTGGGGTTCCGTATTGGCGTCATCATGTGGTTGCTCAGAGGGTAAGCACTGTCCCCTGGGGAGGTGAGGATGATTGTCATTAGTTGGGTTTGTGTATTTGTCTGTGTGTGACATGCATGCATGTGCACAGACATTTGTACTCACCAATGAGCCATGTGTCGCCATGCTTCCCAGCTTCCAGGTCCCCACTCAGGGCGGACATTCTGTATATTAAACTGTCATGGGTAGACCCAGGATAGTTTGCATAGACAGAGGTGATGATTCCATGGGCATTGCATACAACCTGTACGTTGATGGAATGCCAGTGCTTGCAGTTGCGATAGATGTTCTCAGTGGCCCAAGGTGGACGTAGGGCCACATGGGTGCAATCTATGGCACCAAACGCTTTGGGGAAGTGTGCCACCCTGTAAAAGTCCTGGACCACGGCCTCCCTTTCTGCGGGGGTTCTGGGCATGTATATATGCCTGCGGACTGAGGGGTGCACAGTCATGATTGCCAACACCTGGTGTAGGCATTGTGACTGCATGGGCTGTGAGACACCCCCAACTATGGCAGTTGACCGCTGAAATGACCCAGTGGCCAAAAAATGCAGGACATTGAGCACCTTTTCCAAGGGGCTCAGTGCTTGTGAGCACAAGGTGGGTGATGTGAGGTCATCCTCCCACTCAGTGACCAGGTCTAGGATGATACGAGGTGGAAACCTATACCTGCCATAGACCTGGTCATCAGGCATCCCAGAAATGCTGGTCCTGGGCAAAACAATGTGGGGCCTGGCTATTCTCCTCCTCCTGCGGTGTCCCACGATCAGTGCTGCGAGAAATGGGATATTCACCGTAGCTGTATATACGTGTTTGTTGTTTGCGCGTACTTTTATACTGCGGGGGGCGCTTCTGTCTGCCTTCGTGTGGCGGACGTGTTTACACCTGTGAGTGACTTTTGACGTGCGTGGGTTTCCCCTATTGTATTTCTTGAATACGTGTAGTTCGCGAGCGTGTGGCGTTCCATGTATTTCCCAGCAGTACTTCCCCAGTTATGCCCTCATTTTCACACGTTGTTCCCCATTCCGCGTGTTCTGCCCCCTTTTTGGTGTGTGCGCTACATGTTGTGTGCTTTCGCTGTGCTTGCCGCGCACAGCATTCAAGATGTCGCAGTGACGTGTGGGCCCATGTGCGCCATGCGCGGATTTGGCGCACATCCCAGGAAAAACACGCAGAGGGCCTTCCATGAATCGCAGACGTGCGCCTACGCTAGCTTTTTCACGCTTGCGCCACAAATTTCGTCCCACATTTATTCCAAGAATTACCCCCTAAATATATATATATAACGTGAACAAGCGGTCTGTTACCGCGAAACGCGTCGTTTTTCGTGTTTGTTTCTCCCGTCCTGGACATTTTATGAATTAAAGTATTGATTTTTGGCTGACATTACCTGGTTTCCTGCCTCAGTGTTTCGCTGTGACTTCGCTGTGACTATTGCAAGCAAGACTGTTTCGTGAAGTGCCTTCCACCTTTCCTGGACCTTGGTGCAGGGTTTTCTATATATATATATATATATATATATATATATATATATATATATATATATATATATATATATATATATATATATATATATATATGTAAAAAGAATGCGTACAGAAGTACGCTTTTTGGATGGCACTCCTAGAGCAGCGGACTGCAGCAAATCCTTAGGTCCGCAAGAAATCACAATCACGATGTCCACAGAAGTAGAATTTTTATTATGCAAACAGGTGAACAGGGAAGCACACAACACGACGCATTTCCTGGTAAACAAACCGCTTGTTCACGTATATGGGAGCAGACACAAAGGTAGGGCATTAATATGTGACAAAGCTCTATGGTTTCAACATGATAGACAATTGTCATGCTCTGAACAAACCTCTATTTCCTGCTGTAAGAGGTCAGACATCTTGTGATGTATACATGCTAGAGATTTTCCTGTACCAGAATGGATTCGGATACATTACGAATGCTGTTACACCTTGCCCGCATTCAGTGGTGTTACTTCACTTTCAATATTCACATATTGTGTATTTGAAAATGGTTCCGAAAATTATGCAAAGAAACACGTGTGATAGTGCGGCAGTATAACCTGTTGCTCCCCCAGAGAGAATTGCAGGTATAGTCGTTGCATAATGACCTTGACATTTGCCATCACTAATTAAATTGGGAAATGCATGCTTGTGTGTTTAAAAAGGGGTGGACACCGCAATAACTTTGCAGGGATCTGACATGTGAACAGATCAGCAGCAATGATCGTGTAGATGGAATGCAGTCTAAGAAAGCACTGGTGACATTCTAATTGGCTAGAGAAATCTAGCAATGATCAATATGTATATGAATGATTGCTAAATAAATATGCCACGTTAATATAATAATCACGTTACGCATATGTGTTTCCCAAGCACATAAATTTAAGCAATATGTGTCAGATCATATTTTGAAACATCAAAATACATAATGCAGGACAATGTGGCATTGTAAAAATCAGCAGCATATACATTTCAAATTAGAGTGCAGAGTCCAAATTTGATTTTTATATAAATGTGCAAAAAACAGCATGCTAACTTTAAGGTAAAGTGCATGGTGCAAGTCAGCCATTTCTGCAGACCGCTCATCTCTCAGAGATCCAAAGTGAAAAGTGCATGATGGTGCAAAGTGGAGTTGCATAGTGCAAATTGCATTGTAGTGCCAACTAGTATCTTAGAAGCATGTAAAATTTAAGTAAAGTGCATAGTGCATATCTAGTTTGGTGCTATATAAAATAACATAATACATGGCTATACTGACATCTAAATCAAAATAAAAGATATAATGCAGAAAAGAGGAGAGTTTGTGTATGGAATTAGCACCTGGTAGGTCCACAATAGTACACGTCGTGTCAAAAACCCTATGGAACCTACTAGTTATAAAAAACCTGGACCTGAGATGCCACTAATTTAAATAATAGTGAACATCAAATGAGGGACTGTAATAACGGTGAGTACCATCAATGGTAAACTCTATGCATATGCTGTGTAAAGTTACAGTATGTAAAGATACAGACCTATACTCATTGTGCTCTCTCAGGTCTAGAATGAAACCATATAAATCAAAAAGGTATGTGTCCTAACTTCCCTTATACCATGAACAAACCTACATCTACGCCGACGACACTCAAATAATTTTCAACATACAAGACACCCAAGAAGAAAACACCACACTAGAGAATTGCCTTTGTGATATATTCAACTGGATGAACCTCAACCACCTCAAAATTAACCCAGGCAAAACAGAGATAATGATTGTTACAAAAAACGGAGGAGACATCAACTACATCCCCTGGCCAAGAGAGCTCGGCACCACGCCAGCGCCATCGTCAATTCTAAAAAACCTACGGGTCCTGATGGACAACAACCTCCCTCTAGAGCCACAAGTAAACGCTCTACTCAAGAAATGTTTCTTTCTCCTGCGAGTGGCAAAAAGGATACTACCGTTCCTGTCATTCGCCAACAAAACACTTACTATCCTCGCTCTGTTCATGTCCAGAGTAGATTACGCCAATAGCCTATACCTGGGCATGCTTGAAAGACTTCTGAAAAAACTACAATGCATACAAAATGCGGCAGCCAGACTCCTCCTCAAAGTACCCAGAAGACAACACATCACACCTGTTCTAAAAATACTACATTGGCTGCCAATAAAACGAATAAAATTCAAATCAATGTGCATCATGCACAGAGCAATACACAAACAAGGTGCCTGTTCCTGAGAGATAAACTACGCCTACACCAGCCGACAAGAACACACAGATCAAGCACCGACACCCGTCTGGAACCGAAGCCCTATAACAGAAGAAAACTCGGAGGATACTCTTTCTCTCGCCAGGCATCGAAAACCTGGAATGACCTACCTAACACTATACGGAACACAACAAACCACATAGCATTCAGGAAACTCCTCAAATCCTGGCTCTTCACAGCGTAACTACAACACCGACGCACAAGAATGCCCACTCCGTTAAACAACGATGAATAAAGATACCGACCTCGGTCTCTACCAAAAACGGACACGCACAGAACCCAAAGAACGGACCCCATGACAAACCATAAGACATTATGAGAAATAGCCACAAAGGGAGGACACTAAAGACTGATCACATACTCAGACCGAGACGAAAGTACTTAAATGACTAATCCACACCCTCCCGGCCTGTACCATATCCAAACCTCCAACAGACACATTCAGATAGACAGTATTGTAAGAGGAGACCACAACACTGTAAAGACCGGAGGGGGGGGGTCTGCACTTCCGCTCTCTATATGGTAGAGGGGAGGCACAGAGACCCCTGCCAAGATTCTCTATTATTGGTATTTGTGGTGGAGCAATCAAGGCCTAGCTTCTCAGGAGGTGTGTGCAAGCTGGTTCTTAAGTACAATGTAGTCCCCAAGTACCCACAAAGGAATGTCCACACACTGTATCGGTTACAACACAGTCTTTATATAATTAATATTCAAGGTCATATACACGATCACGATAACTCACTTTGTACTCTGAAAATCAACAATGGTAAATATGTACAATTCTAAAGTGGTACCACTAACGTTATTGGATCACATTAAAGTGCATACGGTCAGAATGACACACAGATCAGAATTAAGAGGAAACCAGCAGTAGAGAGAGGAAGGAAAGCAAGATGGTTGAGCAATTGCCAGAATACTGGCCCCGTACTACTAGACACAGTTCTGTGTGGAGATCCCCCCACCTGGGCAACCTGTAGAAGAAAGATACAAGCCCAGTCCATACATTGTTCACACTAGACTTTCCAATAGTTCTGCAACCCCAAAGTACCTGGCGTTGTAGCGTTCCTCGTTGGGGAAATCGACAACCCTTCCTGAGTGCCCTCCCATTAGGACAGGAGTCACGGGTCGTCAAACGTCCGACGGAGAACAGGTCGCGCTATGACGGTGAAGTGGCCGTGTAATTCCTAGCAGTGCTCGTTGATGGGGAAGCGTACACTTCCTGCAGGGAAGAGGCACGTGGGGCACCTCGATGTCAATAATTCTGGACCACAAAGAGTTGAAGAACTGTGGCCCAGCAAGGGCGTCGAGTCGTCAGTGTCTCTGTGGTCTTTGGGTGGCGGGAAACCCACCGGTGGATGCTCCTCGGCGTGTCGACGGTCAGGCCTTCTCCGGCAGGATACAGCGGCGATGATGCGGACAAGAGCGTCCTTGGATCAATGAGGTTCTTAGGCAATGGGAGCATGGCGGCTCCAGTCAGCGACGGCGGTCGGCGACAGTGGTGGACAACAGTCCGGGCGCTTCTCTTTGGAGTTCCGCAGCAATCCCTGTATCGGGTCGGCAGCCTGTCGAAGGTCTGTCTACCAGGGAGCTTAGGCAAAGATCAGCTGTGCACGATGGTCCCTCGTAGCTCGGGAAAAGGGCGCCTTACCAGGTCCTCTCTGGGTCAGTTCTTGAAGCACAGCAGCTTTCAGATTGTGAAGGAGAGCAACAGCAATTCTTCTCGTCCAGCAGGGCTTCAGGATCAAGCTTCAGTTACTCCAGTTACTCGTCGTAGTGGACTTCAGCTTCTGAACACGATTCCTAGCAGTGAGAGGTCCCCAGATATACTGTTGATCTCCCATTCATTCAGCTGGGTCACACTCAAGCATCCAATCACGAGTACGGGCATTCATGCAGGCAGGCAGCCAATCAGGCACACAAGGTATTCAGGCCATTCACTTCTCTCCAGTCGCTTACAACATGTTATGTGTATTGGGACAAGTACCGAGCCATTAAACACTCCAAGCTGCATTCATACCAGTTTCAGGCAGGGATGTCTCAACCATTGTGTCAAACACCAGATACTAGACAGCCACAACATAGAATGTATATTTGTCACACACTCCATTCACCCAGGTCCCACCCACAGGTGTACCCGCAACATACGGTCGTTGAGAAAGCTCCAGCCAGTCTGGCCGACACTTCCCCACACTACCATATACCGAACTTCCACCCAACAGCCAGTCAGGGGGAAGGAACAGAGGCAGGGTTTCCCGGACCTTCGGGAAGATCAAGGTAACAGGTGATGGAAGGCAAGAGGCCATGGGGGCCATTTTGTTTCCATCAGGAATCTACCAATTCCAATGACAGGGCCTGGGCATCCCAAAATGGAGGACGCTCAGGGCACCAGTCATTTCAGCATGGAGCTGCCACCAGCCCGTACCCTGCTCTGTGGGCCACACACAGGTGCCCAGAAACATACACTAGGGGCACAGGGTTGTACCCCTACCCATGGGTGCCATAAGGGTATCCCACGGGTCTGTTCACCAAACCAAAAGAGAGAGAGCTGCACCACCAGGAGTCCCACATGAACTCCTGCGCAGAAAACACGACAGAACACACGATAATAAGCAGTAAAGGACAAGGAAACGGAGGCCCTGTCCCTCCGATGCATTTCCAGCATCACCGCCACCCCCCCCCCCCCAGACTGAGGTGGAGGGTGCCTAATCTCCCACAGATTAGACACCCTCATCCAGACGGTCAACATACCTTCTGGAAAGGTCATCTGCATTATCGTGACTCTTCCCTGGTCTGTGCTCAATGGTAAAGTCTAGTCCTTGCAGACTAATGGTCCACCTGAGCAGTTTCAGGTTTTCACCCTTCATCTGCATAAGCCACTTCAGGGGCTTATGATCGGTTTGGACCTTGAAGGTAGACCCGGTAAGGTAGGGTCTAAAATGCCTAAGGCTCCAAACAATACTAAAACATTCCTTTTCAACAGTAACCCACCTAAATTCCCTACCCTTAAGTTGTCTACTGATGAATATGATCGGATGTTCTCTTCTTTTGTCATCTAACTGGGACAAGACAGCTCCAATTCCGGTGTTGCAGGCGTCAGTTTGAACGATAAAGGGCTTGCTTTAATCAGGCGCACACAGCACAGGTGCCCTACACAGACTTCCTTTCAAGCCATCAAAGGCCCTCTAACAGTCTTCAGTCCAATTAACCATCCTAGGTTGTTTGGGCGAAGTCAACGCTGTCAGGGGTGCAGCTATGGTTCCATAGTCTGCCATGAAATTGCAATAATACCCAGTGAGGCCCAAAAAGGCTCTCATCTGGGTTTGAGTAGTGGGAGTCTCCCAGCCATGGACATCCTGTACTTTACTGGGGAGAGGTTGGATTTGATGCCCTCCTACCTCATGACCAAGATAGATGACTTTCTCCTGAGCTATCTGGCACTTGGTGGCTTTGATGGTGAGGTTAGCCCTTTTTAACGCCTGCAACACTTTATCCAGATGAGTCAAATGCTCTTCCCAGGTGGAACTGTAGACGGCAATGTTGTCTAAGTAAGCACACAAAAGGCTTCCAGCCCACTGAACGCATGGGTGACTAATCTCTGGAAAGCAGAAGGGGTGTTCTTCAACCCGAAAGGCATGACTCTAAACTGGTAGAGTCCCTCTGGTGTTGAGAATGCCGTCTTTTCCTTGGCATGGTCCGTCAGAGCTATTTGCCAATAGCCTGAGGTAAGGTCAAAGGTGCTCACAAATTTGGCAGCACCTATGTTGTCCACGAGCTCATCAGCACTGGGCAATGGGTGCGCGTCAGTTTTGGTGACGGCATTGACTCCTCGGTAGCCCACACAGAACCGCCAATCCTTGGTACCTGCCTGGGAACTTGCCTTGGGGACAAGGACCATGGGACTGGACCAGGGACTGGTTGAGGGTTCAATAACACCCAGATCCAACATCTTGGCGACCTCAGCCTGGATGTGGTTCTTGACGGTATCTGACATACGGTAGCACTTGCTTTTGACAGGCATACTGTCACCAGTGTCAATCTCGTGCCTACACCACGGTGTAAGTCCTGGTGTCAGGGAAAACAGAGAGGCGTACTGCTGGAGCAAAGTCCTGCAGGCCTTCTGCTGCTCTGTCGTCATATCGGGAGAGAGATGTACTCCCTCCACTGAACCATCCTGAGGGTTGCTATGTAGCAAATCAGGAATGGGCTCACTCTCATCCTCTTCTTCCCCTGAAGCTAGCAAGAGACATGAGACTTCGGCTCGCCTGTGGAAAGGCTTGAGCCTGTTAACATGGAATACCTGAGGGGCTACCCCAGAGGCTCCCATGTCAACCAGATAATTGACTTCGCCCATCTTGGAGATGATCCTGAAGGGTCCAGTCCATTTATCTGCCAAAGCTCGAGGCTTGGTAGGCTCCATCACGAGGAACTCCTGTCCCGGAGTCCAATCCACTTGCGATGCTTTAAGGTCATGCCAGTACTTATTCAATTCCTGGCTGGCCTTAAGATTCGCTGTTGCCTGACCCATCATCTTTGTCATTCTCCGTCTGAGGCCTAACACATAGTCCCCCACTTGCTTGGCGGGACTATGTGTTAGACTATGAAGGGGTGGCCTCCCAACCTTCTCAGATCAAGGCAAGGGGCCCCCTCACGGGATGTCCAAAGAGTAACTCAAAGGAGCTGAAACCGACACCCTCTTGAGGTACCTCTCTGTAGGCAAACAGCAGGCATGGCAGGAGAAGATCCCACTTCTTCCCGAGGGGCTCTTCCAAATGCCCAACATGCCTTTCAGAGTTTTGTTAAATCTCTTAACCAAACCGTTGGTCTGGGTGGTAGGAGGTGGAGAACTTGTCAGTTACTCCGCACTCTTTCCACATGATTTTCATGTAGCTCGACATGAAGTTGGATCCTCTATTGGAGGCAACCTCCTTAGGGAATCCAACATGGGTGAAAATGCCTAGGAGAGCCCTGGCAACCACCTTGGCCGTAACCGTCCGAAGGGGTATAGCCTCAGGGTACCTGGTGGCATGATCTGCCAAGACCAGGATGAACCGATGTCCACCCGACGTGGGAGGGTCAAATGGACCGATGATGTCGATGCCCACCCTCTCAAACGGTGTGCCAACCACTGGCAATGGTTGCAGTGGGGCGATGACTCTGCCTCCAGTCTTACCAGACAACTGACAAGTGGTGCAGGTCCTGCAGTGGGACTCCACTTCTACTCCCATCCGGGGCCAGTAGAAATGGACCGAGAGCCTCTGCTTAGTCATCTTGGTACCAAGATGACCAGCTAAGGGCACCTCATGCACCAACTGCAGCAGGAAGGGCCTGTAAACCTGGGGTACCACCAACCTCTTGAGGGCACCCGGTTCAGGCTTAGTGGGCTCACTAACAAGGAGCTCACCCTCCCAATAGATCCGGAATGTCCTAGGTACTTCTCCTTGTGCCTGGGACAGGGCCTGTTTCCTCAGACCCTCGAGAGAGTGGCACTCTCTCTTTCCTTTACAGAAGTCTGCCCGGGAGGGTCCCCCTTCAGCTAACAAGCATAGATGGTCGGGATGATCCTCCGGGTTGAGAACCTCTCCTACCGGAAAGTCTTCTGGTTCTTCTCCCACAAGAGTCGAGACGGGAATTACCACTGGACCCAGCCCGTCCAGAGCATGGATCCCAATGGGTGCTGTCGGAACAGCGGCAAGAGCAGGGGCTCCCTCCACAGAGGCGGCCTTCTTACTCCTCCGTTTCTTTCATGCCTTCAGTTTCCCCATCGGCAAGGATACCGGGCTCGCAGCCGTACCCTGTGTGTCCTGCGATCGGGTGACTGCCACAGCAGCCATGGGTAGACCGTCTGTGATCATCCCCAACTCGACCAAATCGTTTCCCAACAAAATGTTCGCAGGCATGTTATCCTGAACCAGGACCGGAAGCTTTGCTGTCTAGTCTCCAATCGCAATGTTGACTAAGGCTACAGGCGATAATTTGGGAGGCCTACCAGCTAACCTGGTGGTTCTCAGAGGAGCACCTACATAGACCTCTGGCTTGAGCAGGGTCCTGTCCACCACTGTCATGCTTGCCCCAGTGTCTCTCAAACCAGTAGAAGGCTGGCCATTCAAGAGGACACTTCTCAAAAACCTACAAGTGTTTTGTGGGATAGTCGCCAGTAATTCTGCGTACTGGTCCCAGGCCCCAAGGGACACTAAGGAAATCTCTACGGGAGCACCGAAGGTGATCCAAGTAGAGGGGGGAGGACGGTGGCCTCCACCTCAGGTACGGAGTAGGGATAGGTCAGACTGACAGCCTGGACTCCAAGTGCCTTACCCTTACACTTGGGGTCACCCCTTCGGTGATCCAGAGCCCCACAATCCCAACATGTGCCGTGCGTGCGGGGTACGGTACTGGAACCACTGGGATCCTGCTTTGCAGCAGGCGGACCACTACTCTTACTCCCACCCACAACAGACTTATCCCCACTAGGTTTTTGGGTCTTCAGAGAGGAAGGTTTTAGTTTACCTGGCTGTGATTGCTTTTGGGACTCCTCAGCTTTCTGAGAGTCCCCTTTTTCTTTGTCCTTGTCCTTCCCACTGGAGTACTTAGGGGACGCCCGGTGCGAGACCCACTTATCAGCCAACCTAGCCATCTTAAAGGGGTCCAAAATTTTCTGGTCAGCAACATACTGACACAGCTCTGGTGAACAGGCTTCCGAAAAATGTTCAAAAAACAAGAGGTGAGACAATTCAACAAACATTTTCACTTTGTAACCATCAATCCACCCCATCATGTTCATGTGCGCAGCACTCACCCAGTCAATCCAAGACAACATTGTCTCGTTTTTTTAAATCCCTGAACCGCTTAAGATATTGGGTGGGTGTCTTGCCAAACTTGGCAATTAAAGCAGACTTCGTGCACTCATAATGACCCTTGTCTTCCTCACTCAGTTTCAGAATACAGTCACATCCAGTTTGAGGCACTCTGCTTAACAAACACTTAGCCCAATCTCTCTTGTCAACATCGTGAATTGCGCTAGCCATTTCAAACACTTCGATCCATTGGATGATATCAGAACCCTCTGCATACACACCAACCAAATCTTTCATAAATTTAGTTGCTGGGGACCTCATACTCTCGACTGGTTTCGCTAAAGTCTCCACTAGAGCCTTCTCTAGCTGGATTTGCTGACATTTAGTGTCCTTGTCTTTGAGTTCAAGATCCCTATTTTTGAGTTCAAGATCTCGATTCTTGAGCTCCACTTGCTGTGCCAACTCCTCTTTCTTAAGCTCAGCATCTATTTCCAACTTGCGACATTCAAAGGCCAACTAACTCAAACTCTAAAGAACTGCTGGGGTTTGGAACAGAGGCAGCAGGAAGGGTGGCATTCCCAGAATCGGATTTGGCGACAACCCCCGGGGTAGAGTCCTCATTGGTTGCATCCCCCCGCTTCAAGAGTTTCACAATCGATCTGGTAGTCCACCAGGGCAGCTATCAGCTCAGCCCTAGACTTATCCACAAAGTCTAATTCCCTGGCTTCACAAGCACTCGGAGAGCTTCTAAGCTCATTCGAGTCAATTTACCATTTGCAATAGATTCCATTGCTTGTAATGTAGTTATCTAGTACACGACTAAACCTTAATTTAACAAAGTGCAAATATCCTTCGTAAGTGGCACAGTTATACACTGAGTCTTAAAACCATAAGCATCTCAGCGCTGCCACCAGCTGTAAAGACCAGAAGGGGGTCTGCACTTCCGCTCTCTATATGGTAGAGGGGAGGCACAGAGACCCCTGCCAAGATTCTCTATTATTGGTAGTTGTGGTAGAGCAATCATGGTCTAGCATCTCAGGAGGTGATGCGAGCTGGTTCTTAAGTACAGTGTAGCCCCCAAGCACCCACAAAGGAATGTCCACACACTGTATCGGTTACAACACAGTCTTTATATAGTTAATATTCAAGGTCATATACACGATCACGATAACTCACTTTGTACTCCGAAAATCAACAATGGTAAATATGTACAATTCTAAAGTGGTACCACTAACGTTATTAGATCTCATTAAAGTGCATACGGTCAGAATGACAAACAGATCAGAATTAAGAGGAAACCAGCAGTAGAGTGAGGAAGGAAAGCAAGATGGTTGAGCAATTGGAAGAATACTGGCCCCGTACTACTAGACACAGTTCTGTGTGGAGATCCCCCCACCTGAGCAACCTGTAGAAGAAAGATACAAGCCCAGTCCGTATATTGTTCACACTAGATTTTCCAATAGTTCTGCAACCCCAAAGTACCTGGTGTTGTAGCGTTCCTCGTCGGGGAAATCGGCAACCCTTCTTGATGGCCCTCCTTTTAAGGCAGGAGTCACGGGTCGTCGAACGTCCGACGGAGAACAGGTCGAGCTACGACAGTGAAGTGGCCGCGTCGTTCCTAGCGGTGCTCGTTGACGGGGAAGCGTAAACGCCCTGCAGGGAAGAGGCGTGCGGGGCACCTCGATGTCGAGAGTTCTGGACCGCAAAGAGTTGAAGAACTGTGGCCCAGCAAGGGCGTTGAGTCGTCGACGTCTCTGTGGTCTTTGGGTGGCGGGAAACCCACGGGTGGATGCTCCTTGGCGCGTCGATGTTCAGGCCTTCTCCGGCAGGATACAGCGGCGACGATGCGGATGAGCGCATCCTTGGATCAATGAAGTTCTTAGGCAACGGGAGCACAGCGGCTCCAGTCGGCGACGGTGGTCGGCGACAGTGATGGACAACAGTCCGGGTGCTTCTCTTTGGAGTTCCGCAGCAATCCCTGTATCGGGTCGGCAGCCTGTCGAAGGTCTGTCTACCAGGGAGCTTAGGCAAAGATCAGCTGTGCACGATGGTCCCTCGTAGCTCGGGAAGAGGGCACCTTACCAGGTCCTCTCTGGGTCAGTTCTTGATGCACAGCAGCTTTCAGATTGTGAAGGAGAGCAACAGCAATTTTTCTCATCCAGCAGGGCTTCAGGATCAAGCTTCAGTTACTCCAGTTACTCGTTGTAGTGGACTTCAGCTTCTGAACACGATTCCTAGCAGTGAGAGGTCCCCAGATATACTGTTGATCTCCCATTCATTCCGCTGGGTCAAACTCAAGCATCCAATCACGACTACGGGCATTCATGCAGGCAGGCAGCCAATCAGGCACATGAGGTATTCAGGCCATTCACTTCTCTCCAGTCGCTCACAACAAGTTATGTGTATTGGGACAAGTACCGAGCCGTTCAACACTCCAAGCTGCATTCATGCCGGATTCGGGCAGGGCTGTCTCAACCTTTGTGTCAAACACCAGATACTAGACAGCCACAACATAGAATGTATATTCGTCACACACTCCATTCACCCAGGTCCCACCCACAGGCGTACCTACAACATACGGCCGCTGAGAAGGCAGCAGCCAGTCTGGTCAGCACTTCCCCACACTACTGTATACGGAACTTCCACCCAACAGCCAGTTAGGGAGAAGGGAACGAGGCAGGGCTTCCCGGGACTTCGGGAAGATCAAGGTAACAGGTGATGGAAGGCAAGAGACCATGGGGGCCATTTTGTCTCCATCAGGAATCTACCGATTCCAATGACAGGGCCTGGGCATCCCAAAATGGAGGACGCTCAGGGAACCAGTCATTTCAGCATGGAGCTGCCACCAGCCGTACCCTGCTCTGTGGGCCAAACACAGGTGCCCAAAAACATACACTAGGGGCACAGGGTTGTACCCCTACCCATGGGTGCCATAAGGGTATCCCACGGGTCTGTTCACCAAACCAAAAGAGAGAGAGCTGCACCACCAGGAGTCCCACATGAACTCCTGCGCGGAAAACACAACAGAGCACACGATAAAAAGCAGAAAAGGACAAGGAAACGGAGGCTCTGTCCCTCCGACGCATTTCCAGCATCACAAACATCTGCCCCAACAGCCAAGGAGGAGAATAGTCACCCAACCCCACAATTCTCACTCAATCAGAATTAGAACACTAAACAGAGCTCGTTAGAATAGAACAACGAGCGCGTTGCACCAAAAACCTAAACCCTTGCCAGGCGTAGCCCCTTCTCCCATACAGGACGGATCCACTAATTTAGCTGTGCTTTAGGACTGCACTTACTAACGGGACTTGCATACCTAGCTGTTTCTCACCAAGCAGGACCTCGAAATCGAGGCATGCAGCACTCTATGATGATTAGCTGCATAACATACAACCCACTAACCAAAAAAGCTCACTTTTCTACATACTTAACTCACTCACAAACACAACCACCTCTCGTACCGCAAGCCACACTCACTTCACCACACTGCAACAACACATATGCCGCACCAACATCACACGAGAACAGACATTGCTCCAATACTTGCACCAAAGCTCAGCGCACGGTGTATACCAAGTTGAAGCTGCCAACACAACACCACTCCTCTCACTATCCTACTCCCTATTCACCCTCGTAACCCATCCTGCCTTTTCCCTTGCAGATCCGCCAGAGCGCCTGGGGACCAACTCCGTTAGTGCCAGTACGCGGTACCACTACCTTTAACACTTAACATCTAGTTATAATAACTAGGTGTTACCACCATTAACAAGAGGAGAAAGGATAACTGATCCTGGACAAAATGGACAACTGGATCAGAGCTCCTCACAGTTAGAATGGATGAAAATATAAACCCAAAAACGTGCACATGTGTAAATATAGAATATAGAAATAAATATAAAAATATATTTAAAAAAGCAAGGATGATATTGCTGCTGTTCCTCCTAAATCAAAGAGAAAGGTGATAGAGAGAGAAGGAAAAAGAGATAAAGAAAAGCAGTGGGGTGGCGGGGGGGGGTGCAAACGAGTAACATCGTATGGCAAGCCACCTATCAAACACATAACAAGGGGCCTAGTGCATACTTAATGCAAGAAATTCCAAAGATGCAAAAATACAAATCCAACTAGTAGTTCATGTCCACAAAAAAGTACACAGTTCTTCTTCCAAGTTATGTCCTTTTGGTTTTTTGGTCTATAGCTCTAATATGCATTTAGTTTCCAATTGTCGTAGTGGAGTTCACAATTGCCTCCCCCATGTAGCTCTTGGACTGTATGCCAAGGAATGTGAAACCATCCAATTTTTTTTATTTTTTTATTTTTTTTATTATTACTTGTATATAATCAAGAAACAGATTTTTACAAGGACTGATTCCAGATGGAGCGAATCTCGTTTGCAGTGTGAAGAGGTTTGTCGGCAGTATAAGCCACAGTTTCAAGTTTCTGTAGATGACGGATCAGCGGCAGTGATGATTCTTGTCTTTTCGATTGCAAGTTTTAAAAGTTTGGCAGCTGCCGTGTGCCATCGGGTCTTTTCGCCATTGATGATTCGATTCCACCAGATATCTTTGTTTCCTGCGAAGGAGGTGGCTGTCAGAGAGCTAAAGTAGGCGATTCTGGGTTGGTGCAAGGCAGGGCAGCATATTACTAGATGCCTTATTGATTCATCCAATTTTCCGTCATGTATATCTTTAAAATGTGAAGCCGTAGGATATGTGGGATCTGTGTTTTTTATGGGTCGAATTTGCTGGAGAATCCTCAACTTCAATATATATTTATTATTAAAAAATGTTTACCATGTTTTCGCTGCTGCCTACGTACCTAGTGGTCATTACCTTGTGATGTCACTTCTTGTGATGTTATCAAATGTAAATTAAGTGGCCCCGCCCTCAATTTGCCGCACTTGGCCCCGCAAATCCTAGGACCGGTCCTGATGGCCAGATGCCATCGCGTGGATGCTGCTGGGTTCCATTCGCTCCGCTATACGTTTGTCTGATCAGTTTCTTGAAGATGCGTCCAGGGTCGCTCCTCCGAGCAGTATAGTTAGGCTCGGACTGGCTTATGGGGCAACAGGGCAAGGCCCGCACTGCAGGACCTGTGTGCTAGTGCGGGCCAGTTTATTTAGTCAAAGTGGCCTCATTTTTCGCCTAAGTGGGGCACTATAATTAGTAATTTTACTGTGCATTTTATTGTGCAGTTAGCAGTTTTGAACAGTGATATTGAACACATATCCTTTAAAATCCAGAATTTGCAACGCATTTCACCCCAAAACGCCCCCATGCATAATACTCAAAGAGTCTGCTACAAATGAAGCGAAATTTGCCACAGTGGGCTACTTATTCATTGGTGTTCGAGCCAATTTAATGCCCCAGTCCGACTGTGTCTATCGTTTTAGTGAAGCTGTGTTACCATTCTCCAAATGTAGAGCTGCAGCGCCCTCTAGTGCCTTTCTTTTTAGCTGCGCCCGTTAACAGTGTAAGAAATGCTGCGGACGTCTCCGCTCCCGATTCCACGAAAGTCTTACGTTTTTTACAAGCCTTTGGGAAGTACACCCGTTCTCTCGATATACGATGCAGTACCAAAACCAGCTCTGCCAATCCCCATTAATATAACTTTCCTCCTTCCTCATCTTACAGCACGGGAAGGGGTCCTTGACCCATGCTCCCACGGAAGGCCAACAAGAATCCTTCAGAGGTCCAAGATCATTTACCCTGACACACACACACGAGCAGAGGGCGAGGGCTGTGGGTGAAGAGGGAGGAGTGTTCTAGTGATTCTGATTACCAGAAGTTACTGGGCATTACCCACTACGCCCCTCCCACGCCACCTTCCGCACACTATGAGGGCACACCAGAGAAAGCTGAAAGAGGCATTCCAAAAAAATGATAAAGTCGCCGGTATATACTTCACCCATTCTTTGAGGATTCATAGACCAAACCTTGAAACATTGGGGGCCGAGCCCAAGTAACTGCACTACATATGTCAGAGTGCGGGACTCCCTTTGCTTCTCCCTACCCACACAGCCAGCAGTGCCCGAGTGGAATGGTCCTGGACCAGCAGGTGCCAAGGCAACACTGCCCATTCTTCTGCTATGGAATAACCAACTTCCTCTGCCTGCTGAGAGTTGGAAACCGCAGGTTTAAATCCTTTTCCACTCTAGCCAAAGTTGACAAAGAGGTCCTTGTATTTCCCAAAGGACTCCACTTTTTGGATACATCAGGATAACGCTTTTATCATCAAGCAGATGTTACGGCTCATCATCCGATGAGCCCTGGGCAGGACAATAAACTGTCAATGCCACACCCTGATCGAGGTGAAATGGAGAGCATATCTTTGGGGAAAACCCTGGACCCAGACTTAAAATGAAAGCTTTCTTAGGCTGCGAAAACAGGGGCGCGAAAGCATACAGCATCCTTGTCCCCAAGGCAGCGGATGGAAGTTCAAGGCCACCAAAAACAGTGGGCCTTATTACAAGTACAGCGGTGTGGGTGAAAACGGCGGTAACGTGGTGGTAATTCTGATACCGCCACATTACTGCACCACCATACTAAGTGTTGTGGTTTGTCGGAGGATTTACCTTCAGCAAAAAGGTAAATGTCACACCTTACTGGCAAATACCGGCAAAATGAGCACCACCTGTAATCCTGCGGTATATCCACTGGACCAAGTGGTGGCAACCGTAATCAAGTTTGGCCGTAATTCTGAAAATGTATTGCCAAATTACTGCCAAACTCGTAATGGGACCCAATGTCCTGTAGCAGAAGGCATCAAGCCCAATCTCGTCCAAGGATTCAGAAGGGGGAGGGGTTTCCAGAAGTGCTTGGAGGCACCAAACTACTTCTTGCTGGGTGAGCTCATTGCATTGCGCTTCTCCCAAGAGGGTAGTGGGCAGGAACCTGCATCTACGCGCGGCTGATAAACATTCTCAACCACGAGGCAAGAACATGTGTTGGAAAAGGAAACGTTTCCGTGTTTCTATACGGAAAAGACATATGGCGTCAAGTTGAGGAAGCTCCCAGAGGGCGGTTGGTTCCATGAGATGAGAACCAATTCCCCCAGCAACTCTTGGCCAACTCATGGACATCTAAATAATTTAATGGCAGATCACTGAAACTTAAGCGTAGACACTGCTAAATCTTTATGGCGGCGATCCAGTAAAAATAAATGTTCTCTGGGTGTGAGTGTTGGGGGTTATAATATAGGGATCTCATGTCGTAGTCGTACACCAACGCTGCAACTACTCGTCTGATGCACCTACCCTTGATTGGCATTCGTACCACCAGATCCTGGCACTGCCGCACTTGACTAACCTAGACCCTGAACCCCGTGCCACTCCACCACCAGGCTTAGAGCCTCACCTGCAGCAATGCTCCCACCTCCAGCTGGGTACATCTAATGAAGGGGGGTTGGAGGGATAGTCAGATGGAGAGCATAAATCACGGACAGCTGAAAAAGGACCGAGAAACGAGATCTCCAGGGCCAAGAGGAGGACACCCTTTTAACCTCAGCTTCCTCCCACAGTAGATGCGCAAACATCCTGGACAGGAGGGGAACGCGAGGGAGGTGCAGAGGGGAAGTCTGGGCCAGAGAATGGACAGAGCATCTACGCCACATGCATGTGGATTGGGACTTCTGCTACAAAAGGAACAGCTGCGGGGTCCCCGATGGCAACGTAGGTCCAGCCTCGGTACCCCAGAACATCTGCAAATCAGAAGGAAGGGTCCCTGGAACAGGGACAGATCCAAAACCCGCCGGAGTCTGTTTGTTACCGCTGAAGGGGTCCCATCTTGCAGGAAATGAGTCCTCTGACCCCATTTCTGACCCCTGGAACCAAGCCATGCTTACACCCCCAAAACACAAATCCCTAAGGTGGCTAGACAAAGAAACAGTCTCCCTGAGCAGGATTCATGATGTCAGCTAGCGGGCGCGCAGAAGATTCAGAGGAGAAAGAAAGGAGCGCTACTGCACTCTGCGGAGCATACTGGAGGTCGCCATCTCGTCTAGTGATCAGAGGAGCAGGGAAGGCAGTAGAGCCCGTGGATACCCTCAAACAGCGGTCTGGGGAAGGCCAGGGACACCTCCGACAGCTGGATCAGAGAAGACGAAGGACGACACTTTAGGAGGGACAGAAAAGGTGAAAGGAGGTTTGAGGAGCGAAGTGGGGAGAAGAATGAGGAAGGAGAATATGACAGAGAAGGGGAGGTTGGAGGTGGGGAGGGGTCAAAGTGAGGAGGAAGGGAACAGAGAGGTTCCAAGCAGAGAACTAGTATTCTGGGGTAAGGGGGGAGAAAATGAGAGAGAGAGAGAGAGAGAGAGAGAGAGAGAGAGAGAGAGAGAGAGAGAGAGAGAGAGAGAGAGAGAGAGAGAGAGAGAGAGAGAGAGAGAGAGAGAGAGAGAGAGAGAGAGAGAGAGAGAGAGAGAGAGAGAGAGAGAGAGAGAGAGAGAGAGAGAGAGAGAGAGAGAGAGAGAGAGAGAGATAACACTTGTTATATTAATTGCTTTATATGTTTAATTCTAATATGTATTTTGTCAACTAATTTGTTAGTGTGTTCTTTCTTGTTGTATATACAAAGCCTTTTTGGTTATGAGCATATCTGCAATAAATAAATAAATAAACAAGATAACACTTTCCCACTATTAAGCAGAGCTTACATTCCCAATGAGTTTAAGATTAAATCTTAGAAGACTTGGAGGGCAGAAACAGAGTTGAAGAAATAGAGAGTTGTGCTCGATTGGCATTACTGTATGTGCCCACTGCAAATCAGAGCGCACCTCTTTATCACAAAAGGGCGTGTTTTTAATCTCCCCAGTATTGTGGGGCCTGCTGTGGGCAGGGGGGCCTGTGGGGCCTGCTGTGGGCTGGGGGCCCAGCACCCTGTTGGGTTGGCTGGGGTCATCCGGACTTATGGATGTTGCGGTGCAGGACCCTGGGCGCCCCTAGGAATATGTCCTGGGTGCCAGGGGCTCCATGGATGCTGGGAGCATCCTAGATGAGTGTGCTAGGCTGGACCCCCGGCACCAAGGTGGTCTAGGGGGCCCAGACAAGCGGGGACCTGCAGGACCATGCTCACACAGTGTGGGCTTGCAAGCCAGGGCTGCAGAACCGTGAACACAAGGTGTAGGCCTGCAGGCCCAAAGTGAGAGACAGAGACAACAGGACTTCCATTGTTGGAGTCTGCAACCGTTCTGTCGCACCTGCATGCGGAGGCTCCTTTTATTAGCTCGGCCATGACACAGTCACAGTCATGGCCCATTTAAAAGGGCAATACACTGGGGAGGGTCACACACAACACTCCCCATATTAAAAGGGCAAAACACTTGGAGGGAGCGGGCGGTCACACATAACACACAGTAGAGTGATCGGAGGGGTCACATCTAGCCTGAGAGATCACCATTCATAAAGTGACTTTTTCAGCAGATCTCAAGAAAATGCCCCTCATGCAGGACACCCCGTGCAATAATGAAAGGGACTCATCCAGCGCAAGTGAAACAATGACCCTTCACGGTGGACAGGAGAATGCCAGTGTGGGCACGTAAGTCAGGAAAAGGGGAAGGGAGGGGGAGGTGAAAGGAGGCAGGAAGGGGGCTCAGAAGGGGTGGGGAGGTGAATTATGGCAAGAGAGGAAGGCGCCCTGGCCAGGAACCCAACATTCATCCGGTGAGTGAGGCGAGGCAAGATGAGCTCAAGGGACCTAACAGGAGGCTTTGGAGGGACCCCTTTTCAGAAGAGGATTCCTGAGAGGCAGATGGCGGTTTAAGGAGTGTCCCCCTTTCGAGTGAAAGAAATGTGGAGGGACACAGTGAGGCAAAGGAGAAAAAAAAGAAAAGACAGGACAGTTTCTGCTGCATGTCTGATGCAACACGGAAAGGACATGAAACACATGCTGCCATAGTAAACAATTACCCAGGGTCCTCTCATGCTGTCGCTGAAAACAATTCACCCATGGAACCACTTGCTACCATAGGAGGCATTTACAGCCATAAAACACGCATCAACCAATGGTCTCCTGCTGCCACAGAACGCACATCACCCAGGGATTCCCTTACTGCCAAAGAGCACACATCTCCCAGGGATTCCCATGCTGCCAGAGAACACACATCTCCCAGGGATTCCCCCGCTGCCACAGAACACACATCTCCCAGGGGTTGCCCTGCTGCCACAGAACACACATCTCCCAGGGATGTCCCTGCTGCCACAGAACATATCTCTCCCAGGGATTCCCTTACTGCCAAAGAACACACATCTCCCAGTGATTCCCCTACTGCGAAAGAACACACATCTCCCAGGGATTCCCCTACTGTGAAAGAAGACACATCTCCCAGGGATTCCCCTGCTGCCACAGAACACACATCTCCTAGGGATTCCCTTACTGCCAAAGAGCACACATCTCCCAGGGATTCCCCTGCTGCCACAGAACACACATCTCCCAGGGATGTCCCTGCTGTCATAGAACACATCTCCCAGGGATTATCCTGCTGCCACAGAACACACAACTCCCAGGGATTCCCCTGCTGCCACAGTACACGCATCTCCCAGGGATTCCCTTACGGCCAAAGAACACACTTCTCCCAGGGATTCCCATGCTGCCAAAGAACACACATCTCCCAGGGATTCCCATGCTGCCACAGAACACACAACTCCCAGGGATTCCCCTACTGAGAAAGAACACACATCTCCCAGGGATTCCCCTACTGTGAAAGAACACACAACTCCCAGGGATTCCCCTACTGCGAAAGAACACACATCTCCCAGGGATTCCCCTACTGTGAAAGAAGACACATCTCCCAGGGATTCCCCTGCTGCCACAGAACACACATCTCCTAGGGATTCCCTTACTGCCAAAGAGCACACATCTCCCAGGGATTCCCCTGCTGCCACAGAACACACATCTCCCAGGGATGTCCCTGCTGTCATAGAACACATCTCCCAGGGATTATCCTGCTGCCACAGAACACACATCTCCCAGGGATTCCCTTACTGCCAAAGAACACACATCTCCCAGGGATTCCCTTACTGCCAAAGAACACACATCTCCCAGGGATTCCCCTACTGCGAAAGAACACACATCTCCCAGGGATTCCCCCACTGTGCAAGAACACACAACTCCCAGGGATTCCCCTACTGCTAAAGAACACACATCTCCCAGGGATTCCCCTACTGTGAAAGAACACACATCTCCCAGGGATTCCCTTACTGCCAAAGAACACACTTCTCCCAGGGATTCCCATGCTGCCACAGAACACATATCTCCCAGGGATTCCCCTACTGTGAAAGAACACACATCTCCCAGGGATTCCCCTACTGCAAAATAACACACATCTCCCAGGGATTCCCCTGCTGCCACAGTACACGCATCTCCCAGGGATTCCCTTACGGCCAAAGAACACACTTCTCCCAGGGATTCCCATGCTGCCAAAGAACACACATCTCCCAGGGATTCCCATGCTGCCACAGAACACACAACTCCCAGGGATTCCCCTACTGCGAAAGAACACACATCTCCCAGGGATTCCCCTACTGTGAAAGAACACACAACTCCCAGGGATTCCCCTACTGCGAAAGAACACACATCTTCCTGGGATTCCCCCTACTGTGAAAGAACACACATCTCCCAGGGGTTGCCCTTCTGCCACAGAACACACATCCCCCAGGGATTTCCCTGCTGCCACAGAACACACATCTCCCAGGGATTCCCTTACTGCCAAAGAACACACTTCTCCCAGGGATTTCCATGCTGCCACAGAACACACATCTCCCAGGGATTCCCCTGCTGCGAAAGAACACACATCTCCCAGGGATTCCCCTACTGCAAAATAACACACATCTCCCAGGGATTCCCCTGCTGCCACAGTACACCCATCTCCCAGGGATTTCCCTACTGCCTCAGAACACACATCTCCCAGGGATTCACCTGCTGCAACAGAACACACATCACCCAGGGGTTACGTCGATGCCACAGAACACACATGTCCCAGAGAGATTCCCCTGCTGCCCCAGTACACGGATCTCCCAAGGATTTTCCTTCTGCCACAGAACACATATCTGCCAGGGATTCCCCTGCTGCCACAGTACATACATCTCCCAGGGATTGCCCTGCTGCCACAGAACACGCATCTCCCACGGATTTCCCTGCTGCCATAGTACACACATCTCCCAGTAATTCCCCTACTGCCAAAGAACACACATCTCCCAGGGATTAACCTGCTGCAGCAGAACACACATCTCCCAGGGGTTCCCCTGATGTCACAGAACACACATCTCCCAGGGATTTCCCTGCTGCCACAGAACACGCATCTCCCAGGGATTCCCCTGCTGCCACAGAACATGCATCTCCCAGGGATTCCCCTGCTGCCACAGAACATGCATCTCTCAGGGATTTCCCTGCTGTCATAGAACACACATCTCCCAGGGATTCCCCCGATGCCACAGAACACACATCTCCCCGGGATTTCCCTGCTGCCACAGAACACGCATCTCCCAGGGATTTCTCTGCTGTCGTAGAACACACATCTCCCAGGGATTTCCCTGCTGCCACAGAAAATGCATCTCCCAGGGATTTCCCTGCTGTCGTAGAACACACATCTCCCAGGGATTCCCCTGCTGCCACAGAACACACATCTCCCAGGGATTCCCCTACTGCGAAAGAACACACATCTCCCAGGGGTTACCCTGCTGCCACAGAACACACATCTCCAAGGGATTTCCCTGCTGCCACATAACATGCATCTCCCAGGGATTTCCCTGCTGTCGTAGAACACACATCTCCTAGGGATTCCCCTGCTGCCACAGAACACACATCTCCCAGGGATTCCCCTACTGCGAAAGAACACACATCTCCCAGGGATTCCCCTACTGCGAAAAAACGCACATCTCCCAGGGATTCCCCTACTGTGAAAGAACACACATCTCCCAGGGGTTGCCCTGCTGCCACAGAACACACATCTCCCAGGGGTTGCCCTGCTGCCACAGAACACACATTTCCCAGGGGTTCCCTTGTTGTCAAAGAACACACATCTCCCAGGGATTCCCCTACTGCCAAAGAACACACATCTCCCAGGGATTCCCCTACTGCCAAAGAACACAAATCTCCCAGGGAATCCCCTACTGCCAAAGAAAGTGGTAACTGGCTGATGTTGGGATTTTTCAATCAGTTTGGCAAAAAAAAAAACGGAACGGTATCCACCCGACCCCCAAATCCCAGGGCAGGGTTTTTAAACTGTAAAAAGTGTTGTGACAACCGAACAGAGGAATTAATACCGGGACAGTGCCGGCAAAACCGGGACATCTGGTGACCCTATTTAGCTAATGGTTCAACTGTACCCGGCACGCCAAAGGAAGAGAGAACCACACAGGGGATGGTGTTGGCAAACAATGGCAGAGCTTTGCCGCCAGAAGCTATCTTGGAAGGATGCAGTCCGACAGAGCTTCTGCGCGAATTCTGGTAGCTGCTGCTTCTGGACATGTTCTAAAGGCTGCCACGAGTCACATGTTCAGATACAGTGCCTTCAGGGGGACAAGCAACTCATGGGGCCCCACGCATCATAAAGCCATCTTTCAGAGCAGGGCCTAAGGAGTGTCTGGCACAGCCTCACAATCACAAGTAGATAAGGAACCTACACAAAACGCAACACCCATACAATCAAAGGCTTAGCCTAGCAGGCACCGCGCGGTGTTCATACCTGCAAGTGGAAGTGAAAAGGAAAGTGAGTGGAAGGAAAAGAAGCGAGTGGAAGGAAAGGAAGTGAGTGGAAGGAAAGGAAGTGAGTGGAAGGAAAGGAAGTGAGTGGAAGGAAAGGAAGCGAGTGGAAGGAAAGGAAGCGAGTGGAAGGAAAGGAAGTGAGTGGAAGGAAAGGAAGCGAGTGGAAGGAAAGGAAGTGAGTGGAAGGAAAGGAAGTGAGTGGAAGGAAAATCTACTTTAAAGGGTCTGTCAAATATAATTAGCACGCAGTTAAAAATCGACAACAATAAAGATATTGGGCCTCTTTACGACCCCGGCGCTAAGTGGTTAACGGTGCCGAAAAAGGCTGCGGCGCCGTTAACAACTTAGCGCCTTACTACGAGGTCCCTTTGCGGGACCCGACCTGAACGGCTGGTCTGGACCAGCCGTTAAAGTAGGGACCAGCAAACGGACCTTGCAGGCACTTACAGTACCGCAATTTGCAGTACCGTAATTGCCGCCTTCCCCATTCCCATTGAGCCCTATGGGGCAAAAATGGGAATGGGGAAGGGCCATGGGGAAATGGGGAAATACCGCCTCGCTAACCTTGGAATGGGGCGGTATTTCCACATTTCCCCATGGCGGACTCGTTACAACACTGGCACCAACCATGGTGCTAATAGCACCATGGTTTAGCGCTGGTGTTGTAATGAAGCCCATTGCAATGTAAAATCGATACGTCAATGCACTTTCCAGCCTCTCAGTTTATTTGAGTGAAATCCATGATTCCCCACATATTTCACATTTATTGACTCATTCTTATGACAAAACGATGTTGCAAAAATCAAAAAAGGTATTCCCTATATTATAGTTTCCTTTCCCTTCAATGTTAGAAAACAAATACACATATAATATAATTCTAAACGTAAAAGTGATGATGTGATTCTTACCTTAGCCGATAGTGACATCTAGAGGTCAATAGCGATATCGTCGCTCATCATCTTTTCTCGTTTTGTGTTTGGAGAAATTAGCTCAGGAAGTCAGTTTGGGGAACAACGGCAGAGACCTGAATCAAGGACAATTTACGGAGACTCCCGGGGATGAGCCCAGGGCCTCTTAAAGCCATAGTTAGATAAAGTATGTCCCTGACCTCGCTCCAGAATGCTGTTTTGCTTCAGTTCTGCCAGAGTACAGTGATTGGCTCCTATTCCCGTTTCCTGGGAGTGATCCTGGTTGAGTCTTTCTTTCCCAGGATAAAATCGCTGATCTGCTTTGCATCTGGCACTGCCGAACTGAGGAATGAGGTATGGAATATTTTGAATGAATCATAGCCGCTAGCATTGCTCTGGGCAGCCCATCAAAGCATCTTTTTCCAACCTGCTGTGCCCATACAGGAGAGGAACACGACACAAAAGAACTAGTCCAACCCCAAAAGGAGCCTTCCTGCCAGAACTTCTATGCCAGCTCCCTTCTGCACACGACCATAAGCAACCCCAGACATGCTGCAGTCCCCATGGGTATCATCAGTGAGGTGCAGCTTGGGTAGGGTGACCAGACGTCCCGGGTTTGCAGAGACTGTCCCCGAATTTGGTGCTCTGTCCCCCTTTCTCGAGATTATGTTTCCATTGGGAAATGCAGTGGTCCCGGTTTTTGGTAGAAGGTCTTCATAGCTGGCAGGCAGGACTGCACACTCTCGCACAGAAGAAATGCTGCATGTTACGAATGAAAATAGTGGTAGTTTGTGATAAAATAATTATATGTTTATTCCACCAGTAACACTTAAACCTTCTTCTCCTCCAACTGCTACTGAAATAAAGTGCCTTGACATCCACTTTCAAGAGTTAGTCCTACTTTTATGTTATTTGCCCTGTCCCTTTTTTTACTTTTTAAATCTGGTCACTGTAAGCTTGGGGCTCAAGGCACAGCAAGCTCAGTACATGCCTGGTCGTACCTTTACCACTTGGGGTGACTTTTGCGAAACTGAAGAGTGAGGGATGGAAGCTTCCGAATGAATCATAACCACTGGCATTGCCATTGGAATCCATCAAAGCTATCGCTTTTCTGATGGCTGCGCCGTTGCTGATGGTGAAAGAACGTGTACCAATCAGCCTTGTGCCCCCCCACCCTAAAAGGGGTTCTCCCGCTTCACCAGAATACTGTTGTCGCTTCTCACTTCTAATTTGCTCTGGACGCTCTGGGCTTTGCCTCTTTCCCGGAAACATACATGGATATGATGGGACATTTCGTGCTTTGCCCCCGACAGACTCTCAGTCAATCACTGAAGGCCTTGGGACTCATGTTCAGGAAATATTTAGGACTGTTGTACCTACAGAGTTCTCTGCTCCTGATCAGTTCCTCGGTGCAGCTGCTGTTCTTCAGTATTTCAGAACTGAGGTTTCCAAAGAAACCCAGCAGTATTTCTGAAATCGAAGGCAGAGTTCCCCAGCCAGATGTGGTGGGCGTTGACGTTTGCTGTGTGCCCCTCTGGGTGTCTGAAAGATATGAACAAGTATAAGATTGCATAGGTGCAGGGCCCTCACCAGAGATTAGAATTTGGGAAGAACCATCTGTGTGATGTTGCCCCAGTGACCACCAGTAAGAGAGAGCAGCAATGTGTGCTTTTTGTTCATGAAAAGATGGGTTTCCTTGAGTAAGTTTCCACAGTTTAAAATAAACAAGCAAGGTAGCAATACCACAGTGTTCAATCCTTTTTTTTTTAGATCAGGCCTGCTGATTGACCCTGAGATGGAGTAGGGTGGACCACTGTTTTATTGATGTTGAGTTCATAGCTGGAGTATGTCCCCAAAACACTTGTTACCCGCAACATGTATACCAATGTTTGCACAAGATATGTCGCAGTGACCTCAATAGTGTGGGCATAGGCCAGTGCTTTGGTCGAAAACAAGTTTCTTACCACTGAGTTAATGGCCTCTTCTGACAGTAGATGGCGTTCCAAGGAATGGCTTTGTATGTAAGCTATACAGGCATCTCGCTGTCCAGTGAATGATAAAGGATAGTTGTCTGCTGTTACCTGGTGTCCAAAAGAATTCACTGTCAATAAGATGAAGTTTTCATAAGTTCATGAAATAATAATGCATTGTCAGGATTGGTTTAGTGCTTTTGGATAACTTGGTTCAGCTTCCCCAGCTTAGTACTCACTCTCCCCTACTTGACTTAAGTATTTGTCCCACTGTACTCGCTGTCCCAGAATACTGTGTTCCTTTTGTGTTCCTTTCTGGATGTTGGGAACTTTCTGGAGCTGTGCTCCCTTCCAGAAAATAATGTTCTACTTTCTTTCCTTCTCTGACTTTGCTGATGTTCTCGTATTGTATTCCCTTCCCCAGAATATAATGTTCTACTTGGTTTCTTTCTCTGGCTTTGCTGATTCTGTGGTACGTGTTTCCCTCCCCCAGAATGCAAGGTTCTACTTGGTTTCTTTCTCTGGCTTTGCTGATTCTGTGGTACGTGTTTCCCTCCCCCAGAATGCAAGGTTCAACTTGGTTTCTTTCTCTGACTTTACTGATTCTTTGGTACGTGTTTCCCTCCCCAGAATGCCAGGTTCTACTTGGTTTCCTTCTCTGGTTTTGCTGATTCTCTGGTACTTTATGCCCTCCCCAGAATATAATGTTCTACTTGGTTTCTTTCTCTTGCTTTGCTGATTCTGTGGTACGTGTTTCCCTCCCCCAGAATGCAAGGTTCTACTTGGTTTCTTTCTCTGGCTTTGCTGATTCTGTGGTACGTGTTTCCCTCCCCCAGAATGCAAGGTTCTACTTGGTTTCTTTCTCTGACTTTGCTGATTCTCTGGTACGTGTTTCCCTCCCCAGAATGCCAGGTTCTACTTGGTTTCCTTCTCTGGTTTTGCTGATTCTCTGGTACTTTATGCCCTCCCACATAATGCAAGGTTCTTCTTGGTTTCCGTCTATGGTTTTGCTGATTCTCTGGTACTTTATTCCCTCCCACAGAATGCAAGGCTCTACTTGGTTTCCTTCTCTGGCTTTGCTGATTCTCTGGTACGTTTTCCCCTCCCCCAGAATGCAAGGTTCTACTTGGTTTCCTTCTCTGGCTTTGCTGATTCTCTTGTACGTTTTTCGCTCCACCAGAATGCAAGTTCTACTTGGTTTCCTTCTCTGGCTTGGCTGCTTCTGTGAGAATGTATTCCCTCCCCAGAATATAATGTTCTACTTGGTTTCTTTCTCTGGCTTTGCTGATTCTCTGGTACGTATTTCCCTCCCCCAGAATGCAAGGTTCTACTTTGTTTCTTTCTCTGGCTTTGCTGATTCCTTGGTATGTTTTCCCTCACCCAGAATGTAAGGTTCTACTTGGTTTCCTTCTCTGGCTTTGCTGATTCTCTGGTACTTTATTCCCTCCCCAGAATGCAAGGTTCTACTTGGTTTCCTTCTCTGGTTTTGCTGATTCTCTGGTACTGTATTCCCTCCCACAGAATGCAGGGTTCTTCTTGGTTTCCTTCTCTGACTTTGCTGATTCTCTGGTACGTTTTTCCCTTCCCCAGAATTCAAGGTTCTACTTGGTTTCCTTCTCTGGCCTTGCTGATTCTCTGGAAGGTGTTTCTCTCCCCAGAATGCAAGGTTCTACTTGGTTTCTTTCTCTGGCTCTGTTGATTCTCTGGTACTTTATTCCCTCCCCATAATGCAAGGTTCTACTTGGTTTCCTTCTCTGGTTTTGGTTACACACTGCGATTGTATTCTGTCTCCCAGTTCTTTCACTTGGTTGCGTCTCTGAGTTTTATCTCATTTTCTTCCCGAATGCAGCCTTTCTCGTGCTTGACTGTCCACCTATCAAAGTTCAGTATTTCAATGGCTGCTTCTCTTTACGGTTTGGAATTGGACACTGTTTCCTATATGGCAACACTTCACATATTTTCCTTGTGAATATACTCATACTGGAATATGTATCCCCCCCGTCTCTCTCTGTCTCTAACGCACATACGCAGAGTACACAGTTTCAATGTAACTTTTTTATGGTAATTATCATAGACTATGGGGTATGTCTCTAACTCCTCAGCGTTTGACTACTTCTATACTCAGCTGTTTCGTTCTCGCTTACCTGCACATGACGGACTTCTCAACTTCTGGTCTCTTCTGGTTGCAGCTTGATGGGGTTCTGTGCAGCTCAGATCTCTTAGGCTTGCGAGCCCTCTCACTGGCACTAGTGCTTCAAGTGGGCTGGGGCCAGCCAGGGCCAGGCCCCGGAAGTCTCCAAAATGGGGGGCTGAGCCGGGACCTTTGCCGAGCCCGCCGGTCCCACCATGCCATGGCGTGACACATTATCCCGCCACAGCCCTAGTCGCGATGAGAGAGGCGCCTGCCATTTTAATGTCAGGCAAGCTGTGACCGACAGAAGTGCCAGCCAACCACAGCATCGCTGAAACTGGAAGTTGCAGTTTCAGCGACGCTGTGACTGGCTGACACTTCTGGTAGTCACTGTAACTTCCTCTTGTGACCCCTTGCTTGAGGGGTCACAGGAGGAAGTTATGGTCCCTTTGTTCCCCATCCCTACCCAGGTCACTGACCCTCGGTGAACTGGGGGGCTCTGTGATCACAGTGCCCCAGGTTCGCCGAGTTCAAAGACGCCTCGGGCTCTGTGTTCTAATCTGCTCTGCAGAGCAGAGCACAGATCATCGAGCCAGAAGCATCTTTGTCCGTTGGGAAAGCTTTATAAAAGATGCCTTAAATTGTGTACTTTTCAAGCCATCTTTTATAAACATAGAAATATGTAACATATTTCTATGTTTATAAAAGATGCTGTGCATAGTACACAAAAAATAGTAAGATATGCACATGTCTACCAATTTCTCATCTTTTCCTTCCATCCCACTCTTGCCTGCTTGCCAGTATCTCTGCCCAACTCCCCAATCTTTTTATTACCACTCTCCCTCTCATTCCACTTTCTCCCCTCCTTCCAACCCCCACCCACCTGCTTCCTCTTCCACTTTTTCTCCCTGCCTTTGCACTTTCTGTACCCATCTTTCATTTCCTTCCTCACTCATTTTTCTCCTGTTTCTCCTCTTTTCCATATAGCCCGAATGTACATGAAAAACAGTATACTGTATTAAAGGAGAATGGAATTACAATACAAATGCAGGCAAATTACAGTTTGGCACTGATTTCTAGTACTGTAATATCACAAGCTGCAGTTGTATTTGTTGGATATTGGATTATGTGTGATTTCTTCTGTCACTGAATCAGTGGTCGAAGTGTGCGAAAAGAAGTAGTCGAACTTTGATCCATACTGGCCTGCCCCAGCTCCCCACAAACCCCATCACCACATCACCTCTCATGCATAATACAAACCCCAAACCAAACATGCCTGCTGTTTACGGGAACGTTCAGTGCAGTGCACTGAAAGTGCAAGTTTCAACTTCATCCCAAACTTTTATTTAAAAAAATATATATATATTTCGGAAATGTTTCTTTTTAAAATAAAAGTATAGGAACTGTAAAACTTAATTAAAAAAAAGTAGAGGACCACCGCTCCCAACCGCTTGTGCCCACTCCACCACTGCACTGAATAAGTGATTGCTGGCATGATAACCAAGGTTGGTGGGGAGACTCAGCCAACTTATATGGTGATCAGGATGCTGCATTAAAGGTGAAGCTAGCAGTGTATATACACTACTATCTACCTCTAGAGCAACTGATTGCAGTCGTAGGCATTGCAAATATGCATGAAAGATCTTTACATGACATCAGGGGTGTTGCTAGCTCTGGAAAGGATCGGGGGCTAGGCTAATGGTGGGACTGTTGGGACTCGGGGCTAGCTAGTCTTGTGGTTGTATCCCCTGAGCTTCTATCCGGGGCTACAACCAAAAGACCCGGGGCTATAGCCCCCTCAGCCCCCCCCTAGCAACGCCTCTGCATGACATCCATATTTACTAAACTTTACATATTAAGCTGTTCATTGCATTGCATGCACTCATGGCAGTTCGAAGTTTGGTAATTTAGTTATGTAATGTTATATTAAAGGTTCTTACACCGTGCACTTTCGTCACTTGCGTGGTCTCTTGGCGTTCTGGCCGATCTGCAATGGGAAGGGGTTGGGTGTTTGTTAGTGGGGTTGAGAGGGAGAAGAGCAAGATAGCTTTACAGGCCGATTCATGTAATTCCTCCCAAAAGTGTCGCACGTGGCTGGCGCACAGCGTGCCCGTGCGAATGCCTGCGCCAGCCGCGTGCGATAAAATCAATTTCCGCGCACAGCGTATTCATGGATTCCCACCTCCAAAAGCAGACGTGGCGCAGAGTGGCGCAGCGACCCTGCATCAGCGCCAGTTACGCCCCCAAGAACGCCCTCGCGCAAGGAAAAGCCATCAAGATCGCAAAACCATCGCAAAGGGCTGCGCCTGCGAGAAGTATTACACGCGAATGGCCTGGGCGCGTGTATTTCAGGGGTGCGCGAGAAGTCCCACAAGCGAATGGCCTGGGTGCGTGCATTTCAGGGGTGCGCGAGAAGTATTACACGCGAATGGCCTGGGTGCGTGTATTGCAGGGGTGCGCGAGAAGTTCCACACGCGATTGGCCTGGGCGCGTGTATTCCAGGGGCTCGCGGGTGGTTTCACACGCGATCGGGCCTGGGGGAGCATGTGCGTGTATTTCAGGGGCTCGCGGGTGGTTTCACGCGCGATCGGGCCTGGGGGAGCGTGTGCGTGTATTTCAGGGGCTCGCGGGTGGTTTCACACGCGATCAGGCCTGGGGGAGCGTGTGCGTGTATTTCAGGGGTGCGCGAGAAGTTCCACACGCGATTGGCCTGGGCGCATGTATTTCAGGGGCTCGCGGGTGGTTTCACGCGCGATCGGGCCTGGGGGAGCGTGTGCGTGTATTTCAGGGGCTCGCGGGTGGTTTCACACGCGATCAGGCCTGGGGGAGCGTGTGCGTGTATTCCAGGGGTGCGCGAGAAGTTCCACACGCGATTGGCCTGGGCGCTTGTATTTCAGGGGCTCGCGGGTGGTTTCACACGCGATCGGGCCTGGGGGAGTGTGTGCGTGTATTTCAGGGGCTCGCGGGTGGTTTCACACGCGATCGGGCCTGGGGGAGCGTGTGCGTGTATTTCAGGGGCTCACGGGTGGTTTCACATGCGATCGGGCCTGGGGGAGCGTGTGCATGTATTTCAGGGGTGCGCGAGAAGTTCCACACGCGATTGGCCTGGGCGCGTGTATTTCAGGGGCTCGCGGGTGGTTTCACACGCGATCGGGCCTGGGGGAGCGTGTGCGTGTATTTCAGGGGCTCGCGGGTGGTTTCACACGCGATCGGGCCTGGGGGAGTGTGTGCGTGTATTCCAGGGGTGCGCGAGAAGTTCCACACGCGATTGGCCTGGGCGCGTGTATTTCAGGGGCTCGCGGGTGGTTTCACACGCGATCGGGCCTGGGGGAGTGTGTGCGTGTATTTCAGGGGCTTGCGGGTGGTTTCACACGCGATCGGGCCTGGGGGAGCGTGTGTGTGTATTTCAGGGGCTCGCGGGTGGTTTCACACGCGATCAGGCCTGGGGGAGCGTGTGCGTGTATTTCAGGGGTGCGCGAGAAGTTCCACACGCGATTGGCCTGGGCGCATGTATTTCAGGGGCTCGCGGGTGGTTTCACGCGCGATCGGGCCTGGGGGAGCGTGTGCGTGTATTTCAGGGGCTCGCGGGTGGTTTCACACGCGATCAGGCCTGGGGGAGCGTGTGCGTGTATTCCAGGGGTGCGCGAGAAGTTCCACACGCGATTGGCCTGGGCGCTTGTATTTCAGGGGCTCGCGGGTGGTTTCACACGCGATCGGGCCTGGGGGAGTGTGTGCGTGTATTTCAGGGACTCGCGGGTGGTTTCACACGCGATCGGGCCTGGGGGAGCGTGTGCGTGTATTTCAGGGGCTCGCGGGTGGTTTCACATGCGATCGGGCCTGGGGGAGCGTGTGCATGTATTTCAGGGGTGCGCGAGAAGTTCCACACGCGATTGGCCTGGGCGCGTGTATTTCAGGGGCTCGCGGGTGGTTTCACACGCGATCGGGCCTGGGGGAGCGTGTGCGTGTATTTCAGGGGCTTGCGGGTGGTTTCACACGCGATCGGGCCTGGGGGAGCGTGTGTGTGTATTTCAGGGGCTCGCGGGTGGTTTCACACGCGATCGGGCCTGGGGGAGTGTGTGCGTGTATTTCAGGGGCTCGCGGGTGGTTTCACATGCGATCGGGCCTGGGGGAGCGTGTGTGTGTATTGCAGGGGTGCGCGAGAAGTTCCACACGCGATTGGCCTGGGCGCGTGTATTTCAGGGGCTCGCGGGTGGTTTCACACGCGATCGGGCCTGGGGGAGCGTGTGCGTGTATTTCAGGGGCTCGCGGGTGGTTTCACACGCGATCGGGCCTGGGGGAGTGTGTGCGTGTATTCCAGGGGTGCGCGAGAAGTTCCACACGCGATTGGCCTGGGCGCGTGTATTTCAGGGGCTCGCGGGTGGTTTCACACGCGATCGGGCCTGGGGGAGTGTGTGCGTGTATTTCAGGGGCTTGCGGGTGGTTTCACACGCGATCGGGCCTGGGGGAGCGTGTGTGTGTATTTCAGGGGCTCGCGGGTGGTTTCACACGCGATCAGGCCTGGGGGAGCGTGTGCGTGTATTTCAGGGGTGCGCGAGAAGTTCCACACGCGATTGGCCTGGGCGCATGTATTTCAGGGGCTCGCGGGTGGTTTCACGCGCGATCGGGCCTGGGGGAGCGTGTGCGTGTATTTCAGGGGCTCGCGGGTGGTTTCACACGCGATCAGGCCTGGGGGAGCGTGTGCGTGTATTCCAGGGGTGCGCGAGAAGTTCCACAAGCGATTGGCCTGGGCGCTTGTATTTCAGGGGCTCGCGGGTGGTTTCACACGCGATCGGGCCTGGGGGAGTGTGTGCGTGTATTTCAGGGGCTCGCGGGTGGTTTCACACGCGATCGGGCCTGAGGGAGCGTGTGCGTGTATTTCAGGGGCTCGCGGGTGGTTTCACATGCGATCGGGCCTGGGGGAGCGTGTGCATGTATTTCAGGGGTGCGCGAGAAGTTCCACACGCGATTGGCCTGGGCGCGTGTATTTCAGGGGCTCGCGGGTGGTTTCACACGCGATCGGGCCTGGGGGAGCGTGTGCGTGTATTTCAGGGGCTCGCGGGTGGTTTCACACGCGATCGGGCCTGGGGGAGTGTGTGCGTGTATTCCAGGGGTGCGCGAGAAGTTCCACACGCGATTGGCCTGGGCGCGTGTATTTCAGGGGCTCGCGGGTGGTTTCACACGCGATCGGGCCTGGGGGAGTGTGTGCGTGTATTTCAGGGGCTTGCGGGTGGTTTCACACGCGATCGGGCCTGGGGGAGCGTGTGTGTGTATTTCAGGGGCTCGCGGGTGGTTTCACACGCGATCGGGCCTGGGGGAGTGTGTGCGTGTATTTCAGGGGCTCGCGGGTGGTTTCACACGCGATCGGGCCTGGGGGAGCGTGTGTGTGTATTTCAGGGGCTCGCGGGTGGTTTCACACGCGATCGGGCCTGGGGGAGCGTGTGGGTGTATTTCAGGGGCTCGCGGGTGGTTTCACACGCGATCGGGCCTGGGGGAGCGTGTGCGTGTATTCCAGGGGTGCGCGAAAAGTTCCACACGCGATTGGCCTGGGCGCGTGTATTTCAGGGGCTCGCGGGTGGTTTCACACGTGATCGGGCCTGGGGGAGCGGGGTACGTGTATTTCAGGGGTGCGTGAGAAGTACCACACGCGATTGGGCTGGGTGCGGGTATTCCAGGGCTGCGCGGGAAGTTTTACACGCTCGCCTACAACACGTATTCATGGAAACGAACGTGGCCAATCCGGAAACACGTACGCCAGCAGGAAGTAGGCGTACGTCCACCCGCACAGCATAAAAGTGCACGCAAATAACAAACAAGCTCAGACGCCAGGATGAACATACCGTTCCTAGCAGCAGTGGCCGTGGGATACCGCAGGAGGAGGAGGAGGATAGTCCGGGCCAGAATTTTTACACCCAGAACCAGCCTTTTTGGGATGCCTGATGACCATGTGTATGGGAGGTACAGGTTTCCACCTCACATAATACTCGACCTGGTCAGTGAGTGGGAGGATGACCTCACATCAACCACCCTGTGCTCCCAAGCACTCAGCCCCCTGGAGAAGGTCCTCAATGTACTGCACTTCCTGGCCACTGGATCATTTCAGCGGACAAGTGCCATAGTGGGGGGGGGGGTGTCACAGGCCACGCAGTCACGCTGCCTACACCAGGTCTTGGCCATCATCACTGCACGCCCATCAGTCCGCAGGCACATATACCTGCCCAGAACACCTGCAGAAAGGCAGGCTGTTGCCCAGGACTTCTACAGGGTGGCACAATTCCCCAAAGTGCTAGGTGCCATTGATTGCACCCATGTGGCTCTACGTCCCCCCAGGGCAACTGAGCACATCTATAGAAACCGCAAGCACTGGCATTCCATCAATGCCCAGGTAGTATGTGATGCCAAGGGAATCATCACCTCAGTATACGCCAACTATCCAGGCTCCACCCACGACAGTTTCATCTACAGAATGTCTACCCTAAACCGGGACATAGAAGCTGGGCGGCATGGCGATACATGGCTGCTCGGTGAGTATAAATGCCACTGCGCATGCATGCATGTCAGATACTGAGTAATGTCACAACCCCACTGATGATACCCATCACCACCTCCCCAGGGGACAGTGCCTACCCTCTCAGCACCCACATGATGACACCAATTCGGAACCCCACCACGCCGCCCCAGGTAAGATACAACACAGCCCACATTGCAACCCGGGGCATCGTGGAGCGCACATTCGGAGTGCTCAAGTCACGCTTCCGCTCCCTTAATCGTTCTGGCGGGCAGCTGTTATACGCTCCCCCAGTAGTGTACAGGATCATAGTGGCAGCATGTGTCCTGCACAACGTTGCAACACGCCGGGGCCTGGCCGTGGACATGGTGGTGCCCCCACATCCCCAACCACATGCATGCCCACTGTGCATGGGAGGGGAAAGGGCACGGGGTGAGGCAGCCCGTACGCAGCTCTTGGCTAATTACTTCACATAAAATCACACCCCTGTGGAGTGCACACAGCCCTGGCACATACCAGCTGACAATCAATGATGATTGTTACTGACAATTATGATGTGTCAATGGACAGTCAACTGTCACAACCATACCAGCCTGAGATTGTACATCTGGAAGTGTTCCATTGTGTGCTTCCCAAACTACACAAACAGCACCAATGCTGTGTTCAAAATACACACTTCTATGCTGCTGAAATCATTACCCCCTTGCAAGACACAACATGACAACAGTGCCATGTCACCCAACCCCTCACCAGCACCGCCACCCAACACACCATGGCATGACATGCCATGTGAGAGCAAACAAAGTCATCCCCCAAACATGACACGTGTCACAAAGTACAGTGTCCCTAATGGAAACTGGCCACACACAATATGCCCACATGAATGTAGAAACAACAACACACATGATCAAATACTTACCACAACACAATCGACATAGCATAAACATGACAGTACTAAGGCAAAGGATACGTAGTCTTACAACATGAGAATGCCAGCACATCCACCACCTCCAACTGTACAGTGTTGTTGCCACGCACATCTGGAAGTCCACTGCTCACAACATGAGCCCCATCTCCAAAGTGGACGGCCTTGTGAAGACATGAGGAATGAACCTGCAAATCAGGAGGGAGACATGGATGCACAAGCACACATCAATACACCATGCAGTGCACAATACAACAACAATATGCACTAGGAATGTATAGACAGTATTGACTACAGACTGCCCACACAGCTCATGGGTGTCCAACGTCACTGTGTAATTCACTGTCACTTGGGCACACCCTTTGCAAGCCCATGGAAACGGGAAGCAGGAGGGGTGTGTGTCTCACTGACCCAAGCATCTAACCCAAACTCAGGACAAGCCAGCATGTGCCCAGTCGGAATACAGTGGATGCCCAGTGGAGCCACACAAGGCAACACACTGCAACAAAAAATCAAAAATCAAAAATCTAAAATCAAAAATCAAATATCAAAAATCAAAAATGGCCATGTGTGGGCCAGGGGGCGTGGGGGAGGCCACCCAGGAGGTCCGAGGACAGGGTGCCCACCAACAGTCACCTGCGTGAATGTTGCGAAAAAAAAACACCTCCATGGGTTCATGGCCTGCACGGCTACTAAATAGTGGGAGATTCACTGCTGGATTCGCTCTCCTCAACCTTTGCTGCTGCTGCCACAGGAGGTGGTGGTGCCATGGGAGGCAGCCCACGCAATGCCCTAGTTTGGTCCTCCATGGCAGCAAGCATGCGGGCCTGGAAGGCCTTGTTCTGGAGGGATATGGTGCGGAGATCCCCATGCAACACCCGACCTGTTGCCCGGACCTCCGCCCGAGTTGCCTGCATCTCTGCTGAGAGCGTACGGGTGACGCACTCCAGCAGCTGTTCCGTCCTGGTGACAGTGGAAGCCTCAAGGTCCACAAGAGTCTGCCTGAGGTGCCGGACCTCTCCCCTCAGGGCTTCCCTCTGTCCCTGTGCATCTATAGAAATTGATTCCCTCAGATTGTCCAGGGCCGCCTGTCTGTCCCTGTTGGACGCCAACATGTCCTCCCTGACTGATTGGCAAATGGAGTCTGTTGCCTGCTGTAGTAGCTCCATCTGCCTTCCTGGGGGGACAATGGAAGTGGCCACCCTCTCCATGGCCTGAGCAATCATTTCGGATGATGCTGCCTGTTGGTTGGCCATGCCGTAAATGGATTGCTCCCATGCGGTATTGCCTGGTGGCGGACGGCCACCGCGTTGGCGGGCACCACACCTGTCTGGGGCAAGGCGAACTGCGCCTTGCTGTGTCGGCACTGCCTGAGGCTGCAGGACTGCATTTCCCCTCTGAACTGCTGGCCCAGGAACAGGATCAGATGTTGCGGAGTGTGGCCCTGCATCCGTAACCACCACAGGCGCACCTACCAACACTGACATCCCCATAGTGGGCTCTACCCCTGGTGCAGGTGGGTCGGACAGAACAGTATCCCTTCCATGAACACATACCTGCGAATCCACATAGGCCTCATCCGAATCAACACCTGAAAAGAGTTCTGGGGAGGTGCAGCCAGGGACACCCCAGGACAGTATGGCCTGCAGCAAGAGAGGGTTCTCCCCCACCACCAAACCACGTCCCCCACTGGTGCCTGGTCGTGCTTCAGATCCCTCCTGGGCCTGCACCATCTCCTCTCCCTCAACAGCATCAGGTGCGTCATCCTCTGCAAAAACAAGAAAGACAAAAAATGGAAACAGGCATTAGCACCATGGCACGCTATTAGGCCAGACAAGCTACAGTACCAGTACCTGATTTACACATGTCCCACATGACTATGACCCTCCCATGCATGGACTGTCCATGAGTTGGAAGGGGAGGAAAATGTCAGACACTGATGACACCAAGATGGGAGAGCAACACATCAGCTGCATGCTGGCTAGCAGTGCCATCACACATTGGCCTGTGAGTGGCATGTCCAATACACATACATGACACATGCCATCACACAGATGGCATGTACCATGGGCATGACATATATGTGACAATGGGGCAGAGTGATGCGCAGTAGAACCAGGTGAATTCCTACAATCAGCCTGAATGAACACAGCTTAATACGGAACAATGTGGTAGCAAGATGCCACTTCAAAGGCAACTGGCGCAATGTAGTGCAAAACGCCTACTGTGGCCAGAAGGGACACTGTAATACCCAAATCCCGGGGCGCAGTATGCATTGGATGAAGCACATTGGTGGGACAAAACACTCAGGCACACACACCCTGACCTGGCACTCAACCGAATCCCCTCCCACAAACTACATACACATGGATCACACACACATGCATGTGCACTCACCGGACAATGCCTCGTAATCTGGCAGTTCTCCCACACCTTGGATCTGCTCCTCTGTGACGTAGGTCCCAGCAACATGCTCATGTAGAGTGAGTTCTATGTCCTCTTGTGGAGACCCACCTCCAGTCACCAGAGTTGCGGCATGACTTGAGGCCAGCTTTTTCTTTGCCCTACGCTTAAGGTCGTTCCAGCGCTTGTAGCACTCAACAGCTGTGCGCCTCATGAACCCAAGGGCACTTATGCTGTCCGCAATGGACTGCCAGTGTGCCTGACGTCGAGCAGGTGTAATCCTACACCCTGAAGTGACCAACATTTCGGCGTCATGTTCGGACACATACTGCACAAGTGCATCCAGTTCGGCATCATTGAAGCTAAGCTTCCTTGGCGTGCCGGACCGTGTAGCCGTGTCGGGGTCATCAGCCTGTACTGGACGAGCACTCTTCCTCTTTCTTTTTGTGGGTGGTGGGGATCCGGAGTGCCCTACGCCGCTCTGGACACTAGAGGCAGGAGCACCGGTGGACTGTGTAGTAGTAGTGTGCGATGGCACACTGACCACATGACTATCTGCAGGGATTAGCTGAAGTGTGATTATGGCAGGGGGAACCTCAGTCTGATGTACCGGGACCAACACTGTCCTTGCTGGGGGAGTCAGAGCTGGGGTGGACGGAGCTGCAGCTGCCCCTGCAGCCTCCCCACCCCGCCTACTCGGGGCAGCAGATGACATGGCTGCCCCTGTACCACGTGGCCTGGTGACACTGGCTTGCGCCGCCACCCGTGGCCTGGACTTGGCGACCTGGAAGTCAGCCTGGGAGTCACCCTGTGCTAGGTCAGGTGCCACAACGGGCCGGTCCAACAAGGGCTGAGCAGGGATGGTGTCAGCCACGTTTCCCTCAACCATGGGGGGGGGGGATGTGTGTCCCTGACTGGTCCTCCACACGTGGGGGGCTTGGGGGAGTCTGCAAATCCTGGCCACGTCCCCTACCGCGCCCACCACGCCCACCTCTTGAGGCTCGGCCACCTTTGCCACCCTTACCACTTGCTCGCCTCCCAGCCATGGCACTGATGGAGTTGTGCGTATGGGAGTTGCAGTGGACAATTGTCCTGGGCAATTGGGGGTCAAAGGGGTAGGGTACTAGATGGAATTCATACCCAAGTGCTCTAGCAAGGCTGTATGTAACCCCTGGGGAAAGATGACGGGTCACGCAACGCACAGGCACCCCTAAAACAGAAAATGACGTGCACGCGACCCCTCGTAGACCACGTGCGTGGGAAAAGGTACCTGCACTACGCTGTGGCACCCAGGAACACAAAAATGAACGTATGCGTGTCACACGCAGCCTACAATGACCTCTGAAGGGGTACGCTACACACGGGGCTAGCACAGTTGGTAAATACGTGCGCGACTCACCGTCTGCCTGGGAAAAGAGCATGAAAAATATGCACGTGTGCGCGTTGGCAACACCCCCGCCAAAAGAAGAATTGTACACTGTCTGAGGAGACAGGACAAAAGGAGAAGTCAACGCTGTTTGAGGAAACAGGTCGAAAAGAAAATCAGAATAATACTGACAGAGGTAACAGGGAGTACGAACTGGAAACGCTGTGAAGTAAATCGTGTGTGAACTGACAAGAAGTACAGATTTCACCCACTCGCTCTCCACGGGAAGCACGTACAAGGAAATGACGTACTACACGCACCTTTTAAACCGCACCACACGTCCAACGTCACTTCCGCGTATACGCACTGAGGCACTATCCTCCAATCACGCAGGCTGACACTCGGATGTGCAGTTTTTGGTCTTGTAACATTCCCCCGGGTACAGGGACACGCCCGCGCGTGTCACGTCACAGACGCGCCTGCGCTGTCAGGGCCTTTGGTCCAATGGAATTGCGTACACAGGCCAATCGCGTGTGGAACTTCTCGCGCACCCCTGAAATACACGCGGCCAGGCCAATCGCGTGTGAAAACACCCGCGAGCCCCTGAAATACACGTACCCCGCTCCCCCAGGCCAGATCGCGTGTAAAAACACCCGCGAGCCCCTGAAATACACGCGCCCAGGCCAATCCCGTGTGAGAAGCTTCTCGCGCACCCCTGAAATACACGCGCCCAGGCCAATCGCGTGTGGAACTTCACGCGCACCCCTGAAATTCACGCACATGCTCCCCCAGGCCCGATCGCGTGTGAAAACACCTGCGAGCCCCTGAAATACACGTACCTGGTTCCCCCAGGCCCGATCGCGTGTAAAAACACCCGCGAGCCCCTGAAATACACGCGCCCAGGCCAATCGCGTGTGAGAAGCTTCACGCGCACCCCTGAAATTCACGCACACGCTCCCCCAGGCCCGATCGCGTGTGAAAACACCCGCGAGCCCCTGAAATACACGTACCCCGCTCCCCCAGGCCTGGTCGCGTGCAAAAACACCGGCGAGCCCCTGAAATACACGCGCCCAGGCCAATCGCGTGTGAGAAGCTTCTCGCGCACCCCTGAAATACACGCGCCCAGGCCAATCGCGTGTGGAACTTCACGCGCACCCCTGAAATTCACGCACACGCTCCCCCAGGCCCGATCGCATGTGAAAACACCCACGAGCCCCTGAAATACACGTACCCGCTCCCCCAGGCCCGATCGCATGTAAAAACACCCGCGAGCCCCTGAAATACACGCGCCCAGGCCAATCGCGTGTGAGAAGCTTCTCGCGCACCCCTGAAATACACGCGCCCAGGCCAGTCGTGTGTGGAACTTCACGCGCACCCCTGAAATACACGCACACGCTCCCCCAGGCCCGATCGCGTGTGGGCCTTCTCGCGCGTGTAGGACTTTGGCGCACATTTTTTTCCTGCGCAGGGACGCTACGCCTGCTTTCGTGTGGCGGACATGTATGGGCCTGTGCGCGTCTTTGGCCGTGCGCTGTTTTTCCCTATTCGATTCCATGAATACGTGTTGTAGGCGAGCGTGTGGGCGTTCTGCGCACTTGCCTCCTGTACTTCCCCCGTGACGCCCACATTTTCACGAGTTGTTCCCCATTCTGCGTGTGACGCCCCGTGTTACGCCTACTTTTGTTATGTGCGCCGCGCTATGTGCGAATTCGCTGTGGCCTTATCGCACGGTGTTCGTTGACATGTGCGCCAGCGTGCGCCGCGCACTTTCTCAGCGCACATCCCACATTTCGCGCGTGCACGGACTTTCATGAATTGATGTGCAATGTTTTCTGTACGATAATCGCACTTGCACTGCGATTTTCGCTGTTTTTCTCCGAATCGCACGTTTTCGCACGCGTGCGCCGTTTTTTCGGCGCACGTTGATTCCATGAATCGGCCTGTTAATGTGCTGTTAGCAGCTTCAGTTTGGAGAAACCGGTCACTGAGCGTTGGTGCGTTTTCGGTCGGTAGCCGTCATTTGGTGTTGAGGTCTGGTTATGTATGGTTTGGTTTCATGTTGGGTGTTGTGAAGTACATGCAGATTGTGGTGTGGTAGAGCTGTGGTTGTGTTTGGTTCAGAGTTTTAGGGTGAGTATGCAGGAAGTTGAGTTTTTAGTATGGTTAGCTAGGAGCAAAAACATTTCCTACCCTACCCTTCCGTCTAAGAGTGACACATTAGTGTTCCTAGCAGTCCATCTAAGTGTGGTACACTACCATCTTTTATAAACATAGACATATGTACCATATTTCTATGTTTATAGAAGATGGCTTGAAAAGTACACAAACCATAGTACGGTACGCATACAAATATATAAATGCTTACATAGATTTATATATTTGTTTGCGTACCTTATATGGATTGTGCACTTTTCAGGCCACGCCCATCATGGAAGCCATGCCCCCAAATGAGGGCCCCTCTCAATGTCTTACCCTACTAGGAGCACTGACTGGCACTCTCATCTCCCCCATGTCTCACCAGCTCTGTTCCCTTAGCATTTCTGGTTCGTCTAACAACTCTCTCTCGGCCGTGCGTCCTTTTCGCCCCAACGTCTTTCAAGTGTTGGCTACCTTGTACACTCTTCTCACTCCTACGACTTTTCGTTGGTTCTGTCCCCTTTTGGCGCCTGGCATTTGTTCTGATCCTCCGGTCCATGTGCTCTGTGTCTGGCTCTGTAGCAACTCTCTACCACCTGTTAGCTCTAACGTTCCCTCTCTGACATCTCGCGGCTCTTTGTTCTGGCCATTCTCCAGGCGGCAACCATTCAACTCTGGTGCATTGCACATCTGCGGGACTCCACCTACTCATTTCTGCGTAGCCCTTCTTCTTATTGGGGATCCCTGATCATAGAAACAGAAGTAGGGTTTACCAGCTGTCAGTCTGTTTTCCTCCACCTTAGTTCTCCTTTCCAGGTACCATTAACACAGATTTGATTTGCAGGTTGTTGATAAAACAGTGAAGCTCATCGAAAGAATTAGGGTCCAGATTCCATTTTCTCCATATGTGCCCAATCGAAAGCTGGTGAAAATATAGATGTTGCTCATCACGGTTGTGAATCTGTTGGCTAAGATGTTGGCTTCGCCAGAGAAACTAGGCTCCGGAAATTCTTGACCAACAACAGCAAGGACACGGACCGCGTCGGGTTCGAGTCATGCATGTGGCAAGTGAAGTAGTGATCCTGTTGGGCAGAATTAAGGGAGAGGCTGAAGGCGTCCATCAAGATGACTGAGGAAGCCCACTTCCAGGAGTCCTAGATTGAATGCACCCAATAAGGGTCGACCATCTGCACTGGGGTCCTAAATGGAAGCATTAATAGCCTGAGTTGTGTCTTCAATGTTCCATCCACTGCTTTCATCCCCATGCATGCTCCCCCAGATCTAGCATTGCTCATGTTACTGCTCCTAACTAACCCTACTAAAAACTCGCCTTCCTGCATACTCACTCTCAAACTCTGAACCAAAGACACCCATAGCTCTACCGCACCCCAAACTGCATGTACTTCACAACACCCAACATGAAACCAAACCACACACAACCAGACCTCAACACCAAATGACCAGGTCTAGCATCCCAGGGCGGCCAGATGTGCTTCTTATCAACACAACATACCTGCTTGCAATCAACAAATAACCTGGGAATTCAGCCGAACCATAGCAGCGCTGTCGCGCCCATTGACGTTGAAGCTCACTATCACTTCCGTTTACGCGCATTTTCAGAGTATTACCGTTTTTTATTTGTTTTTATTTTATTGTTTAAAGGGCAGATTTCACTCGATGGCAGCAGAGTGCTGTACACGGGTTGGGTCGCCAGGCGTGGATTGGGGAGATGGGGGGCGTTTCGATCTGTCCAAGCAGTTTTGACATGGCTCGTGCCTAGGGTGACCACGTTTTAAAAAGTAAAAAACCGGGACAGTGCAACTAACATAAAAGTAGGACTAACTCTTGAAAGTGCCTGACAAGGGACTAGACTTCAGTAGCGGTTGGAGGAGAAGGAGGTTTAAGCGCTACTGTTCAAATAAACACATATTATAATTCAGTTATCACAAACTAACACTATCTTAACTTAAGTTGTAAAATGCTGCATTTCTTCTGTGCAAGAGTGTGCAGTCCTGCCTGCCAGCTATGAAACCTACTACCAAAAACCGGGACCACTGCAGTTTGCAATAGAACCATAATCTTGAGAAAGCAGACAGAGCACCCAATTCCGCGACAGTCCCAGCAAAACCGGGATGTCTGGTCACCCTACTCGTGCCGGGTGTGTAGGTGTTGCTGGCTGCTACCACCAGGTCGTTTTAAGCTGGGGTGGCATCGTGGTCTGTCTTGGAGATTTGGTTGGTTATCTGTTTTGTTGGTTAGGCAATACTGTTTAAGCTCCCCTTAAGGATTGTGGTAGGGTGATGGCCTTGGTTTTCTGGAGCTTCTGAGGCGACTCGTGATGGATTGGATGCAGAAAGGGTTGAGGCAAAAGGAAGGTGAGGGGTGGTCCTTGTGAGTCGAACCAGTGAATTTCATTCCAGATGTTGGCTGGTTTCTCACGGTAGCCATGGGAACGTGCACCGCAGGCTGGATTGTGATGTTTGAGTGTAGAAGGCGGGTTGGTAAACAGCCCAGGAGATTAAGTTCTCAAGTTTGGTTTTATGCCGTCACAGTGCTTGGTGCTGAGCTAATCTTTTTTTGACATTGGGCTGTTTTCTTGAAGTTCCGCGGCACATTTTCAGGCTCTCAGGAGTGGCGGCAAAAAGCCCCGAAAATCATTCAAATTCAATAGATTTCAGCAGCGGATGGAAAGTATGACTCACGCGCGTCATATTGCACACGCTTTCCAGTGCGCACGCGGCACCGCAATGAGAACCGAAAACCAGCCTAAAAATACCCGCAGTAGCTTCAACAATCAATTTGCCTCTGCGTTTAAGATATCGACTATTTCCAGCTGTTGGAATCCTGCGCGCCGAGCATGGTGGCTTCCTGAAGCTTGAGAAAAGTGCACTTGGAGAGAATTCAAAACAATAAAACAATACTGCCAGGCGACCCGACGTCACTTGCAGCACCGTCGGTTCAGAGTGCATGCGGGCCCTTTATGGACATATATTGAGTGGAAAACTACAACTACAAGTCCCAGAATGCAGCGCGCTGTGCTTTTGAAAGGGTGGGCTGCTCCTTTCACGAATCATCGAACTGCAGAAAGGTACCATTCGGGGATGACATACTGGTGCGTTTAATAGGTCGGTGGGGCTGGGGTAGAGTCAGTTACAGGCAGTGCTTTAAGCAGGCCGGGGCCAGTCGGGGCCCGGCCCCGACAGTCTCCTAAAATTGGGATTGAGCCGGGGCCCTGCCCACCACAATGTTGGCAGGACACATTATCCCGCTGCGGCCGCAGTAGGAGATGCGCCCGTCATTAAGTCAGGCAAGCTGACACAAGTGGGTCGCCAAAGGAAGTGAATGTCCATTTGTTTCCCTAGGTCACGAGGCGTCTTTAACCCTCGACGAACCTAGGGACTCCTCGACATATTTCGAGGTTTATAAAAGATGGGTTGAAAAGTACACAATTCAAGTCATCTTTTATAAAGCTTTGCCAACGGGTAAGAACGCCTCAGGCTTTGTCCGTCAGCAAAGCTTTATAAAAGATGGCTTTGTCCGTTGGCAAAGCTTTATAAAAGATGGATTGAATTGTGTACTTTTCAAGCCATCTTTTATCAACATAGAAATGTTTTAAAAAGATAGCTTGAAAAGTACGCAAACCATACATATACATGTTATATATTTGTGTGCCCACCTTACTATGCTTTGTGTACTTTTTAAGCCATCTTAAAGTACCCAGAGACACTCTAACAAATATATAAATGTAAGCATTTATATATTTATGTGCGTACCTAACTATGGTTTGTGTACTTTTCAAGCCATCTTTTATACACATTATGGTACATATTTCTATGTTTATAAAAGATGGCTTGCATATTACACAAACCATAGTAAGGCACACATACAAATATATAAATGCTTGCACACATTTATATATTTGATTGCGTACCTTACTATGGTTTGTGTACATTTTTTAGGCCATGCCCATGCCACAAGCCACACCCCCAAATCAGCTCTCTCTCCCCCCCCCCCTCGATTTCTCACCCCATTTAAAGCCCTGGCTATAGGGATGACGATGTTTCAAAGGTGCCATTCGGGGATGACTTGCCTATTGGGCAATGGGGATATTTGTCTGCAGACATAAGCCTTTAATAGGCCGGTGAGGCTGGGGTAGAGTCAGTTCGTTGTCTAGGGATGACGATTTTTCAAACAGTCCCAGAGAGCAGGGCCACTGAAGTCCAGACTGGGATATTTTTTGAAAGGACCCGTCGGGGGGAGGGGCGGAACACCGCGCAGAGTTATTTTGGACTACGACGGAGAAATTAGAGTGCACAGAGACAACAAAGAGAACGTGATGAAACAGAGATATGTGGAAACTAACACAATGTGTAAACATCTACCTTCACTACCCGGGTGAAACAGAACAAAATAACCTCAGCTGTGTAATTCGGTTTGTAAAATGCCATCCCTGCGCTCTGCGGGTGCATGTACTTCTGAAGCCCTGGTGCTTTGAGAGGGCGTGTGCACTAAGCATGTGTGATTATAGTGGATGCTACATGGCCGCTCGTGTGTGTTTATAACTACTGGTTCACTGCTACATTGCACTTTCAAATTCTCCAGTGTTGAGAATAGTTTATTCTGAAATGAAAGCTCTGTGATTCGAGAAAGCCTTCAGTACAGTGCATCCTTTGGAAGAGGCTAACCTCTGACAAAGTCAATAGTTTGGGCTTTTGCATTAAGAATATGTTTTCTTTGCTATCAAGTATGGCCATCTTTCAGCCAGGGACACACTGAATGTGCCATGTATTGTCATTATATTCCCAGTGTCACAGCCGTGGGATAGACAGACGACTCAAAACCATATATAAATTCACTTTTCACTTTAATTTGAGTACCAAACAAAACAACCGAGATGGGGTTTTAACCAGGCCGGATGGCATGGGGTGTTGGGTCTTCACAATTTAGTCAGACTTTCTTTAGGAACATGGTCCTCAGTCCTTCCCTCTCTCCACTCAATCAGGTCTTCCTCCTTGGTGGCAAACCATTATTTACAAGCTTTGGGGTTTATAATGTCCCACACTTCTTTCTAGACCTGTTTCTTTCTTGGTCATTGCCGAAGTCACCAGGTTGTGGCGTTAATCCACCCAGACTCTCCTGCCAGGTACCCTGAGATCTGGAGACAAGGGTTGGGACACTGCACAGGTGGTAAAAACCGAGGGACTTTCAGGCTTCCCTTCCTGGTGGTAAAGAGAACATTTGCCTGGTAAGTTCAAGGGCTTTGTGTTTAACCCTAGGCCTCTCGACCCCTGTAAAATCTTTCTTAGGGCCAAAGTTCTGAGAAATGTCTTTTGCTCCACTCCCTTTCTCTAACCTCTCCTTTTCTGCCCCTTCCTCCGCTCTGCTCCCTCCTCTTCTTTCCTCCTCTCCACTGTGCTTTATTTGCGCACCCATTCCCCATCTCCTGTTGCTCTTCCCCTCCTAGTTCTCTCTCTTTCTCCATTCACCTCCTCTCCTTCAGTCTTTCGTTTTCCCCACTCTTCCCCTTTGTCGCTACGTCATGCGCTCTCTCTATTACTCCTCCCCTTCTCTCTTTATCTTCTCCTCCGTCTGTTTCCCTCCTCCTCACTGCCCCCTCTCTTCTCCTTCTCATAACATCACCACGCTCCTATCTTCACCTGCGCACCACACTCCAATTCCTAGCTCCCACACTTCTCCTTGCCTGCATTCCCCTTGTACAGGTCAGCGAGACTTGGCCGCATTGTGTAATGGTCTGACTGTGCGCAGCTGTGTGTGTGCTCCGAGGTGTGAGCATGTCCTGTGAGAGAAGAAGGATAAATACTAAAGGAAGCTAAGAAGCTTGTGTTTTGAGGATCTTTTTTGCAAGAAATTCATATTTAGATGATTGAGGAAATACAGAGATCCAGGGATGTGTTATAATAGGGAACCCAAGATGATGAGTGTTGGAGTTTTAAGTTGTAGAGTTGTTCATTTGCTCTAATTATGTGTTGCTTTGTCTGTAGGTTACAGATAAGACAAGTATTGAAGATTGTCATTGTTTGACATTTCAAGAGTTTGGGTGATTATGATTTAGAAATTGAAGGGAGAGACATAATGAGGGTTGTTGTTTGGTAATGGCACACCCGTTTGGGGGAATTGGTGATGGTGAATGGCAATTAGGAACACCTGGCTGCTCCAAAGGTTTAGAATTGGGTAATGGCGAACATTTATGTGAATGGAAGGGCAATGTTTATTTGGAGACTATTCCCTATATTGGGCAGTTATTAGTAATAAGGATCACTGGTGTATTGGTGCACAAGGTGTTCATATATGTGGTCATATATGTCACTTCAAGGCACCACCGGAATAGTTGTGACACAGGTGATTTTAATAACAGTGGATTGTTTGATTTATTTTCCTCACTCCCTTTTTGTTACACCCCTCCCACTTTACCGTTTTGTGATTTCACGAATTCTTGTGAATGATTGTTACCCCATGGTATATGGTTAAAACAATGTTTGCTCTGTCAATTCTGAACTTTGAAAATATCTATTTTGTCATTCATATCGATTGGGAATGGGACAACTTGAATGGATGATGGAATTTGTATAGGGTCTCATTCCATTACTTTAACACATGGATTTTTCAATTAATGCCTTATTTTTGGTTGTGTTTCCAGTTTTAGTTGTTTTTGGACTGGGATCATTGGGTGGTGGTTGGGTTAATTGTTGGATGTAATGATTTTGTAAGGGGTTTGGTAATGTTGAACTGGCTATATTATTGTATCATAAATCAAGCTGTCATTGTGTGTGTTTTTGTTTGGTTTGACAATATGTGGTTTGCTTACATATTTAATTTGGAATACATGTAGTGTTCATGTGACTGCATTTTACAAGGATGTCCAGCCCGGAGGAAGACCTCAATAGGTCGAAACACGTGTGGGCTGATGATAGATATTAAATCTTCTTGCACCTTGATCTTGAATGAGTGTATTTGTCAATCCTATCAATTGTTCTGTTTGATAACACAATTAAAGGAGTTAGGAGATCAGGTTTCAGAGACACTAGCCTAGAGCTGTGATAGGGTGTGGCCTAGGTATACTACTGACTCGTCAGTTGACATGTGTTGGCTTGCAGACTGCACCAAGGCTCCATAAGCGGAGGTTCCAGGACAAGTGTCAGAACATTTGCAATGATTCTTCCATTGGCTCATGCTCCTGAAACTATGGGTGAAGGCTGACATCCCTGCTACCCTGAATCGCCACAAGGCATCTTTCCTAACACCAATATGGCATTCTCGGGACCCTGCGGCTGTCAGTGGGGCCCACAGTTCTTCCCTCGTGAAACTCTGGATCTCTGACAGCCAGATTTCTCTAAATGTACTATGGTCCACTTCTCATTTCAACGCTTCAGGTTTGCACGACTATAATTCTATTTTCCAAGTAGCCAAAGGGATTTCGAGTTATCAGGAGGGTTCTAGGCTATTATACCAAATTAAATAACTTTGTTCTAATTGCTTGGAAATGTTATTTTCGAGTTTTTGTGGTGTTCCCGTATGTTCCCCCTTTTCACCCTCACTACCACCCCAACGGCCAACCCCTTCCACCCTGTAAGCCTTAAATACATCTGCATAATTCCTTTCCTACACAGTGTTTTTTGAAGCAATTTCAGCATAGTAAAGTACCTCAAAGTAATTTACTTCGATAAAACAACGGCATACCGTCAGGACTGGCCCAACACAGTGGCCTGGGGGTGGGGCAAGGGGACTCCCCGTGTAACTCCTCTGGACCGTGTATCAAAGACTTTGCGGCTGTGTCCGGCCCCAGGGTCACCCCAGACCCATCCTCCATTCCCCTGCATGCGACACCAGATACTGCAATCATTCGCCAGGTATTGCCATGATATGCCCTGTTAGTCAAACCATATGGCAGCAACCTCCTGGGACCTGTAAGAAAGACTGATGGTGAGTCTGCTCCACCTGCAGGTGCAGAGACCATGCGGGGTCAAGTGCAGGGAAGCACCGCTTCCTGTGCTCTTTGCAATACTGTGGGGGCCCTGTAGGTGCTGTATCCGTATGGGCACTGAACATGCCCTGTGAATATAATTCCTGTAACCAATAGGGCCTTCACCTGGAGTGGATTGCTGTGCACACTCCAGAGTATTCCTGGGAACAAAGGACGGCTGAGGCCAAGGGGCTGGGGCCCCTGCTTCCCTTCAGTACAGCTCACAGCCTTCTATCTTCTGTGAGGACGGCTGAGGCCAAGGGGCTGGGGCCCCTGCTTCCCTTCAGTACCGCTCACAGCCTTCTATCTTCTGTGAGGATGGCTGAGGCCAAGGGGCTGGGGCCGCTGCTTCCCCTCATTACCGCTCACAGCCTTCCATATTCTGTGAGGACGGCTGAGGCCAAGGGGCCTGGGCCGCTGCTTCCCTTCAGTACCGCTCACAGCCTTCTATCTTCTGTGAGGACGGCTGAGGCCAGGGGCTGGGGATGCTGCTTCCGCTCAGTATCGCTCACAGCCTTCTATCTTCGGTGGGGACAGCTCAGTCCAAGGGGCTGGGGCCGCTGCTTTCCTTCAGTACCGCTCACAGCCTTCTATCTTCTGTGAGGACGGTTGAGGCCAGGGCCTGGGGATGCTGCTTCCCCTCAGTACCGCTCACAGCCTTCTATCTTCTGTGTGGACGGCTGAGGCCAAGGGGCTGGGGCCGCTGCTTCCCTTCAGTACCGTTCACAGCCTTCTACCTTCTGTGGGGACGGATGAGGCCAAGGGCCTGGGGCCACTGCTTTCCTTCAGTACCGCTCACAGCCTTCCATATTGTGTGAGGACGGCTGAGGCCAAGGGGCTGGGGCTGCTGCTTCCCTTCAGCCATCTATCTTCTGTGGGGACAGCTGAGGCCATGGGGCTGGGGCCGCTGCTTTCCTACACTACTGCTCACAGCCTTCCATGTTCTGTGAGGACAAATGAGGCCAAGTGGGCTGGGGCTGCTGCTTCCCCTAATTACCGCTCATAGCCTTCCATTTTCTGTGAGGACGGCTGAGGCCAAGGGGCTGGGGCCGCTGCTTCCCTTCAGTACCGCTCATAGCCTTCTATCTTCTGTGAGGATGGCTGAGGCCAAGGGGCTGGAGCCGCTGCTTCTTTTCAGTACCGCTCACAGCCTTCTATCTTCTGTGAGGACGGCTGAGGCCAAGGGGCTGGGGCCGGGCTTCCCTTCAATACCGCTCACAGCCTTCTATCTTCTGTGAGGACGGCTGAGGCCAAGGGGCGGGGGCCGCTGCTTCCCTTCAATACCGCTTACAGCCTTCTATCTTCTGTGAGGACGGTTGAGGCAAGGGCCTGGGGATGCTGCTTCCCCTCAGTACCGCTCACAGCCTTCTATCTTCTGGGAGGACGGCTGAGGCCAGCGGATGGGATGCTGCTTCCCTGCACTACCGCTCACAGCCTTCTATCTTCTGTGAGGACGGCTGAGGCCAAGGGGCTGGGGCAGCTGCTTCTTTTCAGTACCGCTCACAGCCTTCTATCTTCAGTGAGGACGGCTGAGGCAAGGGGCTGGGGCCGCTGCTTCCCTTCAGTACCGCTCACAGCCTTCTATCTTCTGTGAGGACAGCTGAGGCCAGGGGCTGGGGATGCTGCTTCCCCTCAGTACCGCTCACAGCCTTCTATCTTCTGTGAGGACGGCCGAGGACGAGGGGCTGGGGCCGCTGCTTCCCTTCAGTACCGCTCACAGCCTTCTATCTTCTGTGAGGACGTCTGATGCCAAGGGGCTGGGGCCGCTGCTTCCCTTCAGTACTGCTCACAGCCTTCTATCTTCTGTGGGGACGGCTGAGGCCAAGGGGCTGGGGCCGCTGCTTTCCTTCAGTACCGCTCACAGCCTTCTATCTTCTGTGGGGACAGCTGAGGCCAAGGGGCTGGGGCTGCTGCTTTCCTTCAGTACCGCTCACAGCCTTCAATATTCTGTGGGGACGGCTGAGGCCAGCGGCTGGGGATGCTGCTTCCGCTCAGTATCGCTCACAGCCTTCTATCTTCTGTGGGGACGGCTCAGTCCAAGGGGCTGGGGCCGCTGCTTTCCTTCAGTACCGCTCACAGCCTTCTATCTTCTGTGAGGACGGTTGAGGCCAGGGCCTGGGGATGCTGCTTCCCCTCAGTACCGCTCACAGCCTTCTATCTTCTGTGTGGACGGCTGAGGCCAAGGGGCTGGGGCCGCTGCTTCCCTTCAGTACCGTTCACAGCCTTCTACCTTCTGTGGGGACGGATGAGGCCAAGGGCCTGGGGCCACTGCTTTCCTTCAGTACCGCTCACAGCCTTCTATCTTCTGTCAGGACGGCTGAGGCCAGGGGCTGGGGATGCTGCTTCCCCTCAGTACCGCTCAGAGGCTTCTATCTTCTGTGAGGACGGCTGAGGCCAGGGGCTGGGGATGCTGCTTCCGCTCAGTACCGCTCACAGCCTTCTATCTTCTGTGGGGACGGCTGAGTCCAAGGGGCTGTGGCCGCTGCTTTCCTTCAGTACCGCTCACAGCCTTCTATCTTCTGTGAGGACGGTTGAGGCCAGGGCCTGGGGATGCTGCTTCCCCTCAGTACCGCTCACAGCCTTCTATCTTCTGTGTGGACGGCTGAGGCCAAGGGGCTGGGGCAGCTGCTTCTTTTCAGTACCGCTCACAGCCTTCTATCTTCTGTGAGGACGGCTGAGGCCAAGGGGCTGGGGCCGCTGCTTCCCTTCAGTACCACTCACAGCCTTCTATCTTCTGTGAGGACGGCTGAGGCCAGGGGCTGGGGATGCTGCTTCCCCTCAGTACCGCTCACAGCCTTCTATCTTCTGTGAGGACGGCTGAGGCCAAGGGGCTGGGGCCGCGCTTTCCTTCAGTACCGCTCACAGCCTTCTATCTTCTGTGAGGACGGCTGAGGCCAGGGGCTGGGGATGATGCTTTCCCTCAGTACCGCTCACAGCCTTTTATCTTATGTGTGGACGGATGAGGCGAAGGGGCTGGGGCAGCTGCTTCCCCTCAGTACCGCTCACAGCCTTATATCTTCTGTGTGGACGGCTGAGGCCAAGGGGCTGGGGCAGCTGCTTCTTTTCAGTACCGCTCACAGCGTTCTATCTTCTGTGATGACGGCTGAGGCCAAGGGGCTGGGGCCGCTGCTTCCCTTCAGTACCGTTCAAAGCCTTCTATCTTCTGTGGGGACGGATGAGGCCAAGGGCCTGGGGCCGCTGCTTTCCTTCAGTACCGCTCACAGCCTTCTATCTTCTGTCAGGACGGCTGAGGCCAGGGGCTGGGGATGCTGCTTCCCCTCAGTACCGCTCACAGGCTTCTATCTTCCGTGAGGACGGCTGAGGCCAGGGGCTGGTGATGCTGCTTCCGCTCAGTACCGCTCATAGCCTTCTATCTTCTGTGGGGACGGCTGAGTCCAAGGGGCTGGGGCTGCTGCTTTCCTTCAGTACCGCTCACAGCCTTCTATCTTCTGTGAGGACGGTTGAGGCCAGGGCCTGGGTAATGCTGCTTCCCCTCAGTACCGCTCACAGCTTCTATCTTCTGTGTGGACGGCTGAGGCCAAGGGGCTGGGGCAGCTGCTTCTTTTCAGTACCGCTCACAGCCTTCTATCTTCTGTGAGGACGGCTGAGGCCAAGGGGCTGGGGCCGCTGCTTCCCTTCAGTACCGCTCACAGCCTTCTATCTTCTGTGAGGATGGGTGAGGCCAGGGGCTGGGGATGCTGCTTCCCCTCAGTACCGCTCACAGCCTTCTATCTTCTGTGAGGACATCTGATGCCAAGGGGCTGGGGCCGTTGCTTCCCTTCAGTACCACTCACAGCCTTCTATCTTCTGTGGGGACGGCTGAGGCCAAGGGGCTGGGGCCGCTGCTTTCCTTCAGTACCGCTCACAGCCTTCTATCTTCTGTGAGGACGGCTGAGGCCAGGGGCTGGGGATGCTGCTTTCCCTCAGTACCGCTCACAGCTTTCTATCTTCTGTGAGGACGGCTGAGGCCAGGCGCTGGGGATGCTGCTTCCCCTCAGTACCGCTCACAGCCTTCTATCTTCTGTGGGGATGGCTGAGGCCAAGCGGCTGGGGCCGCTGCTTTCCTTCAGTACCACTCACAGCCTTCTATCTTCTCTGAGGACGGCTGAGGCCAAGGGGCTGGGGCCGCTGCTTTCCTTCAGTACCGCTCACAGCCTTCCATATTGTGTGAGGACGGCTGAGGCCAAGGGGCTGGGGCTGCTGCTTCCCTTCAGCCATCTATCTTCTGTGGGGACAGCTGAGGCCATGGGGCTGGGGCCGCTGCTTTCCTACACTACTGCTCACAGCCTTCCATGTTCTGTGAGGACGACTGAGGCCAAGTGGGCTGGGGCTGCTGCTTCCCCTAATTACCGCTCATAGCCTTCCATATTCTGTGAGGACGGCTGAGGCCAAGGGGCTGGGGCCGCTGCTTCCCTTCAGTACCGCTCACAGCCTTCTATCTTCTGTGAGGATGGCTGAGGCCAAGGGGCTGGAGCCGCTGCTTCTTTTCAGTACCGCTCACAGCCTTCTATCTTCTGTGAGGACGGCTGAGGCCAAGGGGCTGGGGCCGGGCTTCCCTTCAATACCCCTCACAGCCTTCTATCTTCTGTGAGGACGGCTGAGGCCAAGGGGCGGGGGCCGCTGCTTCCCTTCAATACCGCTTACAGCCTTCTATCTTCTGTGAGGACGATTGAGGCAAGGGCCTGGGGATGCTGCTTCCCCTCAGTACCGCTCACAGCCTTCTATCTTCTGGGAGGACGGCTGAGGCCAGGGGATGGGATGCTGCTTCCCTGCACTACCGCTCACAGCCTTCTATCTTCTGTGAGGACGGCTGAGGCCAAGGGGCTGGGGCAGCTGCTTCTTTTCAGTACCGCTCACAGCCTTCTATCTTCAGTGAGGACGGCTGAGGCAAGGGGCTGGGGCCGCTGCTTCCCTTCAGTACCGCTCACAGCCTTCAATCTTCTGTGAGGACAGCTGAGGCCAGGGGCTGGGGATGCTGCTTCCCCTCAGTACCGCTCACAGCCATCTATCTTCTGTGAGGACGGCCGAGGACGAGGGGCTGGGGCCGCTGCTTCCCTTCAGTACCGCTCACAGCCTTCTATCTTCTGTGAGGACGTCTGATGCCAAGGGGCTGGGGCCGCTGCTTCCCTTCAGTACTGCTCACAGCCTTCTATCTTCTGTGGGGACGGCTGAGGCCAAGGGGCTGGGGCCGCTGCTTTCCTTCAGTACCGCTCACAGCCTTCTATCTTCTGTGGGGACAGCTGAGGCCAAGGGGCTGGGGCTGCTGCTTTCCTTCAGTACCGCTCACAGCCTTCCATATTCTGTGGGGACGGCTGAGGCCAAGGGGCTGGGGCTGCTGCTTCCCTTCAACCATCTATCTTCTGTGGGGACGGCTGAGGCCATGGGGCTTGGGCAGCTGCTTTCCTAAAGTACTGCTCACAGCCTTCTATCTTCTGTGGGGACGGCTGAGGCCAAGGAGCTGGGGCTGCTGCTTTCCTTCAGTACCGCTCACAGCCTTGCATCTTCTGAGAGGAAGGCTGAGGCCAAGGGGCTGGGGCCGCTGCTTCCCTTCAGTACCGCTCACTGCCTTCTAAATTCTGTGAGGACGGCTGAGGCCAGAGGCTGGGAATGCTTCTTCCCTTCACTACCGCTCACAGCCTTCTATCTTCTGTGAGGACGGCTGAGGCCAAGGGGCTATGACTGCTGCTTTCCTTTGGTACCGCTCACAGCCTTCCATATTCTGTGAGGACAGTTGAGGACAAGGGACTGGGGCCGCTGCTTCCCTTCAGTATCACTCACAGCCTTCTATCTTTTGTGTGGACATCTGAGGCCAAGGGGCTGGGGCTGCTGCTTCCCTTCAGTACCGATAACAGCCTTTCATCTTCTGTGAGGACGGCTGAGACCAAGGGGCTGGGGCCACTGCTTCCCTTCAGTACCACTCACAGCCTTCTATCTTCTGTGAGGACGGTTGAGGCCAGGGGGATGGGGCTGCTGCTTCCCTTCAGTACCGCTCATAGCCTTCTTTCTTGTGTGAGGACGGCTGAGGCCCGGGGCTGGGGATGCTGCTTCTCCTCAGTACCGCTCACAGCCTTCGATCTTCTGTGAGGACGGCTGAGGCAAAGGGGCTGGGGCCGCTGCTTTCCTTCTGTACCGCTCACAGTCTTCTATCTTCTGTGAGGGCGGCTGAGGCCAAGGGGCTGGGGCCGCTGCTTCCCCTCAGTACCGCTCATAGCCTTCTATCTTCTGTGAGGACAGCTGAGGCCCAGGAGCTGGGCCTGCCGCTGCCCTTCAGTACCGCTCACAGCCTTCTATCTTCTGTGAGGACAGCTGAGGCCAAGGGGCTGGGGTTGCTGCTTCCCTTCAGTACCGCTCACAGCCTTCTATCTTCTGTGAGGACAGCTGAGGTCAGGGGCTGGGGATGCTGCTTCCCCTCAGTACCGCTCACAGCCTTCTATCTTCTGTGAGGACGGCTGAGGCCGAGGGGCTGGGGCCGCTGCTTCCCTTCAGTACCGCTCACAGCGTTCTATCTTCTGTGAGGACATCTGATGCCAAGGGGCTGGGGCCGCTGCTTTCCTAAAGTACTGCTCACAGCCTTCTATCTTCTGTGGGGACGGCTGAGGCCAAGGAGCTGGGGCTGCTGCTTTCCTTCAGTACCGCTCACAGCCTTGCATCTTCTGAGAGGAAGGCTGAGGCCAAGGGGCTGGGGCCGCTGCTTCCCTTCAGTACCGCTCACTGCCTTCTAAATTCTGTGAGGACGGCTGAGGCCAGAGGCTGGGAATGCTTCTTCCCTTCACTACCGCTCACAGCCTTCTATCTTCTGTGAGGACGGCTGAGGCCAAGGGGCTATGACTGCTGCTTTCCTTCGGTACCGCTCACAGCCTTCCATATTCTGTGAGGACAGTTGAGGACAAGGGACTGGGGCCGCTGCTTCCCTTCAGTATCACTCACAGCCTTCTATCTTTTGTGTGGACATCTGAGGCCAAGGGGCTGGGGCCGCTGCTTCCCTTCAGTACCGATCACAGCCTTTCATCTTCTGTGAGGACGGCTGAGACCAAGGGGCTGGGGCCACTGCTTCCCTTCAGTACCGCTCACAGCCTTCTATCTTCTGTGAGGACGGCTGAGGCCAGGGGGATGGGGCTGCTGCTTCCCTTCAGTACCGCTCATAGCCATAGCCTTCTTTCTTGTGTGAGGACGGCTGAGGCCCGGGGCTGGGGATGCTGCTTCTCCTCAGTACCGCTCACAGCCTTCGATCTTCTGTGAGGACGGCTGAGGCAAAGGGGCTGGGGCCGCTGCTTTCCTTCTGTACCGCTCACAGTCTTCTATCTTCTGTGAGGGCGGCTGAGGCCAAGGGGCTGGGGCCGCTGCTTCCCCTCAGTACCGCTCATAGCCTTCTATCTTCTGTGAGGACAGCTGAGGCCCAGGAGCTGGGCCTGCCGCTGCCCTTCAGTACAGCTCACAGCCTTCTATCTTCTGTGAGGACAGCTGAGGCCAAGGGGCTGGGGTTGCTGCTTCCCTTCAGTACCGCTCACAGCCTTCTATCTTCTGTGAGGACAGCTGAGGTCAGGGGCTGGGGATGCTGCTTCCCCTCAGTACCGCTCACAGCCTTCTATCTTCTGTGAGGACGGCTGAGGCCGAGGGGCTGGGGCCGCTGCTTCCCTTCAGTACCGCTCACAGCGTTCTATCTTCTGTGAGGACATCTGATGCCAAGGGTCTGGGGCCGCTGCTTCCCTTCAGTACCGCTCACAGCCTTCTATCTTCTGTGGGGAGGGCTGAGGCCAAGGGGCTGGGGCCGCTGCTTTCCTTCAGTACCGCTCACAGCCTTCTATGAGGACGGCTGAGGCCAGGGGCTGGGGATGCTGCTTTCCCTCAGTACCGCTCACAGCCTTCTATCTTATGTGTGGACGGATGAGGCGAAGGGGCTGGGGCAGCTGCTTCTTTTCAGTACCGCTCACAGCCTTCTATCTTCTGTGGGGATGGCTGAGGCCAAGGGGCTGGGGATGCTGCTTCCCCTCAGTACCCCTCACAGCCTTCTATCCTCTGGGAGGACGGTTGAGGCCAGGGCCTGGGGATGCTGCTTCCCCTCAGTACCGCTCACAGCCTTCTATCTTCTGTGTGGACGGCTGAGGCCAAGGGGCTGGGGCAGCTGCTTCTTTTCAGTACCGCTAACAGCGTTCTATCTTCTGTGAGGAAGGCTGAGGCCAAGGGGCTGGGGCCGCTGCTTCCCCTCAGTACCGCTCATAGCCTTCTATCTTCTGTGAGGACAGCTGAGGCCTAGGAGCTGGGCCTGCCGCTGCCCTTCAGTACCGCTCACAGCCTTCTATCTTCTGTGAGGACAGCTGAGGCCAAGGGGCCGGGGACGCTGCTTCCCTTCAGTAACGCTCACAGCCTTCTATCTTCTGTGAGGACGGCTGAGGCCAGGGGCTGGGGATGCTGCTTCCCCTCAGTACCGCTCACAGCCTTCTATCTTCTGTGAGGACGGCTGAGGCCGAGGGGCTGGGGCCGCTGCTTCCCTTCAGTACCGCTCACAGCCTTCTATCTTCTGTGAGGACATCTGATGCCAAGGGTCTGGGGCCGCTGCTTCCCTTCAGTACCGCTCACAGCCTTCTATCTTCTGTGGGGAGGGCTGAGGCCAAGGGGCTGGGGCCGCTGCTTTCCTTCAGTACCGCTCACAGCCTTCTATGAGGACGGCTGAGGCCAGGGGCTGGGGATGCTGCTTTCCCTCAGTACCGCTCACAGCCTTCTATCTTATGTGTGGACGGATGAGGCGAAGGGGCTGGGGCAGCTGCTTCTTTTCAGTACCGCTCACAGCCTTCTATCTTCTGTGGGGATGGCTGAGGCCAAGGGGCTGGGGATGCTGCTTCCCCTCAGTACCCCTCACAGCCTTCTATCCTCTGGGAGGACGGTTGAGGCCAGGGCCTGGGGATGCTGCTTCCCCTCAGTACCGCTCACAGCCTTCTATCTTCTGTGTGGACGGCTGAGGCCAAGGGGCTGGGGCAGCTGCTTCTTTTCAGTACCGCTAACAGCGTTCTATCTTCTGTGAGGAAGGCTGAGGCCAAGGGGCTGGGGCCGCTGCTTCCCCTCAGTACCGCTCATAGCCTTCTATCTTCTGTGAGGACAGCTGAGGCCTAGGAGCTGGGCCTGCCGCTGCCCTTCAGTACCGCTCACAGCCTTCTATCTTCTGTGAGGACAGCTGAGGCCAAGGGGCCGGGGACGCTGCTTCCCTTCAGTAACGCTCACAGCCTTCTATCTTCTGTGAGGACGGCTGAGGCCAGGGGCTGGGGATGCTGCTTCCCCTCAGTACCGCTCACAGCCTTCTATCTTCTGTGAGGACGGCTGAGGCCGAGGGGCTGGGGCCGCTGCTTCCCTTCAGTACCGCTCACAGCCTTCTATCTTCTGTGAGGACATCTGATGCCAAGGGGCTGGGGCCGCTGCTTCCCTTCAGTACCGCTCACAGCCTTCTATCTTCTGTGGGGAGGGCTGAGGCCAAGGGGCTGGGGCCGCTGCTTTCCTTCAGTACCGCTCACAGCCTTCTATCTTCTGTGAGGACGGCTGAGGCCACGGGCTGGGGATGCTGCTTTCCCTCAGTACCGCTCACAGCCTTCTATCATATGTGTGGACGGATGAGGCGAAGGGGCTGGGGCAGCTGCTTCTTTTCAGTACCGCTCACAGCCTTCTATCTTCTGTGGGGTGGCTGAGGCCAAGGGGCTGGGGATGCTGCTTCCCCTCAGTACCCCTCACAGCCTTCTATCTTCTGGGAGGACGGTTGAGGCCAGGGCCTGGGGATGCTGCTTCCCCTCAGTACCGCTCACAGCCTTCTATCTTCTGTGTGGACGGCTGAGGCCAAGGGGCTGGGGCAGCTGCTTCTTTTCAGTACCGCTCACAGCGTTCTATCTTCTGTGAGGACGGCTGAGGCCAAGGGGCTGGGGACGCTGCTTCCCTTCAGTACTGCTCACAGCCTTCTATCTTCTGTGAGGACGGCTGAGGCCAGGGGCTGGGGATTCTGCTTCCCCTCAGTACCGCTCACAGCTTCTATCTTCTGTGTGGACGGCTGAGGCCAAGGGGCTGGGGCAGTGTTAGGATTAGCCTTCCTTTCTATGGTTTGTAAGGGAAGATGTTAGGATTAATCTTTCTTTGCATGGTTTGTAAGGGAAGGAGGTGTTAGGATTAGCCTTCCTTTCTATGGTTCACCTTCTGTATGCTGTATGTATGTGGTGATGTCATTAGTGGAATGCATGAGCTAGCGTGGAGTGTTTGTGTATGAATGGGTTCTAACCCAGGCAGTTGATCTAAGGAAGCCTGGGTGGTGGGAGCCAGTGGGTTTCTCTCATGATTTCCTCCTATCTCCTTATGGACTTGATGAGACCTGATTTGTACCTGTAACTGAAGAACCTGAATAAAGCAACCATTAAGCATACCTGCAACTGTATCCTGATTATATCACTATGACCCAGACCGGGTCATAACAATTGGCGACGAGGTCTGGTCTTGGAGGGGACTGGATATGGATGGACCTTTAAGGCAACAAGGCAACAGGTACCTGTGTGTGTGGTCCAGGATAAAGAGAAAGGAGATACTGCTGTGGGGGGTGCAGAGCAGGAGGGAAGCTCAAGTGAGAGACTGTACAACGAGAGGGAACCCACTGCCCCCCATGGTCCAAGAAGAGTCCCACCACCCAGGGCTGAGAAAGTGACAGTGCCTTGGTAGGCGCAATGACAGCCACCCAGGGCGGAGTAAAGCAGGCTGTACTGGTAAGCATCCAGGTTTCAGCAAGAGTGGCATCCAAGGCAGTAAAGCAGGCTGTCCCGGTAGATTGCGAAGAGAGTATCCTGCCAAGCACTGTGCCTCCATTAGGCAGCAGTTCACAAGAGTAATGTTGCCCTTAAACTGGAGAGCGAAGTGGGGGCCCAGGGCAGAAGATAGAAAGGGTGCTGCGTCTAGAAGAGTGATCGCTGAGTGAAGTTGTGAATGCTGGAAGTTGCTGTTTCCGCCGGCCGCGACAACCGAGGGGGCCGTTTGGAGCTGCGGAGCTCCGTGAGGTCTGGAGGACAGAGGCTGACTGGTGACGTCATGTGAGCATCAGTAGGATATGGCAATCAAATGGAATGATCATTCTACTTACATTCGCGCTAGGAAGTTCGTTACGGTTGGTGTTGCTGGCGCTGATGATACGAGGTGCAATGAGGAGACTAGTGAGAATGAAGAGTGACTTTGGAGTAAGGCACCTTAAAAAACGTCATAACGTGACCAGGAAGCGATCTTCGTTAAGTTTGTAGACTGTAGAGCAGACACGGGGCAATTCTCGGGAGGCAGCCAAAAACATATGAGGATAAGTGGGAAGCATCCGCTAGGAGCGTACCTGTGTGGAGCGGCTACAATAGTTAACAGCTGCTCCTCGGTGGATTAAGCTGTTTTTGATGTCTAGTTGCTCCATCTATATGGTAAAAGATTTTTTAATAAAACATTTTTTATTGTTTTACATTCAAAACAACACAACAACAGCTTGTGTGGATTAGCATGTCCTTCCAAAATTCAAACATTAACAGATCAAGTATCAATCACCCATGACATTACCCCAGGTTTTAGTGCAATCCGACCATATCCCCCTCACTGCACACAACAGGGTCCAGCCGGTTCTAGGGTCCATTCTCTTCCCACCTTCCCCATATCTTGTCCGCCTTAGTAGGGCATCCTCTGGCAGTATATACTCGGTGCTCTATAGTGGCACAAATGTTCATATCTGTTGCCCATTGCTCCATCGTTCGGGACTCCGGGGCTCCCCATTTTTGCGCTATGTTGCGCTTCATCAGTCCCGCTGCTGTGTTCAGGAGCAGCTTGCCCCATTTAGTAAGTCCAATCTCATCCGGAACACCCAAAATGAGAATCTTCGGGTCTAGTGGTATGCGGCACGCCAAGACATTGCCGAGTACAGTACAGCATTCACTCCAGAAGGTGCGGATTTAGGGGCATGCCCACAGGATGTGGAAGAAGGTCCCCTCCTCATCCCCACAGCGGAGACAATTCGGGTTCAAGGCTCTCTCCCATCTATATAGTATCGTCCTGGGGTAATAGACCCTGTGCAGGATCTTTAATTGAACCAGCCGAATCCTGGAAGAAACGGCCACCTCCCTTGGGTGCATTAGTACTTGGATCCAGTCTTCTGGATCTATCACCCCTACATCCACCTCCCATTTAGCTTTCAGGGTCGTGAGTTCTGGCGTAGCAAAGGATGTAATAGCATTATATAGGATGGAGGTGCATTTGGTGGGGATGAGAGCTGGTAATATGTTACGCTCTATTGGTGTGTAATCCGGGATATTGGTGCCTGCAGGTATGTGGTTTCTTAGGGCGTGGGCCAGCTGTACATAGTGGTATCGCTCAGTGCCCGGGAGTTGGAATTTTTGCTGGATAGTTTCAAACGAGGCTATGTCCCCCTCCTCAAGAATGTCCCCAACCCTCAGAATCCCAGCCCTTACCCATCGGGGCCATGGTTGAAGCTTCTTTATCTCGGGCAGGTTACAATTTCTCCACAGGGGTTGTGCCACAGTTACACTATTTTCCCACCCAACGAATCTATGCGCCTGTTTCCAAACCACAATAGTATGAATCGTGGTCGTTGGTGGAAGGGGACTCGGAAGAGTTTGGTATAGCAGTTGCCAAGGGTCGGTATCGTGCATGGCTGCAACCTCGGCCTTGATGTGGGGGAGTTCCCTATCTCCATGAAGCAGGTCGTTGACCACTGCCAGCTGTGCAGCCCAATAATATGTTTGGAGGCGTGGAGCTCCTATCCCACCTTCCCAGACCGATCTTTGGAGCGTAGTTAGCGCTATCCTCGGCTGACCACCCCCCCATATTAGTTCCCGAAAAAGGGATTCAACCCGCCTAAAGTCGGAGTCTGGGATCTTTAGTGGGGCATTTTGTAAGACATAGAGAAACCTTGGGAGAGTCATCATCTTAAAGAGTGCGGCTCTTCCCATGGGCGTAAGAGGAAGAAGTCTCCAGTGGTGGACGTCATTGACAAAACGGTCAAGGACCGGTTAAAAATTGTGTAGTGTGTATTCACTCAGGTTTGTGGTCACCCAGATCCCCAAGTATCGAAAACCTTGCGGTTCTGTTCGGTACGGACATTCCCGAGGGTCAGCCTGCACATTGCCTTTCACCGGGAAGAGAACTGATTTTCCCCAATTGATTTTAAGCCCACTAAGGTCACCAAAACGGGTAAGCATCTGCGTCACCTTGGGGCAGGACCGAGCTGGGTCCCCCAGGTAAATCAGGAGGTCATCTGCGTACAAGGAGACGCGGTCCTCATGTCCTTCAGGCCATCTGAACCCCGTCCATGCAGCGTCTTGGCGAAGCCAAAGGGCTAGAGGTTCAATTGCCAGGGCAAAGAGAAGGGGAGAGAGGGGACAGCCCTGTCTCGTGCCCTTTCCCAACGGGAAGGACCGGGACGGCCAACCATTCACTCTGACCTCCGCTCGAGTGTTAGTGTAGAGTCATTTCACCCATTTCAAGAAGCTGTCTCCGAACCCCATACGCCTCATGACTTCCCAAAGGCAGTCCCACCTAACCGAGTCGAAGGCCTTTTCAAAATCTACTGCCAGTAGGGCGAGAGGGGTGTCAATGATCGGGGCCCGCTCCAGCGCCAGATGGAGCCGGCGCAGGTTCATACGCGTTGATTTGTGTGGCATAAAGCCACATTGATCCGGGTGGATCAAGGTATGGATCACTGATTGCAGCCGGTTAGCAAGGAGCTTAGCAAGAACCTTGGCTTCGCTGTTAATTAACGAGATAGGCCGATAAGAGGCGCACTGTTCCGGGGGCTTATCGGGTTTGGGAATGACCACAATGGTGGCTTTACATAGGTCAGGTGGGAGGGTGCCCTGGTCGCGGGCGCCAAGAAACATCCTGTAAAGGGGGGTCGCCATTTTATTCCCTCCAAGTTTTTGCCAGGTCTCGGCCGGGAAACCATTAGGGCCCGGTGTTTTCCCTGTTTGGAGTTGCGCTAGGGCTTCGGCTATTTCGGATTCAGAGAGATCCGATTCTAGCTCCTCCCGTTGTTGTGGTGTCAGTGCTGGGAGTGTAATTTCATCCAGTAGGGTCGGGTCGAAAGGTGCTGTCGGGACTCGGTAGAGTTCCGCGTAGAACTGGGCGAATGCCTCTGCTATTTCAGCATCCGTCTGGTATCCAACACCACTCGGGGCAACAATCTCCCTGACATGACGTCTCCCCTCCCCCCTCCTCTCCAGCCAGGCCAGCATTTTGCCCGCCTTGTCCCCCAGCTCGTATATCCTCGCTCTGGTGTCCCAGTGGGCCTGCCTGGCATTATCTAGCATGATATTTCTGAGGGTTTCTGTGGTTAGTTTGAGGGACCCTTGAGTCTGCGGGGTAGGGTCAAGAATATGCGTGCTTTCGGCCTGGACCATTTCAGCCTCTGCCTCTACTATTTTTTGGAGTCTCTCCCGCTTTTTGTTTGCTACCCAGGAGATGATTTCCCCACGCAGCACCGTTTTATAAGCCTCCCACACCACCACCGGGTCATCCACTGCTGGTATATTTATGTCAAAGTATTCATCGGACACCTCCGTAAGGCGGTCTACCAATTCTGGGAAGCCAAGGTGGTAGCTGTTTAGCCTCCACGTTCTAGGGGGGGTTACAGAGTGCGTTCGTATTTCAATCAATAGGGGGGAGTGGTCCGAGATTCCACGAGGGAGGAATTCTGCGGATATTGCCCTGTATAGGTCTGTGTTCGGGACCAGGAGGTAATCAAGTCTAGAGAGGGAGCCATGGGCTCCAGAGTGGAACGAGTAGCCTCTATCTTGGGGGTGTAATTCGCGCCACACATCTCGGAGGCCTAGGGCGGACACAAAGTTGGAGAGTTTCGTGGGAACATCCGGGTTACGCCCTCTAAGATGGGTACGATCCATAGCATTGCACATGACATCGTTAAAGTCTCCCCCCAGGACCCATCGATCTGGGTGGTGTTTGCCTAGGAGAGTGGTGATATCCTCCAAGAATCCCTGGCCCAGTCCGGGTGGGGAATATATTGACACAATGGCCAGCGTTTCACCCCGAGTGAACCTAGAATGAGTACATAGCGACCCCGTGGGTCCAGTTCCACAACTTGTGGGGAGAACGGGAGCCTCTTGTGTATAAGAATAAGGGTGCCCCTGGATCCCATCGTGTACCCTGCATGGAATGCGGTCCTGTAATTTGTTCTCTGGAAAAGGGTGCAGTGTGTTCCTGCTAGGTGCGTCTCTGATAGAAGGGCCAAGTCGGGAGAGTGCCTATTCAACAGTTGTTTAATCAGACGTCTTTTAATCCCAGAGCCCATTCCGTTCACATTCCAACTGAGCAGCTTAAGGGACCTGGGGCGATCGGGTGGGGGTGGGTATGTTTGTGGGTGTGTCATCTAGAGCTTCCCGTTAGAGGGCACGCAGGATGCTTGGGTCGGGACAGCTGCCTCCCTTTGGTGTGTCTGTCGGGAACATGGTCCCAATACATAGTACAGCAGGGTGTAATGTGCAGAGGGTTGCACTTAGGTCTGTGGTTGGACATGCTATGGATCCAGACTAACAAAGCAACATTAAAACTTTCCCTTTCATCCCCCACCCTATACTCCACCCCAACTTGAAGTACCTGTCGCCCGAACATACAAATACAACCGACTGTCAAGGGACAGTCAACTCCTCAACCTAGAACTATTCCTCAAGTGGTATAACTCTACTTAGTCTTAAGTTTCCTTGTTCCGGCCGTGGGGGTTGCGTGGTCTGGGCCGTCAGTTATACAGACATCGGGTTCACAATGAATTCGCTGTTAACATGGTCTAATAACATGGTGCCGGGTCTTAAAGCGTAACTGCGAATGGGTACCTTATTCTCCATTTCAGTCATTGTCCCTGTTTGGCTGTGCCTGGGGTTGGTGTTGCGGGAGTTCAGGAGGTACCCTGTCTCGTCTCGGGTGATTCCTACCGTTACCTTGTCTTCCGTCTGGCCTCCAGTCACCCTCCAGGTGTCTTGCCGCCCAATTCCATGCCTCAGCTGGGTCCGTGAAGTGCACAGTTGTTCCATTAAAGTATATTTTCAGCTGCGCCGGGAATAGGAGTCCATATTTTATGTTGAGGGTCTGGAGACATTTTTTAAGAGGGCCAAAGGATTGTCTAGCTCTTTGCACTTCTCTAGTGAAATCCGGGAAGAAACCTATCTTGGAGCCGTTGAACGTTATAGTGCCCTTGGTTCTGGCCATTTGGAGTATTGCATCTCGGTCTCTATAGTTCAGGAGTTTCGCGATCACTGTGCGGGGTGGGGCACCTGGGATTTGCCTGCCAGTTGGCATTCGGTGGGCCCGTTCAATTGAGAAGAAGTTCGACAAGGTCTTGGGGGCAAAGATGTCCGCGAGCCATTGCTCTAGGAACAATTCCATGCTTGCTCCTTCCGTTTATTCCGGCAGACCGAGGATCCGAATGTTGTTTCGTCTTGCCCTGCCCTCCCCCTCTTCCACCCTTTCTTCCAATGCTTTGAGGCGGGCTAGTGCTCCTGACATTTGCTGGTTCATTGTTCTTAAGTTGTCCTCTGTTTCAGATATTCGACCTTCGGCTTCTCCAGTACGGGCTGTGAGTTTTTGGAGGTCGTGGCGTAATAATGACACCTCTGCGCTGATGCCATCCATTTTCTTTTCCATGGAGGTTCTCGAGCTTGCTATGGCGTTCATGACATCCTTCAGCGAAATGTTCTCCTCTGTTTCTGGTGTTGCGCTAGTACTGGATTGCTCCGGCGGGAGGGCTTGGGCGGGGGTCGTATACTGCTCTATTTTGCTCTGCGTTGTCATGCCCCTTGCCTTATCCTTGCCATATCTGAAGGTATATAGTGGACCGCGGCAGGTCGGCCCCACTCACGCACAGTTTATAAGGCTTTGCGACGTATGTTCGTTAAGACGGTTTGTAGGGCGGGTAGGTACGGTACCCCGTTCCGGAGCTGGTAGGCTATGTTGGCGCCCAACGGTTGATGGGTGGGTTGGTTTGCGCACTTGGGGATTGCCCCCCTTTTCCCCCCCCGTACGCCCCTTTCCTTGTGTGTTCCGTGTGGTGTCTCCGCAAGGACTCTACTTCTCTATTGCAGCAATGTGTGCTTGATTGTTGGCCTCTAGTTGTGGCACTGCTGAGAGGTCAGTCTGCAGACTGTGTCTCAAGCACCCAACCTCAGGTCACCTCAGGTCTGCAGGCACTCCAATCGCTGCTCATGTACTGTTTATTGATGGACACCACATTGGTATTGTGGCTTAGTGCGTCGTTTCAGGCGCCGCGGTGCCGCTCTCCCAAATCCGCTCCCCAGGGCCCCAAACTTCCAACAACTTTCTCGCTCCCCCCGGAGCCGCTCAGTCTCTATCACGCGGGGCGGGGTGTGGAATCATGCCTGCCTCCGGTGAGACAACGCCTCCGCGGGGGCCGGATTCATGTGCGCCCGAAAGCACCCAGCAGGATGTGGCCGCTAGCAGCGGGGCCCGCCTAGCTTCCCACTTGCGGGCAGCTCCCGCTGTGCGACTCGTTCCGCCCGGCAGGGGTCCCCGGGCTCGTGTCTCCCCTCCGCCCTCCAGCTGGGCCGGGTGTCTGCCTTCCTCAGTTGGCGCCGTGTTACGCGTTCTCTCCTCGTCTGCCGCTCCGGCGGCCAAGCGCATCCGCGGGGGCTGCGGGGGACGGGTTCGTGTGCGCCCGAAAGCACACGGCAGGATTTGGCCGCAAGCAGCGGGGACCGCCTACCTTCCCAATCGCAGGCAGCTCCCGCTTGTACGATTCGTTCCGCCCGGCAGGAGTCCACGGGCCCATCTCTCCCCTCCGCTCTCTGCTGTTCTCTTGCGTGGCTGCTCCAGGCACCAGCGGGGCAGGGTGTCTGCCTCCTGCAGTTGGCGCCGTATTACGCGTCCTCTCCTAGTCCGCCGCTCCGGCGGCCATCTTGTCCGTTGTCGGCGTCTCGGGCTTCCCAGACCAATTGCGCCCGACTGGTGCTGCGGTTCGGGTCGGTAGTATAGCGACCTGAGCGTCCAAGGTTCCGCTACGCCTGGATATAATTTCCGCCGTTGTGGTGCCCAAATAACAGGATATCTCCAGGATTTGGCTGACGGCCGCGGGAGCTCCGAGGAATCACGTCCTCATCCCGTGCTCACTGGCCACGCCCCCCCATGGTAAAAGATTTTTGAAGCTGATTTTTTTTTATACTCATTATGGACGCTATGCAGCTCCCATTGTTTTGTCAAACCGATGAAAATGAAAATACCAAGGTTTTGAAAATTGCACGGCATCGTTGCGTAAATGACTAAATTAAGTGTTCTCTCCTTTACCTTAGTAATGTCATTTGAAGCATTACCTTGAATGGAAGGTTGTTGCGGATGCGTGGGTGATTGGAGGTGCAATTGTGGTTTAGGGATTAACATGTTAGTGTTTAACCAATTTTGAGGCATTGCAGGAGGGTCAGCTTTGGACTTTTAAAAAATCACAATGAGTGTGGAGGTTTACACTCTTAATAACATTTGCTGAAATGTGCAGAGTGTATTTAGTTACATTCTTTAATCATATGACAAGGAATTCATAAAGGTTAGGTTAGATGCAAGTTTGCGTATTTGTGCTGATGACTGGGTAACATTTTGTGGGGTGTGTTAAAAGGAATTGATTTGTATGCTGCCTAATATGTAGGATGTTGAGGATTTGCAGCTTGTAGCGTTGTGTCATGGATTGGACAACATGGACTTATAGATTTTGACTCTACAGACATTACTTCAGAGTAATGTCAAATTGATGTATTTGCTTTTGCTAAGTGAATTGTAGGAACATGTTCTTTTGATATGAGTGTGGGTAGGGCCCTGCCCGCACTCCACAATTTTCACCTGCTAATAACCAACATGTTTTTTTCTTAAGTGTTGAGTGGTTATGCTGCAAAAACTGTTTGAAGATGCATGGCGTGCATGTAACCAGTGTGAAGTGTGTGTGCTCTGACTGGTTGTGGTTATTCTAGTGACTCTGCGGAGTCTTTGTGTAGGTGACTAGTGGTAGTCTAGTCAAGTGGCTCAGAGGAGTCTTGATAGTGATTTGTGTGACTAGTGGTAGTCTAGTCATGTGGCTCACAGGAGTCTTGATAGTGATTTGTGTGACTAGTGGTAGTCTAGTCAAGTGGCTCAGAGGAGTCTTGATAGTGATTTGTGTGACTAGTGCTAGTCTAGTCATGTGGCTCACAGGAGTCTTGATAGTGATTTGTGTGACTAGTGTAGTCTGGTCAAGCTGCTCTGCGGAGTCTTGATAGCGATTTGTGTGACTAGTGGTAGTCTGGTCAAGCGGCTGCGGAGTTGTGATGGTGAATTGTGTGACTAGTGGTAGTCTGGTCAAGCGGCTCTGTGGAGTCATGGTAGTGAATAGTGTGACTAGTGGTAGTCTGGTCAATCGGCTCTGCGGAGTCTTGATAGTAATTGGTGAGGCTCTGCGGAGTCATGATAGTAATTTGTGTGGCGTTGCGGAGTCATGATGGTAAATTGCGTGGCTCAAGAGGAGTCAGGGTAGTGATTTGTGTGGCTCAGAGGAGTCAGGATAGTGTTTTGTGCTGAGCCATGATGGTGAGTGATTGATTATTATTGTTTTTACTTGAAGTGTTGCTTCTGGGGTCATTCTGGATTTTGTTCTGGGTGGTTCTGGGAGCATGGCAACAGAACATCTTGGTAGTGGGGTTACCTGGTTGCTCTTAGTAGCCATGAGGGCTCGAGGTGTCTGGCCAACTCCTCGAGGAAGTATGGTGGTATGGTTGACTGGTTCTCCACTGGTTGCCTCTGTTCTCCGTGTTGCTATGAATGTTGAGTGGTTGAGGATGAGTCAAGTGAGTGTGTTTTGGTTGATTGGAGGCGCCTGTCTCTTTAGTTGCCATGAGTCTACGGTCTGGTGTAGTAGGTTAGACATGTTCCTTGTAGGTGTGTAGCGGACTTCGTGCCAGCCCGTATAGGTGGCCGTTTGTGCTCAGGTGTGGCAGTCCTGAGGTCTACCAGTGGCAGTGGTGGACGGGAGGTGTTTTGTTTCCTCAGGTTGTGTATGGAATGCTGGTTAGTAGCCCAGAGGGGCAGGTCTGTGTTCCAGCGTGGCAGGCTGGTGACCCGTTGGTGGCGGCGACGGGTGGAAGGTGATGCGTGATTTCTTGAAGGACAGAAGTTTTGTTGTTTAGTTGGTGGGGTTGCCGTTACCTGATTGTTAGTTACGCCTGTTTGTCCAGCTGTTAATTTCTTGGTCTTTTAGAGTGACTGGCAGGGCATCGATGCTTGAGGCCCTTCCAATGGTTAGGTGTGATGACCGCTTTAGGTCACGGTGTGCTTGAGGTGTGAGACTGGATGGTTTGGGATTGTAAGGGAAGGAGGTGTTAGGATTAGCCTTCCTTTCTATGGTTTGTAAGGGAAGATGTTAGGATTAATCTTTCTTTGCATGGTTTGTAAGGGAAGGAGGTGTTAGGATTAGCCTTCCTTTCTATGGTTCACCTTCTGTATGCTGTATGTATGTGGTGATGTCATTAGTGGAATGCATGAGCTAGCGTGGAGTGTTTGTGTATGAATGGGTTCTAACCCAGGCAGTTGATCTAAGGAAGCCTGGGTGGTGGGAGCCAGTGGGTTTCTCTCATGATTTCCTCCTATCTCCTTATGGACTTGATGAGACCTGATTTGTACCTGTAACTGAAGAACCTGAATAAAGCAACCATTAAGCATACCTGCAACTGTATCCTGATTATATCACTATGACCCAGACCGGGTCATAACAGGCAGCTGCTTCTTTTCAGTACCGCTCACAGCCTTCTATCTTCTGTGAGGACGGCTGAGGCCAAGGGGCTGGGGCCGCTGCTTCCCTTCAGTACCGCTCACAGCCTTCTATCTTCTGTGAGGATGGCTGAGGCCAGGGGCTGGGGATGCTGCTTCCCCTCAGTACCGCTCACAGCCTTCTATCTTCTGTGAGGACATCTGATGCCAAGGGGCTGGGGCCGCTGCTTCCCTTCAGTACCACTCACAGCCTTCTATCTTCTGTGGGGACGGCTGAGGCCAAGGGGCTGGGGCCGCTGCTTTCCTTCAGTACCGCTCACAGCCTTCTATCTTCTGTGAGGACGGCTGAGGCCAGGGCTGGGGATGCTGCTTTCTCTCAGTCGCGCTCACAGCCTTCTATCTTCTGTGAGGACGGCTGAGGCCAGGCGCTGGGGATGCTGCTTCCCCTCAGTACCGCTCACAGCCTTCTATCTTCTGTGGGGATGGCTGAGGCCAAGCGGCTGGGGCCGCTGCTTTCCTTCAGTACCGCTCACAGCCTTCTATCTGCTGTGAGGAAGGCTGAGGCCAAGGGGCTGGGGCCGCTGCTTTCCTTCAGTACTGCTCACAGCCTTCCATGTTCTGTGAGGACGACTGAGGCCAAGTGGGCTGGGGCTGGTGCTTCCCCTAATTACCGTTCACAGCCTTCCATATTCTGTGAGGACGGCTGAGGCCAAGGGGCTGGGGCCGCTGCTTCCCTTCAGTACCGCTCACAGCCTTCTATCTTCTGTGAGGATGGCTGAGGCCAGGGGCTGGGATGCTGCTTCTCTGCAGTACTGTTCACAGCCTTCTATCTTCTGTGAGGATGGCTGAGGCCAAGGGGCTGGAGCCGCTGCTTCTTTTCAGTACTGCTCACAGCCTTCTATCTTCTGTGAGGACGGCTGAGGCCAAGGGGCTGGGGCCGGGCTTCCCTTCAATACCGCTCACAGCCTTCTATCTTCTGTGAGGACGGCTGAGGCCAAAGGGCGGGGGCCGCTGCTTCCCTTCAATACTGCTTACAGCCTTCTATCTTCTGTGAGGACGGTTGAGGCAAGGGCCTGGGGATGCTGCTTCCCCTCAGTACCGATCACAGCCTTCTATCTTCTGGGAGGACGGCTGAGGCCAGGGGATGGGATGCTGCTTCCCTGCACTACCGCTCACAGCCTTCTATCTTCTGTGAGGACGGCTGAGGCCAAGGGCTGGGGCAGCTGCTTCTTTTCAGTACCGCTCACAGCCTTCTATCTTCAGTGAGGACGGCTGAGGCAAGGGGCTGGGGCCGCTGCTTCCCTTCAGTACCGCTCACAGCCTTCTATCTTCTGCGAGGACAGCTGAGGCCAGGGGCTGGGGATGCTGCTTCCCCTCAGTACCGCTCACAGCCTTCTATCTTCTGTGAGGACGGCCGAGGACGAGGGGCTGGGGCCGCTGCTTCCCTTCAGTACCGCTCACAGCCTTCTATCTTCTGTGAGGACGTCTGATGCCAAGGGGCTGGGGCCGCTGCTTCCCTTCAGTACTGCTCACAGCCTTCTATCTTCTGTGGGGACGGCTGAGGCCAAGGGGCTGGGGCCACTGCTTTCCTTCAGTACCGCTCACAGCCTTCTATCTTCTGTGGGGACAGCTGAGGCCAAGGGGCTGGGGCTGCTGCTTTCCTTTAGTACCGCTCACAGCCTTCCATATTCTGTGGGGACGGCTGAGGCCAAGGGGCTGGGGCTGCTGCTTCCCTTCAACCATCTATCTTCTGTGGGGACGGCTGAGGCCATGGGGCTTGGGCAGCTGCTTTCCTAAAGTACTGCTCACAGCCTTCTATCTTCTGTGGGGACGGCTGAGGCCAAGGAGCTGGGGCTGCTGCTTTCCTTCAGTACCACTCACAGCCTTGCATCTTCTGAGAGGAAGGCTGAGGCCAAGGGGCTGGGGCCGCTGCTTCCCTTCAGTACCGCTCACTGCCTTCTATATTCTGTGAGGACGGCTGAGGCCAGAGGCTGGGAATGCTGCTTCCCTTCACTACCGCTCACAGCCTTCTATCTTCTGTGAGGATGGCTGAGGCCAAGGGGCTGGGACTGCTGCTTTCCTTCGGTACCGCTCACAGCCTTCCATATTCTGTGAGGACAGTTGAGGACAAGGGACTGGGGCCGCTGCTTCCCTTCAGTATCACTCACAGCCTTCTATCTTCTGTGTGGACATCTGAGGCCAAGGGGCTGGGGCCGCTGCTTCCCTTCAGTACCGATCACAGCCTTGCATCTTCTGTGAGGACGGCTGAGACCAAGGGGCTGGGGCCACTGCTTCCCTTCAGTACCGCTCAAAGCCTTCTATCTTCTGTGAGGACGGCTGAGGCCAGGGGGCTGAGGCTGCTGCTTCCCTTTAGTACCGCTCAAAGCCTTCTATCTTCTGTGAGGACGGCTGAGGCCAGGGGGCTGAGGCTGCTGCTTCCCTTCAGTACCGCTCATAGCCTTCTTTCTTGTGTGAGGACGGTTGAGGCCCGGGGCTGGGGATGCTGCTTCTCCTCAGTACCGCTCACAGCCTTCGATCTTCTGTGAGGACGGCTGAGGCCAAGGGGCTGGGGCCGCTGCTTTCCTTCTGTACCGCTCACAGTCTTCTATCTTCTGTGAGGGCGGCTGAGGCCAAGGGGCTGGGGCCGCTGCTTCCCCTCAGCACCGCTCATAGCCTTCTATCTTCTGTGAGGACAGCTGAGGCCTAGGAGCTGGGCCTGCCGCTGCCCTTCAGTACCGCTCACAGCCTTCTATCTTCTGTGAGGACAGCTGAGGCCAAGGGGCTGGGGACGCTGCTTCCCTTCAGTACCGCTCACAGCCTTCTATCTTCTGTGAGGACAGCTGAGGCCAAGGGGCTGGGGCTGCTGCTTCCCTTCAGTAGCGCTCACAGCCTTGTATCTTCTGTGAGGACGGCTGAGGCCAAAGGGCTGGGGCCGCTGCTTTCCTTCAATATCGCTCACAGCCTTCCATAATCTGTGAGGACGGCTGAGGCCAAGGGGGTGGGGCTGCTGCTTCCCTTCAGCCTTCTATCTTCTGTGAGGACAGCTGAGGCCAAGGGTGTGGGGCCGCTGCTTCCCTTCAGTCCCGCTCACAGCCTTCCATATTCTGTTAGGACGGCTGAAGCCGAGGGGCTGGGGCCACTGCTTCCCTTCAGTACCGCTCACAGCCTTCCATATTCTGTGAGGATGGCCGAGGCCAAGGGGCTGGGGCTGCTGCTTCCCTTCAGTACCGCTCGCAGCCTTCAATATTCTGTGAGGACGGCTGAGGCCAAGGGGCTGGGGCCGCTGCTTCCCTCAGTACCGCTCACAGCCTTGTATCTTCTGTGAGGACTGCTGAGACCAAGGGGCTGGGGATGCTGCTTCCCTTCAGTACTCACAGTATATGGAAAGCTGTGAGCCGTACTGAAGGGAAGCAGCGGCCCCAGCCCCTTGGCCTCAGCCGTCCTCACAGAAGATAGAAGGCTGTGAGCGGTACTGAAGGAAAGCAGCATCCCCAGCCCCTTGCCCTCAGCCGTCCTCACAGAAGATAGAAGGCTGAGGCCAAGGGGCTGGGCCCGCTGCTTTCCTTCAGTACCGCTCCCAGCCTTCCATATTCTGTGAGGATGGCTGAGGCCACGGGCTTGGGCTGCTGCTTCCCTTCAGTGCTGCTCACAGCCTTCTATCTTCTGTGAGGATGGCTGAGGCCAAGGGGCTGGGGCTGCTGCTCCCCTTCAGTACCGCTCACAGCCTTGTAATTTCTGTGAGGACGGCTGAGGCCAAGGGGTTGGGGCTGCTGCTTCCCTTCAGTACCGCTCACAGCCTTCCATATTCTGTGAGGGCGGCTGAGCCCCAAGGGCTGGAGATGATGCTTCCATTCAGTACCGCTCACAGCCTTCTATCTTATGTGAGGACAGAGGGGCTGGGTCCGCTGCTTCCTTTCAGTACAGCTCACAGCCTTCTATCTTCTGTGAGGAAGGCTGAAGCCAAGGGGCTGGGGCCGCTGCTTCCCTTCAGTACAGCCCACAGCCTTCCATATTCTGTGAGGACGGCTGAGGCCAAGGGGCTGGGGCTGCTGCTTCCCTTCAGTACCGCTCACAGCCTTCTATTTTCTGTGAGGACGGCTGAAGCCAAGGGGCTGGGGCCGCTGCTTCCCGTCAGTACCGCTCACAGCCTTCTATCTTCTGTGAGAACTGCTGAGGCCAAGGGGCTGGGGCTGCTGCTTCTCTTCAGTACCGCTCACAGCCTTCTATCTTCTTAGAGGACGGCTGAGGCCAAGGGGCTCAGGCTGCAGCTACCCTTCAGTACCGCTCACAGCCTTGTATCTTCTTTGAGGATCGCTGAGGCCAAGGGGCTGGAGTCGCTGCTTCCCTTCAGTACCGTTCACAGCCTTCCATATTCTGTGAGGACGGCTGAGGCCAAGGGGCTGGGGCTGCTTCTTCCCTTCAGCCTTCTATCTTCTGCGAGGACGGCTGAGGCCAAGGGGTTGGGGCCGCTGCTTCCCTTCAGTACCGCTCACAGCCTTCCATATTCTGTGAGGACGGCTGAGGCCCAGGGGCTGATGATGGTGCTTCCCTTCACTACCGCTCACAGCCTTCTATTTTATGTGAGGACGAAGGGGCTCGGTCCGCTGCTTCCCATCAGTACCGCTCACAGCATTCTATCTTCTGTGAGGACGGCTGAAGCCAAGGGGCTGGGTGCCGCTGCTTCCCTTCAGTACCGCTCACAGCTTTGTATCTTCTGTGAGGACAGCTGAGGCCAAGGGGCTGGGGATGCTGCTTTCCTTCAGTACCGCTCACAGCCTTCCATATTCTGTGAGGATGGCTGAGGCCAAGGGGCTCTGGCAGCTGCTTCCCTTCAGTACAGCTCACAGCCTTCCATATTCTGTGAGGACGGCTGCTGCCAAGGGGCTGGGCCGCTGCTTTCCTTCAGTACCGCTCACAGCCTTCCATATTCTGTGAGGACGGCTGAGGCCACGGGCTGGGGCCACTGCTTCCCTTCAGTACCACTCACAGCCTTCTTTCTTCTGTGAGGATGGCTGAGGCCAAGGGGCTTGGGCGGCTGCTTCCCTTCAGTACCGCTCACAGCCTTCTATCTTCTGTGAGGATGGCTGAGTCCAAGGGGCTGGGGCTGCTGCTTCCCTTCAGTACCACTCACAGCCTCGTATCTTCTTTGAGGATGGCTGAGGCCAAGGGGCTGGGACCGCTGCTTCCCTTCAATATCGCTCACAGCCTTCCATAATCTGTGAGGACGGCTGAGGCCAAGGGGGTGGGGCTGCTGCTTCCCTTCAGCCTTCTATCTTCTGTGAGGACGGCTGAGGCCAAGGGTGTGGGGCCGCTGCTTCCCTTCAGTCCCGCTCACAGCCTTCCATATTCTGTTAGGACAGCTGAAGCCGAGGGGCTGGGGCCACTGCTTCCCTTCAGTACCGCTCACAGCCTTCCATATTCTGTGAGGATGGCCGAGGCCAAGGGGCTGGGGCTGCTGCTTCCCTTCAGTACCGCTCGCAGCCTTCAATATTCTGTGAGGACGGCTGAGGCCAAGGGGCTGGGGCCGCTGCTTCCCTCAGTACCGCTCACAGCCTTGTATCTTCTGTGAGGACTGCTGAGACCAAGGGGCTGGGGATGCTGCTTCCCTTCAGTACTCACAGTATATGGAAAGCTGTGAGCCGTACTGAAGGGAAGCAGCGGCCCCAGCCCCTTGGCCTCAGCCGTCCTCACAGAAGATAGAAGGCTGTGAGCGGTACTGAAGGAAAGCAGCATCCCCAGCCCCTTGCCCTCAGCCGTCCTCGCAGAAGATAGAAGGCTGAGGCCAAGGGGCTGGGGCCGCTGCTTTCCTTCAGTACCGCTCACAGCCTTCCATATTCTGTGAGGATGGCTGAGGCCACGGGCTGGGGCTGCTGCTTCCCTTCAGTACCGCTCACAGCCTTCTATCTTCTGTGAGGACGGCTGAGGCCAAGGGGCTTGGGCTGCTGCTTCCCTTCAGTGCTGCTCACAGCCTTCTATCTTCTGTGAGGATGGCTGAGGCCAAGGGGCTGGGGCTGCTGCTCCCCTTCAGTACCGCTCACAGCCTTGTAATTTCTGTGAGGACGGCTGAGGCCAAGGGGTTGGGGCTGCTGCTTCCCTTCAGTACCGCTCACAGCCTTCCATATTCTGTGAGGGCGGCTGAGCCCCAAGGGCTGGAGATGATGCTTCCATTCAGTACCGCTCACAGCCTTCTATCTTATGTGAGGACAGAGGAGCTGGGTCCGCTGCTTCCTTTCAGTACAGCTCACAGCCTTCTATCTTCTGTGAGGAAGGCTGAAGCCAAGGGGCTGGGGCCGCTGCTTCCCTTCAGTACAGCCCACAGCCTTCCATATTCTGTGAGGACGGCTGAGGCCAAGGGGCTGGGGCTGCTGCTTCCCTTCAGTACCGCTCACAGCCTTCTATTTTCTGTGAGGACGGCTGAAGCCAAGGGGCTGGGGCCGCTGCTTCCCGTCAGTACCGCTCACAGCCTTCTATCTTCTGTGAGAACTGCTGAGGCCAAGGGGCTGGGGCTGCTGCTTCTCTTCAGTACCGCTCACAGCCTTCTATCTTCTTAGAGGACGGCTGAGGCCAAGGGGCTCAGGCTGCAGCTACCCTTCAGTACCGCTCACAGCCTTGTATCTTCTTTGAGGATCGCTGAGGCCAAGGGGCTGGAGTCGCTGCTTCCCTTCAGTACCGTTCACAGCCTTCCATATTCTGTGAGGACGGCTGAGGCCAAGGGGCTGGGGCTGCTTCTTCCCTTCAGCCTTCTATCTTCTGCGAGGACGGCTGAGGCCAAGGGGTTGGGGCCGCTGCTTCCCTTCAGTACCGCTCACAGCCTTCCATATTCTGTGAGGACGGCTGCTTCCCTTCAGTACCGTTCACAGCCTTGCTGCTTCCCTTCAGTACTCACAGTATATGGAAAGCTGTGAGCCGTACTGAAGGGAAGCAGCGGCCCCAGCCCCTTGGCCTCAGCCGTCCTCACAGAAGATAGAAGGCTGTGAGCGGTACTGAAGGAAAGCAGCATCCCCAGCCCCTTGCCCTCAGCCGTCCTCACAGAAGATAGAAGGCTGAGGCCAAGGGGCTGGGGCCGCTGCTTTCCTTCAGTACCGCTCACAGCCTTCCATATTCTGTGAGGATGGCTGAGGCCACGGGCTGGGGCTGCTGCTTCCCTTCAGTACCGCTCACAGCCTTCTATCTTCTGTGAGGACGGCTGAGGCCAAGGGGCTTGGGCTGCTGCTTCCCTTCAGTGCTGCTCACAGCCTTCTATCTTCTGTGAGGATGGCTGAGGCCAAGGGGCTGGGGCTGCTGCTCCCCTTCAGTACCGCTCACAGCCTTGTAATTTCTGTGAGGACGGCTGAGGCCAAGGGGTTGGGGCTGCTGCTTTCCTTCAGTACCGCTCACAGCCTTCCATATTCTGTGAGGACGGCTGAGGCCACGGGCTGGGGCCACTGCTTCCCTTCAGTACCACTCACAGCCTTCTTTCTTCTGTGAGGATGGCTGAGGCCAAGGGGCTTGGGCGGCTGCTTCCCTTCAGTACCGCTCACAACCTTCTATCTTCTGTGAGGATGGCTGAGTCCAAGGGGCTGGGGCTGCTGCTTCCCTTCAGTACCACTCACAGCCTCGTATCTTCTTTGAGGATGGCTGAGGCCAAGGGGCTGGGACCGCTGCTTCCCTTCAATATCGCTCACAGCCTTCCATAATCTGTGAGGACGGCTGAGGCCAAGGGGGTGGGGCTGCTGCTTCCCTTCAGCCTTCTATCTTCTGTGAGGACGGCTGAGGCCAAGGGTGTGGGGCCGCTGCTTCCCTTCAGTCCCGCTCACAGCCTTCCATATTCTGTTAGGACAGCTGAAGCCGAGGGGCTGGATATGCTGCTTCCCTTCAGTACCGCTCACAGCCTTCTATTTTATGTGAGGACGGAGAGGCTGGGTCCACTGCTTCCCTTCAGTACCGCTCACAGCCTTTTATCTTCTGTGAGGATGGCTGAGGCCAAGGGGCTGGAGCCGCTGCTTCCCTTCAGTACAGCTCACGGCCTTCCATATTCTGTGAGGGTGGCTGAGGCCAAGGGGCTGGTGCTGCTGCTTCCCTTCAGTACCGCTCACAGCCTTCTATCTTCTGTGAGGTCGGCTGAAGCCAAGGGGCTGGGTATGCTGATTTCATTCAGTACCGCTCACAGCCTTCCATATTCTGTGAGGATGGCTGAGGCCAAGGGGCTGGGGCCGCTGCTTCCCTTCAGTACTGCTCACATCCTTCCATATTCTGTGAGGACGGCTGAGGCCAAGGGGCTGGGGCCGCTGCTTTCCTTCAGTACCGCTCACAACCTTCCATATTCTGTGAGGACGGCTGAGGCCACGGGCTGGGGCCGCTGCTTCCCTTCAGTACCACTCACAGCCTTCTATCTTCTGTGAGGCTGGCTGAGGCCAAGGGGCTGGGTCTGCTGCTTCCCTTCAGTACCGCTCACAGCCTTCCATATTCTGTGAGGACAGCTGAGGCCAAGGGGCTGGGGCCGCTGCTTCCCTTCAGCCTTCTATCTTCTGCGAGGATGGCTGAGGCCAAGGGGCTGGGGCTGCTGCTTCCCTTCAGTACCGCTAACAGCCTTGCATCTTCTGTGAGGACGGCTGAGGCCAGGGAGCTTGAGCCACTGGTTCCCTTCAGTACGGCTCACGGCCTTCTATCTTCTGTGAGGACGGATGAGGCCAAGGGGTTGGGGCCACTGCTTCCCTTCAGTACCGCTCACAGCCTTCCATGTTCTGTGAGGACGGCTGAGGCAAAGGGGCTGGAGATGCTGCTTCCCTTCAGTACCTCTCACAGCCTTCTATCTTATGTGAGGACGAAGGGGCTGGGTCTGCTACTTTCCTTCAGTACCACTCACAGCCTTCTATCTTCTGTGAGGACGGGTGAAGCCAAGGGGCTGGAGCTGCTGCTTCCCTTCAGTACCGCTCACAGCCTTGTATCTTCTGTGAGGATGGCTGAGGCCAAGGGGCCGGGGATGCTGCTTTTCTTCAGTACCGCTCAGAGCCTTATATATTCTGTGAGTATGGCTGAGGCCAAGGGGCTGAGGCCGCTGCTTCTCTTCAGTACGGCTCACCGCCTTCCATATTCTGTGAGGACGGCTGAGGCCAAGGGGCTGGGGCCGCTGCTTTCCTTCAGTACGGTTCACAGTCTCTATCTTCTGTGAGGACGGCTGAGGCCAAGGGGCTGGGGCTGCTGCTTCCCTTCAGTACCGCTAACAGCCTTGCATCTTCTGTGAGGATGGCTGAGGCCAGGGAGCTTGAGCCACTGGTTCCCTTCAGTACGGCTCACGGACTTCTGTCTTCTGTGAGGACGGATGAGGCCAAGGGGCTGGGGCCGCTGCTTCCTTCAGTATGGCTCACGTTCTTCCATATTCTGTGAGGACGGTTGAGGCCAAGGGTCTGAGCCGCTGCTTTCCTTCAGTATGGCTCACAGCCTTCCATATTCTGTAAGGACGGCTGAGGCCTAGGGGCTGGGGCAGCTGCTTCCCTTCAGTACTGCTCACATCCTTCTATCTTCTGTGAGGACGGCTGAGGCCATGGGGCTGGGGCCGCTGCTTCCCTTCAGTATGGCTCACGGCCTTCCATATTCTGTGAGGATGGCTGAGGCCAAGGGGCTGGGGCCGCTGCTTTCCTTCAGTACCACTCACGGCCTTCCATTTTCTGTGAGAATGGCTGAGGCCAAGGGGCTGGGGCTGCTGCTTTCCTTCAGTACCGCTCACAGCCTTCTATTTTCTGTGAGGACGGCTGAGGCCAAGGGGCTGGGGCTGCTGCTTCCCTTCAGTACCACTCACAGCCTTGCATCTTCTGTGAGGACGTCTGAAGCCAAGGGGCTTGGGCCGCTGATTGCCTTCAGTACGGCTCACGGCCTTCTATCTTCTGTGAGGACGGCTGAGGCCAAGGGGCTGGGGCCGCTGCTTCCCTTCAGTACGGCTCACGGCCTTCCATATTCTGTGAGGAAGGCCGAGGCCAAGGGCCTGGGCCCCTGCTTTCCTTCAGTACCTCTCACAGCCTTCTATTTTATGTGAGGACGAAGGGGCTGCGTCTGCTACTTCCCTTCAGTATCACTCACAGCCTTCTATCTTCTGTGAGGACGGGTGAAGCCAAGGGTCTGAGCCGCTGCTTTCCTTCAGTATGGCTCACAGCCTTCCATATTCTGTGAGGACGGCTGAGGCCAAGGGGCTGGGGCAGCTGCTTCCCTTCAGTACTGCTCACAGTCTTGTATCTTCTGTGTGGACGGCTGAGGCCAAGGGGATGGGTCTGCTGCTTTCCTTCAGTACGGCTCACGGGCTTCCATATTCTGTGAGGACGGCTGAGGCCAAGGGGCTGGAGCCGCTGCTTCCCTTCAGTACCGCTCACACCCTTCCATATTCTGTGAGGATGGCAGAGGCCAAGGGGCTGGGGCTGCTGCTTCCCTTCAGTACAGCTCACAGCCTTGTATCTTCTTTGAGGACAGCTGAGGCCAAGGGGCTGGGGCCGCTGCTTCCCTCCGGTACCGCTCACAGCCTTCCATATTCTGTGAGGACCACTGGGGCCAAGGGGCTTGGGCCGCTGCTTCCCTACAGTATGGCTCACAGCCTTCTATCTTCTGTGAAAATGGCTGAGGCCAAGGGGCTGCGGCTGCTGCTTCCCTTCAGTACCGCTAATAGCCTTGCCTCTTCTGTCAGGACGGCTGAGGCCAGGGAGCTCGGGCCATGCTTCCCTTCAGTACGGCTCACAGCCTTCTATCTTCTGTGAGGACGGATGAGGCCAAGGGGCTGGGGCCGCTGCTTCACTTCAGTACGGCTCACAGTCTTCCATATTCTGTGAGGATGGCTGAGGCCAAGGGGCTGGGGCCGCTGCTTACCTTCAGTACCGCTCACAGGCTTGTATCTTCTGTGAGGACGGCTGAGGCCAAAGGGCTGGGGCTGCTGCTTTTCTTCAGTACTGCTCACAGCCTTCCATATTCTGTGAGGACAGCTGAGGCCAAAGGGCTGGGGCCGCTGCTTTCCTTCAATATCGCTCACAGCCTTCCATAATCTGTGAGGACGGCTGAGGCCAAGGGGGTGGGGCTGCTGCTTCCCTTCAGCCTTCTATCTTCTGTGAGGACGGCTGAGGCCAAGGGGCTGGGGCCGCTAGTTCCCTTCAGTACAGCTCACTGCCTTCTACCTTCTGTGAGGACAGCGGAGGCCAAGGGGCTGGGGATGCAGCTTCCCTTCAGTAGCGCTCCCACATTGTATCTTCTGTGAGGACGGCTGAGGCCAAGGGGCTGGGGCCGCTGCTTTCCTTCAATATCGCTCACAGCCTTCCATATTCTGTGAGGACGACTGAGGCCAAGGGGGTGGGGCCGCTACTTCCCTTCAGTCCCGCTCACAGCCTTCCATATTCTGTTAGGACGGCTGAGGCCCAGGGGCTGGGGATGCTGCTTCCCTTCAGTACCGCTCACAGCCTTCTATCTTCTGTGAGTATGGCTGAAGCCAAGGGGTGGGGCCACTGCTTCCCTTCAGTACCACTCACAGCCTTCCATATTCTGTGAGGATGGCCGAGACCAAGGGGCTGGGGCTGCTGCTTCCCTTCAGTACCGCTCGCAGCCTTCAATATTCTGTGAGGACGGCTGAGGCCAAGGGGCTGGGACCGCTGCTTCCCTCAGTACCACTCACAGCCTTGTATCTTGTGTGAGGACTGCTGAGACCAAGGGGCTGCGGATGCTGCTTCCCTTCAGTACTGCTCACAGCCTTCTATCTTCTGTGAGGACGGCTGAGGGCAAGGGGCTGGGGATGCTGCTTTCCTTCAGTACCGCTCACAGCCTTCTATCTTCTGTGAGGACGGCTGAGGCCAAGGGGCTGGGGCCGCTGCTTCCCTTCAGTACGGCTCACAGCTTTCCATATACTGTGAGGATGGCTGAGGCCAAGGGGCTGGGGCTGCTGCTTCCCTTCAGTATGGCTCACAGCCTTGTATCTTTTGTGAGAACTGCTGAGGCCAAGGGGCTGGGGCTGCTGCTTCCCTTCAGTAACGCTCACAGCCTTGTATCTTCGTTGAGGATGGCTGAGGCCAAGGGGCTGGGGCCGCTGCTTCCCTTCAGTACCGCTCACAGCCTTCCATATTCTGTGAGGCCGGCTGAGGCCAAGGGGCTGCGGCTGCTGCTTCCCTTCATCCTTCTATCTTCTGCGAGGACGGCTGAGGCCAAGGGGTTGGGGCCGCTGCTTCCCTTCAGTACCGCTCACAGCCTTCCATATTCTGTGAGGACGGCTGAGGCGCAGGGGCTGGAGATGCTGCTTCCCTTTAGTACCGCTCACAGCCTTCTATTTAATGTGAGGACGAAGGGGCTGGGTCCGCTGCTTCCCATCAGTGCCGCTCACAGCTTTCTATCTTCTGTGAGGACGGCTGAAGCCAAGGGGCTGGGGCCGCTGCTTCCCTTCAGTACCGCTCACAGCCTTCCATATTCTGTGAGGACGGCTGAGGCCAAGGGGATGGGGCAGCTGCTTCCATTCAGTACCGCTCACAGCTTTGTATCTTCTGTGAGGACAGCTGAGGCCAAGGGGCTGGGGATGCTGCTTTCCTACAGTATCGCTCACAGCCTTCCATATTCTGTGTGGATGGCTCAGGCCAAGGGGCTGGGGCCGCTGCTTCCATTCAGTACCGCTCACGGCTTTGTATCTTCTGTGAGGACAGCTGAGGCCAAGGGGCTGGGGATGCTGCTTTCCTACAGTACCGCTCACAGCCTTCCATATTCTGTGTGGATGGCTCAGGCCAAGGGGCTGGGGCCGCTGCTTCCCTTCAGTATGGCTCACAGCGTTCCATATTCTGTGAGGACGGCTGAGGCCAAGGGGCTGGGGCCGCTGCTTTCCTTCAGTACCGCTCACAGCCTTCCATATTCTGTGAGGATGGCTGAGGCCACGGGCTGGGGCCGCTGCTTCCCTTCAGTACCGCTCACAGACTTCTATCTTCTGTGAGGACGGCTGAGGCCAAGGGGCTTGGGCTGCTGCTGCCCTTCAGTGCTGCTCACAGCCTTCTATCTTCTGTGAGGATGGCTGAGGCCAAGGGGCTGGGGCTGCTGCTCCCCTTCAGTACCGCTCACAGCCTTGTAATTTCTGCGAGGATGGCTGAGGCCAAGGGGTTGGGGCTGCTGCTTCCCTTCAGTACCGCTCACAGCCTTCCATATTCTGTGAGGGCGGCTGAGGCCCAAGGGCTGGAGATGATGCTTCCATTCAGTACCGCTCACAGCCTTCTATCTTATGTGAGGACAGAGGGGCTGGGTCCGCTGCTTCCTTTCAGTACAGCTCACAGCCTTCTATCTTCTGTGAGGACGGCTGAAGCCAAGGGGCTGGGGAGCTGCTTCCCTTCAGTACAGCCCACAGCCTTCCATATTCTGTGAGGACGGCTGAGGCCAAGGGGCTGGGGCTGCTGCTTCCCTTCAGTACCGCTCACAGCCTTCTATTTTCTGTGAGGACGGTTGAAGCCAAGGGGCTTGGGCCGCTGCTTCCCTTCAGTACCGCTCACAGCCTTCTATCTTCTGTGAGAACTGCTGAGGCCAAGGGGCTGGGGCTGCTGCTTCCCTTCAGTACCGCTCACAGCCTTCTATCTTCTTAGAGGACGGCTGAGGCCAAGGGGCTCGGGCTGCAGCTACCCTTCAGTACCGCTCACAGCCTTGTATCTTCTTTGAGGATCGCTGAGGCCAAGGGGCTGGAGCCGCTGCTTCCCTTCAGTACCGTTCACAGCCTTCCATATTCTGTGAGGACGGCTGAGGCCAAGGGGCTGGGGCTGCTTCTTCCCTTCAGCCTTCTATCTTCTGCGAGGACGGCTGAGGCCAAGGGGTTGGGGCCGCTGCTTCCCTTCAGTACCGCTCACAGCCTTCCATATTCTGTGAGGACGGCTGAGGCCCAGGGGCTGGTGATGGTGCTTCCCTTCACTACCGCTCACAGCCTTCTATTTTATGTGAGGACGAAGGGGCTCGGTCCGCTGCTTCCCATCAGTACCGCTCACAGCATTCTATCTTCTGTGAGGATGGCTGAAGCCAAGGGGCTGGGTGCCGCTGCTTACCTTCAGTACCGCTCACAGCTTTGTATCTTCTGTGAGGACAGCTGAGGCCAAGGGGCTGGGGATGCTGCTTTCCTTCAGTACCGCTCAGAGCCTTCCATATTCTGTGAGGATGGCTGAGGCCAAGGGGCTCTGGCAGCTGCTTCCCTTCAGTACAGCTCACAGCCTTCCATATTCTGTGAGGACGGCTGCGGCCAAGGGGCTGGGCCGCTGCTTTCCTTCAGTACCGCTCACAGCCTTCCATATTCTGTGAGGACGGCTGAGGCCACGGGCTGGGGCCACTGCTTCCCTTCAGTACCACTCACAGCCTTCTTTCTTCTGTGAGGATGGCTGAGGCCAAGGGGCTTGGGCGGCTGCTTCCCTTCAGTACCGCTCACAGCCTTCTATCTTCTGTGAGGATGGCTGAGTCCAAGGGGCTGGGGCTGCTGCTTCCCTTCAGTACCACTCACAGCCTTGTATCTTCTTTGAGGATGGCTGAGGCCAAGGGGCTGGGACCGCTGCTTCCCTTCAGTACCGCTCACAGCATTCTATCTTCTGTGAGGATGGCTGAAGCCAAGGGGCTGGGTGCCGCTGCTTACCTTCAGTACCGCTCACAGCTTTGTATCTTCTGTGAGGACAGCTGAGGCCAAGGGGCTGGGGATGCTGCTTTCCTTCAGTACCGCTCACAGCCTTCCATATTCTGTGAGGATGGCTGAGGCCAAGGGGCTCTGGCAGCTGCTTCCCTTCAGTACAGCTCACAGCCTTCCATATTCTGTGAGGACGGCTGCGGCCAAGGGGCTGGGCCGCTGCTTTCCTTCAGTACCGCTCACAGCCTTCCATATTCTGTGAGGACGGCTGAGGCCACGGGCTGGGGCCACTGCTTCCCTTCAGTACCACTCACAGCCTTCTTTCTTCTGTGAGGATGGCTGAGGCCAAGGGGCTTGGGCGGCTGCTTCCCTTCAGTACCGCTCACAGCCTTCTATCTTCTGTGAGGATGGCTGAGTCCAAGGGGCTGGGGCTGCTGCTTCCCTTCAGTACCACTCACAGCCTTGTATCTTCTTTGAGGATGGCTGAGGCCAAGGGGCTGGGACCGCTGCTTCCCTTCAGTACCGCTCACAGCCTTCCATATTCTGTGAGGACGGCTGAGGCTGAGGGGCTGGGGCTGCTGCTTCCCTTCAGCCTTCTATCTTCTGCGAGGAAGGCTGAGGCCATGGGGTTGGGGCCGCTGCTTCCCTCCAGTACCGCTCACAACCTTCCATATTCTGTGAGCACGTCTGAGGCCCAGGGGCTGGATATGCTGCTTCCCTTCAGTACCGCTCACAGCCTTCTATTTTATGTGAGGACGGAGAGGCTGGGTCCACTGCTTCCCTTCAGTACCGCTTACAGCCTTTTATCTTCTGTGAGGATGGCTGAGGCCAAGGGGCTGGAGCCGCTGCTTCCCTTCAGTACAGCTCACGGCCTTCCATATTCTGTGAGGATGGCTGAGGCCAAGGGGCTGGTGCTGCTGCTTCCCTTCAGTACCGCTCACAGCCTTCTATCTTCTGTGAGGTCGGCTGAAGCCAAGGGGCAGGGTATGCTGCTTTCATTCAGTACCGCTCACAGCCTTCTATATTCTGTGAGGATGGCTGAGGCCAAGGGGCTAGGGCCGCTGCTTCCCTTCAGTACTGCTCACATCCTTCCATATTCTGTGAGGACGGCTGAGGCCAAGGGGCTGGGGCCGCTGCTTTCCTTCAGTACCGCTCACAGCCTTACATATTCTGTGAGGACGGCTGAGGCCACGGGCTGGGGCCGCTGCTTCCCTTCAGTACCGCTCACAGCCTTCTATCTTCTGTGAGTCTGGCTGAGGCCAAGGGGCTGGGGCTGCTGCTTCCCTTCAGTACCGCTCACAGCCCTCTATCTTATGTGAGGATGAAGGGGCTGGGTCTGCTGCTTCCCTTCAGTACCGCTCACAGCCTTCCATATTCTGTGAGGTCAGCTGAGGCCAAGGGGCTGGGGCCGCTGCTTCCCTTCAGCCTTCTATCTTCTGCGAGGAAGGCTGAGGCCAAGGGGTTGGGGCCGCTGCTTCCCTTCAGTACCGCTCACAGCCTTCCATATTCTGTGAGGACGGCTGAGGCCCAGGGGCTGGAGATGCTGCTTCCCTTCAGTACCGCTCACAGCCTTCTATCTTATCTGAGAACGAAGGGGCTGGGTCTGCTACTTTCATTCAGTACCACTCACAGCCTTCTATCTTCTGTGAGGACGGGTGAAGCCAAGGGGCTGGGGCCGCTGCTTCCCTCCAGTACATCTCACAGCCTTCCATATTCTGTGAGGATGGCTGAGGCCAAGGGGCTGGGGTTGCTGCTTTCCTTCAGTACCGCTCACAGCCTTGTATCTTCTGTGAGGATGACTGAGGCCAAGGGGCCGGGGTTGCTGCTTTCCTTCAGTACCGCGCAGAGCCTTATATATTCTGTGAGGACGGCTGAGGCCAAGGGGCTGAGGCCGCTGCTTCCCTTCAGTACGGCTCACCGCCTTCCATATTCTATGAGGACGGCTGAGGCAAAGGGGCTGGGGCCGCTGCTTTCCTTCAGTACCGATCACAGCCTTCTATCTTCTGTGAGGACGGCTTAGGCCAAGGGGCTTGGGCCGCTGCTTCCCTTCAGTACGGTTCACAGTCTCTATCTTCTGTGAGGATGGCTGAGGCCAAGGGGCTGGGGCTGCTGCTTCCCTTCAGTACCGCTAACAGCCTTGCATCTTCTGTGAGGACGGCTGAGGCCAGGGAGCTTGAGCCACTGGTTCCCTTCAGTACGGCTCACGGCCTTCTATCTTCTGTGAGGACGGATGAGGCCAAGGGGTTGGGGCCACTGCTTCCCTTCAGTACCGCTCACAGCCTTCCATGTTCTGTGAGGACGGCTGAGGCCAAGGGGCTGGAGATGCTGCTTTCCTTCAGTACCTCTCACAGCCTTCTATCTTATGTGAGGACGAAGGGGCTGGGTCTGCTACTTTCCTTCAGTACCACTCACAGCCTTCTATCTTCTGTGAGGACGGGTGAAGCTAAGGGGCTGGAGCTGCTGCTTCCCTTCAGTACCGCTCACAGCCTTGTATCTTCTGTGAGGATGGCTGAGGCCAAGGGGCCGGGGATGCTGCTTTTCTTCAGTACCGCTCAGAGCCTTATATATTCTGTGAGGATGGCTGAGGCCAAGGGGCTGAGGCCGCTGCTTCTCTTCAGTACGGCTCACGGCCTTCCATATTCTGTGAGGACGGCTGAGGCCAAGGGGCTGGGGCCGCTGCTTTCATTCAGTACCGATCACAGCCTTCTATCTTCTGTGAGGACGGCTGAGGCCAAGGGGCTTGGGCCGCTGCTTCCCTTCAGTACGGTTCACAGTCTCTATCTTCTGTGAGGACGGCTGAGGCCAAGGGGCTGGGGCTGCTGCTTCCCTTCAGTACCGCTAACAGCCTTGCATCTTCTGTGAGGACGGCTGAGGCCAGGGAGCTTGAGCCACTGGTTCCCTTCAGTACGGCTCACGGCCTTCTGTCTTCTGTGAGGACGGATGAGGCCAAGGGGCTGGGGCCGCTGCTTCCTTCAGTATGGCTCACGGTCTTCCATTTTCTGTGAGGACGGTTGAGGCCAAGGGTCTGAGCCGCTGCTTTCCTTCAGTATGGCTCACAGCCTTCCATATTCTGTGAGGACGGCTGAGGCCTAAGGGCTGGGGAAGCTGCTTCCCTTCAGTACTGCTCACATCCTTCTATCTTCTGTGAGGACGGCTGAGGCCACGGGGCTGGGGCCGCTGCTTCCCTTCAGTATGGCTCACGGCCTTCCATGTTCTGTGAGGATGGCTGAGGCCAAGGTGCTGGGCCGCTGCTTTCCTTCAGTACGGCTCACGGCCTTCCATATTCTGTGAGGATGGCTGAGGCCAAGGGGCTGGGGCCGCTGCTTTCCTTCAGTACCGCTCACGGCCTTCCATATTCTGTGAGAATGGCTGAGGCCAAGGGGCTGGGGCTGCTGCTTCCCTTCAGTACCGCTCACAGCCTTCTATTTTCTGTGAGGACGGCTGAGGCCAAGGGGCTGGGGCTGCTGCTTCCCTTCAGTACCACTCACAGCCTTGCATCTTCTGTGAGGACGTCTGAAGCCAAGGGGCTGGGGCCGCTGCTTCCCTTCAGTACGGCTCACGGCCTTCCATATTCTGTGAGGAAGGCTGAGGCCAAGGGCCTGGGCCGCTGCTTTCCTCCAGTACCTCTCACAGCCTTCTATTTTATGTGAGGACGAAGGGGCTGGGTCTGCTACTTCCCTTCAGTATCACTCACAGCCTTCTATCTTCTGTGAGGACGGGTGAAGCCAAGGGTCTGAGCCGCTGCTTTCCTTCAGTATGGCTCACAGCCTTCCATATTCTGTGAGGACGGCTGAGGCCAAGGGGCTGGGGCAGCTGCTTCCCTTCAGTACTGCTCACAGTCTTGTATCTTCTGTGTGGACGGCTGAGGCCAAGGGGATGGGTCTGCTGCTTTCCTTCAGTACGGCTCACGGCCTTCCATATTCTGTGAGGACGGCTGAGGCCAAGGGGCTGGAGCCGCTGCTTTCCTTTAGTACCGCTCACAGCCTTCCATATTCTGTGAGGACGGCTGAGGCCAAGGGACTTGGGCCGCTGCTTCACTTCAGTACGGCTCACAGCCTTCTTTCCTCTGTGTGGATGGCTGAGGCCAAGGGGCTGGGCCTGCTGCTTCCCTTCAGTACAGCTCACAGCCTTGTATCTTCTTTGAGGACGGCTGAGGCCAGGGGGCTGGGGCCGCTGCTTCCCTTCAGTACCGCTCACAGCCTTCCATATTCTGTGAGGATGGCAGAGACCAAGGGGCTGGGGCTGCTGCTTCCCTTCAGTACAGCTCACAGCCTTGTATCTTCTTTGAGGACAGCTGAGGCCAAGGGGCTGGGGCCGCTGCTTCCCTTCGGTACCGCTCACAGCCTTCCATATTCTGTGAGGACCACTGGGGCCAAGGGGCTTGGGCCGCTGCTTCCCTACAGTATGGCTCACAGCCTTCTATCTTCTGTGAAAATGGCTGAGGCCAAGGGGCTGCGGCTGCTGCTTCCCTTCAGTACCGCTAGTAGCCTTGCCTCTTCTGTCAGGACGGCTGAGGCCAGGGAGCTCGGGCCATGCTTCCCTTCAGTACGGCTCACGGCCTTCTATATTCTGTGAGGACGGTTGAGGCCAAGGGGCTGGGCCGCTGTTCTCCCTCAGTACGGCTCACGGCCTTCCATATTCTGTGAGGCCAGCTGAGGCCAAGGGGCTGGGGCTGCTGCTTACCTTCAGTACCGCTCACAGCCTTCCATATTCTGTGAGGACAGCTGAGGCCAAAGGGCTGGGGCCGCTGCTTTCCTTCAATATCGCTCACAGCCTTCCATAATCTGTGAGGACGGCTGAGGCCAAGGGGGTGGGGCTGCTGCTTCCCTTCAGCCTTCTATCTTCTGTGAGGACGGCTGAGGCCAAGGGGCTGGGGCCGCTACTTCCCTTCAGTACAGCTCACTGCCTTCTATCTTCTGTGAGGACAGCGGAGGCCAAGGGGCTGGGGCTGCTGCTTCCCTTCAGTAGCGCACCCACCTTGTATCTTCTGTGAGGACGGCTGAGGCCAAGGGGCTGGGGCCGCTGCTTTCCTTCAATATCGCTCACAGCCTTCCATATTCTGTGAGGACGACTGAGGCCAAGGGGGTGGGGCCGCTACTTCCCTTCAGTCCCGCTCACAGCCTTCCATATTCTGTTAGGACGGCTGAGGCCCAGGGGCTGGGGATGCTGCTTCCCTTCAGTACCGCTCACAGCCTTCTATCTTCTGTGAGTATGGCTGAAGCCAAGGGGCTGGGGCCACTGCTTCCCTTCAGTACCACTCACAGCCTTCCATATTCTGTGAGGATGGCCGAGGCCAAAGGGCTGGGGCCGCTGCTTTCCTTCAATATCGCTCACAGCCTTCCATAATCTGTGAGGACTGCTGAGGCCAAGGGGGTGGGGCTGCTGCTTCCCTTCAGCCTTCTATCTTCTGTGAGGACGGCTGAGGCCAAGGGGCTGGGGCCGCTAGTTCCCTTCAGGACAGCTCACTGCCTTCTATCTTCTGTGAGGACAGCGGAGGCCAAGGGGCTGGGGCTGCTGCTTCCCTTCAGTAGCGCTCCCACATTGTATCTTCTGTGAGGACGGCTGAGGCCAAGGGGCTGGGGCCGCTGCTTTCCTTCAATATCGCTCACATCCTTCCATATTCTGTGAGGACGACTGAGGCCAAGGGGGTGGGGCCGCTACTTCCCTTCAGTCCCGCTCACAGCCTTCCATATTCTGTTAGGACGGCTGAGGCCCAGGGGCTGGGGATGCTGCTTCCCTTCAGTACCGCTCACAGCCTTCTATCTTCTGTGAGTATGGCTGAAGCCAAGGGGCTGGGGCCACTGCTTCCCTTCAGTACCACTCACAGCCTTCCATATTCTGTGAGGATGGCCGAGACCAAGGGGCTGGGGCTGCTGCTTCCCTTCAGTACCGCTCGCAGCCTTCAATATTCTGTGAGGACGGCTGAGGCCAAGGGGCTGGGACCGCTGCTTCCCTCAGTACCGCTCACAGCCTTGTATCTTGTGTGAGGACTGCTGAGACCAAGGGGCTGCGGATGCTGCTTCCCTTCAGTACTGCTCACAGCCTTCTATCTTCTGTGAGGACGGCTGAGGGCAAGGGGCTGGGGATGCTGCTTTCCTTCAGTACCGCTCACAGCCTTCTATCTTCTGTGAGGACGGCTGAGGCCAAGGGGCTGGGGCCGCTGCTTCCCTTCAGTACGGCTCACAGCTTTCCATATACTGTGAGGATGGCTGAGGCCAAGGGGCTGGGGCTGCTGCTTCCCTTCAGTATGGCTCACAGCCTTGTATCTTTTGTGAGAACTGCTGAGGCCAAGGGGCTGGGGCTGCTGCTTCCCTTCAGTACCGCTCACAGCCTTGTATCTTCGTTGAGGATGGCTGAGGCCAAGGGGCTGGGGCCGCTGCTTCCCTTCAGTACCGCTGACAGCCTTCCATATTCTGTGAGGCCGGCTGAGGCCAAGGGGCTGCGGCTGCTGCTTCCCTTCATCCTTCTATCTTCTGCGAGGACGGCTGAGGCCAAGGGGTTGGGGCCGCTGCTTCCCTTCAGTACCGCTCACAGCCTTCCATATTCTGTGAAGACGGCTGAGGCGCAGGGGCTGGAGATGCTGCTTCCCTTTAGTACCGCTCACAGCCTTCTATTTAATGTGAGGACGAAGGGGCTGGGTCCGCTGCTTCCCATCAGTGCCGCTCACAGCTTTCTATCTTCTGTGAGGACGGCTGAAGCCAAGGGGCTGGGGCCGCTGCTTCCCTTCAGTACCGCTCACAGCCTTCCATATTCTGTGAGGACGGCTGAGGCCAAGGGGATGGGGCAGCTGCTTCCATTCAGTACCGCTCACAGCTTTGTATCTTCTGTGAGGACAGCTGAGGCCAAGGGGCTGGGGATGCTGCTTTCCTACAGTACCGCTCACAGCCTTCCATATTCTGTGTGGATGGCTCAGGCCAAGGGGCTGGGGCCGCTGCTTCCATTCAGTACCGCTCACGGCTTTGTATCTTCTGTGAGGACAGCTGAGGCCAAGGGGCTGGGGATGCTGCTTTCCTACAGTACCGCTCACAGCCTTCCATATTCTGTGTGGATGGCTCAGGCCAAGGGGTTGTGGCCGCTGCTTCCCTTCAGTATGGCTCACAGCGTTCCATATTCTGTGAGGACGGCTGAGGCCAAGGGGCTGGGGCCGCTGCTTTCCTTCAGTACCGCTCACAGCCTTCCATATTCTGTGAGGATGGCTGAGGCCACGGGCTGGGGCCGCTGCTTCCCTTCAGTACCGCTCACAGCCTTCTATCTTCTGTGAGGACGGCTGAGGCCAAGGGGCTTGGGCTGCTGCTGCCCTTCAGTGCTGCTCACAGCCTTCTATCTTCTGTGAGGATGGCTGAGGCCAAGGGGCTGGGGCTGCTGCTCCCCTTCAGTACCGCTCACAGCCTTGTAATTTCTGCGAGGATGGCTGAGGCCAAGGGGTTTGGGCTGCTACTTCCCTTCAGTACCGCTCACAGCCTTCCATATTCTGTGAGGGCGGCTGAGGCCCAAGGGCTGGAGATGATGCTTCCATTCAGTACCGCTCACAGCCTTCTATCTTATGTGAGGACAGAGGGGCTGGGTCCGCTGCTTCCTTTCAGTACAGCTCACAGCCTTCTATCTTCTGTGAGGACGGCTGAAGCCAAGGGGCTGGGGCCGCTGCTTCCCTTCAGTACAGCCCACAGCCTTCCATATTCTGTGAGGACGGCTGAGGCCAAGGGGCTGGGGATGCTGCTTCCCTTCAGTACCGCTCACAGCCTTCTATTTTCTGTGAGGACGGCTGAAGCCAAGGGGCTGGGGCCGCTGCTTCCCTTCAGTACCGCTCACAGCCTTCTATCTTCTGTGAGAACTGCTGAGGCCAAGGGGCTGGGGCTGCTGCTTCCCTTCAGTACCGCTCACAGCCTTCTATCTTCTTAGAGGACGGCTGAGGCCAAGGGGCTCGGGCTGCAGCTACCCTTCAGTACCGCTCACAGCCTTGTATCTTCTTTGAGGATCGCTGAGGCCAAGGGGCTGGAGCCGCTGCTTCCCTTCAGTACCGTTCACAGCCTTCCATATTCTGTGAGGACGGCTGAGGCCAAGGGGCTGGGGCTGCTTCTTCCCTTCAGCCTTCTATCTTCTGCGAGGACGGCTGAGGCCAAGGGGTTGGGGCCGCTGCTTCCCTTCAGTACCGCTCACAGCCTTCCATATTCTGTGAGGACGGCTGAGGCCCAGGGGCTGGAGATGGTGCTTCCCTTCCCTACCGCTCACAGCCTTCTATTTTATGTGAGGACGAAGGGGCTCGGTCCGCTGCTTCCCATCAGTACCGCTCACAGCATTCTATCTTCTGTGAGGACGGCTGAAGCCAAGGGGCTGGGTGCCGCTGCTTACCTTCAGTACCGCTCACAGCTTTGTATCTTCTGTGAGGACAGCTGAGGCCAAGGGGCTGGGGATGCTGCTTTCCTTCAGTACCGCTCACAGCCTTCCATATTCTGTGAGGATGGCTGAGGCCAAGGGGCTCTGGCAGCTGCTTCCCTTCAGTACAGCTCACAGCCTTCCATATTCTGTGAGGACGGCTGCGGCCAAGGGGCTGGGCCGCTGCTTTCCTTCAGTACCGCTCACAGCCTTCCATATTCTGTGAGGACGGCTGAGGCCACGGGCTGGGGCCACTGCTTCCCTTCAGTACCACTCACAGCCTTCTTTCTTCTGTGAGGATGGCTGAGGCCAAGGGGCTTGGGCGGCTGCTTCCCTTCAGTACCACTCACAGCCTTCTATCTTCTGTGAGGATGGCTGAGTCCAAGGGGCTGGGGCTGCTGCTTCCCTTCAGTACCACTCACAGCCTTGTATCTTCTTTGAGGATGGCTGAGGCCAAGGGGCTGGGACCGCTGCTTCCCTTCAGTACCGCTCACAGCCTTCCATATTCTGTGAGGACGGCTGAGGCTGAGGGGCTGGGGCTGCTGCTTCCCTTCAGCCTTCTATCTTCTGCGAGGAAGGCTGAGGCCATGGGGTTGGGGCCGCTGCTTCCCTCCAGTACCGCTCACAACCTTCCATATTCTGTGACCACGTCTGAGGCCCAGGGGCTGGATATGCTGCTTCCCTTGAGTACCGCTCACAGCCTTCTATTTTATGTGAGGACGGAGAGGCTAGGTCCACTGCTTCCCTTCAGTACCGCTCACAGCCTTTTATCTTCTGTGAGGATGGCTGAGGCCAAGAGGCTGGAGCCGCTGCTTCCCTTCAGTACAGCTCACGGCCTTCCATATTCTGTGAGGATGGCTGAGGCCAAGGGGCTGGTGCTGCTGCTTCCCTTCAGTACCGCTCACAGCCTTCTATCTTCTGTGAGGTCGGCTGAAGCCAAGGGGCTGGGTATGCTGCTTTCATTCAGTACCGCTCACAGCCTTCCATATTCTGTGAGGATGGCTGAGGCCAAGGGGCTAGGGCCGCTGCTTCCCTTCAGTACTGCTCACATCCTTCCATATTCTGTGAGGACTGCTGAGGCCAAGGGGCTGGGGCCGCTGCTTTCCTTCAGTACCGCTCACAGCCTTCCATATTCTGTGAGGACGGCTGAGGCCACGGGCTGGGGCCGCTGCTTCCCTTCAGTACCGCTCACAGCCTTCTATCTTCTGTGAGGCTGGCTGAGGCCAAGGGGCTGGGGCTGCTGCTTCCCTTCAGTACCGCTCACAGCCTTCTATCTTATGTGAGGATGAAGGGGCTGGGTCTGCTGCTTCCCTTCAGTACCGCTCACAGCCTTCCATATTCTGTGAGGTCAGCTGAGGCCAAGGGGCTGGGGCCGCTGCTTCCCTTCAGCCTTCTATCTTCTGCGAGGAAGGCTGAGGCCAAGGGGTTGGGGCCCGCTGCTTCCCTTCAGTACCGCTCACAGCCTTCCATATTCTGTGAGGACGGCTGAGGCCCAGGGGCTGGAGATGCTGCTTCCCTTCAGTACCGCTCACAGCCTTCTATCTTATGTGAGAACGAAGGGGCTGGGTCTGCTACTTTCATTCAGTACCACTCACAGCCTTCTATCTTCTGTGAGGACGGGTGAAGCCAAGGGGCTGGGGCCGCTGCTTCCCTCCAGTACATCTCACAGCCTTCCATATTCTGTGAGGATGGCTGAGGCCAAGGGGCTGGGGTTGCTGCTTTCCTTCAGTACCGCTCACAGCCTTGTATCTTCTGTGAGGATGCCTGAGGCCAAGGGGCCGGGGTTGCTGCTTTCCTTCAGTACCGCGCAGAGCCTTATATATTCTGTGAGGACGGCTGAGGCCAAGGGGGCTGAGGCCGCTGCTTCCCTTCAGTACGGCTCACCGCCTTCCATATTCTGTGAGGACGGCTGAGGCCAAGGGGCTGGGGCCGCTGCTTTCCTTCAGTACCGATCACAGCCTTCTATCTTCTGTGAGGACGGCTGAGGCCAAGGGGCTTGGGCCGCTGCTTCCCTTCAGTACGGTTCACAGTCTCTATCTTCTGTGAGGATGGCTGAGGCCAAGGGGCTGGGGCTGCTGCTTCCTTTCAGTACCGCTAACAGCCTTGCATCTTCTGTGAGGACGGCTGAGGCCAGGGAGCTTGAGCCACTGGTTCCCTTCAGTACGGCTCACGGCCTTCTATCTTCTGTGAGGACGGATGAGGCCAAGGGGTTGGGGCCACTGCTTCCCTTCAGTACCGCTCACAGCCTTCCATGTTCTGTGAGGACGGCTGAGGCCAAGGGGCCGGAGATGCTGCTTCCCTTCAGTACCTCTCACAGCCTTCTATCTTATGTGAGGACAAAGGGGCTGGGTCTGCTACTTTCCTTCAGTACCACTCACAGCCTTCTATCTTCTGTGAGGACGGGTGAAGCTAAGGGGCTGGAGCTGCTGCTTCCCTTCAGTACCGCTCACAGCCTTGTATCTTCTGTGAGGATGGCTGAGGCCAAGGGGCCTGGGATGCTGCTTTTCTTCAGTACCGCTCAGAGCCTTATATATTCTGTGAGGATGGCTGAGGCCAAGGGGCTGAGGCCGCTGCTTCTCTTCAGTACGGCTCACGGCCTTCCATATTCTGTGAGGACGGCTGAGGCCAAGGGGCTGGGGCCGCTGCTTTCCTTCAGTACCGATCACAGCCTTCTATCTTCTGTGAGGACGGCTGAGGCCAAGGGGCTTGGGCCGCTGCTTCCCTTCAGTACGGTTCACAGTCTCTATCTTCTGTGAGGACGGCTGAGGCCAAGGGGCTGGGGCTGCTGCTTCCCTTCAGTACCGCTAACAGCCTTGCATCTTCTGTGAGGACGGCTGAGGCCAGGGAGCTTGAGCCACTGGTTCCCTTCAGTACGGCTCACGGCCTTCTGTCTTCTGTGAGGACGGATGAGGCCAAGGGGCTGGGGCCGCTGCTTCCTTCAGTATGGCTCACGGTCTTCCATATTCTGTGAGGACGGTTGAGGCCAAGGGTCTGAGCCGCTGCTTTCCTTCAGTATGGCTCACAGCCTTCCATATTCTGTGAGGACGGCCGAGGCCTACGGGCTGGGGCAGCTGCTTCCCTTCAGTACTGCTCACATCCTTCTATCTTCTGTGAGGACGGCTGAGGCCATGGGGCTGGGGCCGCTGCTTCCCTTCAGTATGGCTCACGGCCTTCCATGTTCTGTGAGGATGGCTGAAGCCAAGGTGCTGGGCCGCTGCTTTCCTTCAGTACGGCTCACGGCCTTCCATATTCTGTGAGGATGGCTGAGGCCAAGGGGCTGGGGCCGCTGCTTTCCTTCAGTACCGCTCACGGCCTTCCATATTCTGTGAGAATGGCTGAGGCCAAGGGGCTGGGGCTGCTGCTTCCCTTCAGTACCGCTCACAGCCTTCTATTTTCTGTGAGGACGGCTGAGGCCAAGGGGCTGGGGCTGCTGCTTCCCTTCAGTACCACTCACAGCCTTGCATCTTCTGTGAGGACGTCTGAAGCAAAGGGGCTTGGGCCGCTGATTCCCTTCAGTACGGCTCACGGCCTTCTATCTTCTGTGAGGACGGCTGAGGCCAAGGGGCTGGGGCCGCTGCTTCCCTTCAGTACGGCTCACGGCCTTCCATATTCTGTGAGGAAGGCTGAGGCCAAGGGCCTGGGCCGCTGCTTTCCTTCAGTACCTCTCACAGCCTTCTATTTTATGTGACGACGAAGGGGCTGGGTCTGCTACTTCCCTTCAGTATCACTCACAGCCTTCTATCTTCTGTGAGGACGGGTGAAGCCAAGGGTCTGAGCCGCTGCTTTCCTTCAGTATGGCTCAGCCTTCCATATTCTGTGAGGACGGCTGAGGCCATGGGGCTGGGGCAGCTGCTTCCCTTCAGTACTGCTCACAGTCTTGTATCTTCTGTGTGGACGGCTGAGGCCAAGGGGATGGGTCTGCTGCTTTCCTTCAGTACGGCTCACGGCCTTCCATATTCTGTGAGGACGGCTGAGGCCAAGGGGCTGGAGCCGCTGCTTTCCTTTAGTACCGCTCACAGCCTTCCATATTCTGTGAGGACGGCTGAGGCCAAGGGCCTTGGGCCACTGCTTCACTTCAGTACGGCTCACAGCCTTCTTTCCTCTGTGTGGATGGCTGAGGCCAAGGGGCTGGGCCTGCTGCTTCCCTTCAGTACAGCTCACAGCCTTGTATCTTCTTTGAGGACGGCTGAGGCCAAGGGGCTGGGGCCGCTGCTTCCCTTCAGTACCGCTCACAGCCTTCCATATTCTGTGAGGATGGCAGAGACCAAGGGGCTGGGGCTGCTGCTTCCCTTCAGTACAGCTCACAGCCTTGTATCTTCTTTGAGGACAGCTAAGGCCAAGGGGCTGGGGCCGCTGCTTCCCTTCGGTACCGCTCACAGCCTTCCATATTCTGTGAGGACCACTGGGGCCAAGGGGCTTGGGCCGCTGCTTCCCTACAGTATGGCTCACAGCCTTCTATCTTCTGTGAAAATGGCTGAGGCCAAGGGGCTGCGGCTGCTGCTTCCCTTCAGTACCGCTAATAGCCTTGCCTCTTCTGTCAGGACGGCTGAGGCCAGGGAGCTCGGGCCATGCTTCCCTTCAGTACGGCTCACGGCCTTCTATCTTCTGTGAGGACGGATGAGGCCAAGGGGCTGGGGCCGCTGCTTCACTTCAGTACGGCTCACAGCCTTCCATATTCTGTGAGGACGGTTGAGGCCAAGGGGCTGGGCCGCTGTTCTCCCTCAGTACGGCTCACGGCCTTCCATATTCTGTGAGGCCAGCTGAGGCCAAGGGGCTGGGGCTGCTGCTTTCCTTCAGTACCGCTCACGGCCTTCCATATTCTGTGAGGACGGCTGAGGCCAAGGGGCTGGGGCCGCTGCTTACCTTCAGTACCGCTCACAGGCTTGTATCTTCTGTGAGGACGGCTGAGGCCAAAGGGCTGGTGCTGCTGCTTTTCTTCAGTACTGCTCACAGCCTTCCATATTCTGTGAGGACAGCTGAGGCCAAAGGGCTGGGGCCGCTGCTTTCCTTCAATATCGGTCACAGCCTTCCATAATCTGTGAGGACGGCTGAGGCCAAGGGGGTGGGGCTGCTGCTTCCCTTCAGCCTTCTATCTTCTGTGAGGACGGCTGAGGCCAAGGGGCTGGGGCCGCTACTTCCCTTCAGTACAGCTCACTGCCTTCTATCTTCTGTGAGGACAGCGGAGGCCAAGGGGCTGGGGCTGCTGCTTACCTTCAGTAGCGCTCCCACCTTGTATCTTCTGTGAGGTCGGCTGAGGCCAAGGGGCTGGGGCCGCTGCTTTCCTTCAATATCGCTCACAGCGTTCCATATTCTGTGAGGACGACTGAGGCCAAGGGGGTGGGGCCGCTACTTCCCTTCAGTCCCGCTCACAGCCTTCCATATTCTGTTAGGACGGCTGAGGCCCAGGGGCTGGGGATGCTGCTTCCCTTCAGTACCGCTCACAGCCTTCTATCTTCTGTGAGTATGGCTGAAGCCAAGGGCTGGGGCCACTGCTTCCCTTCAGTACCACTCACAGCCTTCCATATTCTGTGAGGATGGCCGAGACCAAGGGGCTGGGGCTGCTGCTTTCCTTCAGTACCGCTCGCAGCCTTCAATATTCTGTGAGGACGGCTGAGGCCAAGGGGCTGGGACCGCTGCTTCCCTCAGTACCGCTCACAGCCTTGTATCTTCTGTGAGGACTGCTGAGACCAAGGGGCTGCGGATGCTGCTTCTCTTCAGTACTGCTCACAGCCTTCTATCTTCTGTGAGGACGGCTGAGGGCAAGGGGCTGGGGCCGCTGCTTTCCTTCAATATCGCTCACAGCCTTCCATATTCTGTGAGGACGACTGAGGCCAAGGGGGTGGGGCCGCTACTTCCCTTCAGTCCCGCTCACAGCCTTCCATATTCTGTTAGGACGGCTGAGGCCCAGGGGCTGGGGATGCTGCTTCCCTTCAGTACCGCTCACAGCCTTCTATCTTCTGTGAGTATGGCTGAAGCCAAGGGGCTGGGGCCACTGCTTCCCTTCAGTACCACTCACAGCCTTCCATATTCTGTGAGGATGGCCGAGACCAAGGGGCTGGGGCTGCTGCTTCCCTTCAGTACCGCTCGCAGCCTTCAATATTCTGTGAGGACGGCTGAGGCCAAGGGGCTGGGACCGCTGCTTCCCTCAGTACCGCTCACAGCCTTGTATCTTCTGTGAGGACTGCTGAGACCAAGGGGCTGCGGATGCTGCTTCCCTTCAGTACTGCTCACAGCCTTCTATCTTCTGTGAGGACGGCTGAGGGCAAGGGGCTGGGGATGCTGCTTTCCTTCAGTACCACTCACAGCCTTCTATCTTCTGTGAGGACGGCTGAGGCCAAGGGGCTGGGGCCGCTGCTTCCCTTCAGTACGGCTCACAGCTTTCTATATACTGTGAGGATGGCTGAGGCCAAGGGGCTGGGGCTGCTGCTTCCCTTCAGTATGGCTCACAGCCTTGTGTCTTTTGTGAGAACTGCTGAGGCCAAGGGGCTGGGGCTGCTGCTTCCCTTCAGTACCGCTCACAGCCCTGTATCTTCGTTGAGGATGGCTGAGGCCAAGGGGCTGGGGCCGCTGCTTACCTTCAGTACCGCTCACAGCCTTCCATATTCTGTGAGGCGGGCTGAGGCCAAGGGGCTGGGGCTGCTGCTTCCCTTCATCCTTCTATCTTCTGCGAGGACGGCTGAGGCCATGGGGTTGGGGCCGCTGCTTCCCTTCAGTACCGCTCACAGCCTTTCATATTCTGTGAGGACGGCTGAGGCACAGGGGCTGGAGATGCTGCTTCCCTTTAGTACCGCTCACAGCCTTCTATTTAATGTGAGGACCAAGGGGCTGGGTCCGCTGCTTCCCATCAGTGCCGCTCACAGCTTTCTATCTTCTGTGAGGGCGGCTGAAGCCAAGGGGCTGGGACCGCTGCTTCCCTTCAGTACCGCTCACAGCCTTCCATATTCTGTGAGGACGGCTGAGGCCAAGGGGATGGGGCAGCTGCTTCCATTCAGTACCGCTCACAGCTTTGTATCTTCTGTGAGGACAGCTGAGGCCAAGGGGCTGGGGATGCTGCTTTCCTACAGTACCGCTCACAGCCTTCCATATTCTGTGTGGATGGTTCAGGCCAAGGGGCTGGGGCCGCTGCTTCCATTCAGTACCGCTCACGGCTTTGTATCTTCTGTGAGGACAGCTGAGGCCAAGGGGCTGGGGATGCTGCTTTCCTACAGTACTGCTCACAGCCTTCCATATTCTGTGTGGATGGCTCAGGCCAAGGGGCTGGGGCCGCTGCTTCCCTTCAGTATGGCTCACAGCGTTCCATATTCTGTGAGGACGGCTGAGGCCAAGGGGCTCGGGCCGCTGCTTTCCTTCAGTACCGCTCACAGCCTTCCATATTCTGTGAGGATGGCTGAGGCCACGGGCTGGGGCCGCTGCTTCCCTTCAGTACCGCTCACAGCCTTCTATCTTCTGTGAGGACGGCTGAGGCCAAGGGGCTTGGGCTGCTGCTTCCCTTCAGTGCTGCTCACAGCCTTCTATCTTCTGTGAGGATGGCTGAGGCCAAGGGGCTGGGGCTGCTGCTCCCCTTCAGTACCGCTCACAGCCTTGTAATTTCTGCGAGGACGGCTGAGGCCAAGGGGTTGGGGCTGCTGCTTCCCTTCAGTACCGCTCACAGCCTTCCATATTCTGTGAGGGCGGCTGAGGCCCAAGGGCTGGAGATGATGCTTCCATTCAGTACCGCTCACAGCCTTCTCTCTTATGTGAGGACAGAGGGGCTGGGTCCGCTGCTTCCTTTCAGTACAGTTCACAGCCTTCTATCTTCTGTGAGGACGGCTGAAGCCAAGGGGCTGGGGCCGCTGCTTCCCTTCAGTACAGCCCACAGCCTTCCATATTCTGTGAGGACGGCTGAGGCCAAGGGGCTGGGGCTGCTGCTTCCCTTCAGTACCGCTCACAGCCTTCTATTTTCTGTGAGGACGGCTGAAGCCAAGGGGCTGGGGCCGCTGCTTCCCTTCAGTACCGCTCACAGCCTTCTATCTTCTGTGAGAACTGCTGAGGCCAAGGGGCTGGGGCTGCTGCTTCCCTTCAGTACCGCTCACAGCCTTCTATCTTCTTAGAGGACGGCTGAGGCCAAGGGGCTCGGGCTGCAGATACCCTTCAGTACCGCTCACAGCCTTGTATCTTCTTTGAGGATCGCTGAGGCCAAGGGGCTGGAGCCGCTGCTTCCCTTCAGTACCGTTCACAGCCTTCCATATTCTGTGAGGACGGCTGAGGCCAAGGGGCTGGGGCTGCTTCTTCCCTTCAGCCTTCTATCTTCTGCATGGACGGCTGAGGCCAAGGGGTTGGGGCCGCTGCTTCCCTTCAGTACCGCTCACAGCCTTCCATATTCTGTGAGGACGGCTGAGGCCCAGGGGCTGGAGATGGTGCTTCCCTTCACTACCGCTCACAGCCTTCTATTTTATGTGAGGACGAAGGGGCTCGGTCCGCTGCTTCCCATCAGTACCGCTCACAGCATTCTATCTTCTGTGAGGACGGCTGAAGCCAAGGGGCTGGGTGCCGCTGCTTACCTTCAGTACCGCTCACAGCTTTGTATCTTCTGTGAGGACAGCTGAGGCCAAGGGGCTGGGGATGCTGCTTTCCTTCAGTACCGCTCACAGCCTTCCATATTCTGTGAGGATGGCTGAGGCCAAGGGGCTCTGGCAGCTGCTTCCCTTCAGTACAGCTCACAGCCTTCCATATTCTGTGAGGACGGCTGCGGCCAAGGGGCTGGGCCGCTGCTTTCCTTCAGTACCGCTCACAGCCTTCCATATTCTGTGAGGACGGCTGAGGCCACGGGCTGGGGCCACTGCTTCCCTTCAGTACCACTCACAGCCTTCTTTCTTCTGTGAGGATGGCTGAGGCCAAGGGGCTTGGGCGGCTGCTTCCCTTCAGTACCGCTCACAGCCTTCTATCTTCTGTGAGGATGGCTGAGTCCAAGGGGCTGGGGCTGCTGCTTCCCTTCAGTACCACTCACAGCCTTGTATCTTCTTTGAGGATGGCTGAGGCCAAGGGGCTGGGACCGCTGCTTCCCTTCAGTACCGCTCACAGCCTTCCATATTCTGTGAGGACGGCTGAGGCTGAGGGGCTGGGGCTGCTGCTTCCCTTCAGCCTTCTATCTTCTGCGAGGAAGGCTGAGGCCAAGGGGTTGGGGCCGCTGCTTCCCTCCAGTACCGCTCACAACCTTCCATATTCTGTGAGCACGTCTGAGGCCCAGGGGCTGGATATGCTGCTTCCCTTCAGTACCGCTCACAGCCTTCTATTTTATGTGAGGACGGAGAGGCTGGGTCCACTGCTTCCCTTCAGTACCGCTCACAGCCTTTTATCTTCTGTGAGGATGGCTGAGGCCAAGGGGCTGGAGCCGCTGCTTCCCTTCAGTACAGCTCACGGCCTTCCATATTCTGTGAGGATGGCTGAGGCCAAGGGGCTGGTGCTGCTGCTTCCCTTCAGTACCGCTCACAGCCTTCTATCTTCTGTGAGGTCGGCTGAAGCCAAGGGGCTGGGTATGCTGCTTTCATTCAGTACCGCTCACAGCCTTCCATATTCTGTGAGGATGGCTGAGGCCAAGGGGCTAGGGTCGCTGCTTCCCTTCAGTACTGCTCACATCCTTCCATATTCTGTGAGGACGGCTGAGGCCAAGGGGCTGGGGCCGCTGCTTTCCTTCAGTACCGCTCACAGCCTTCCATATTCTGTGAGGACGGCTGAGGCCACGGGCTGGGGCCGCTGCTTCCCTTCAGTACCGCTCACAGCCTTCTATCTTCTGTGAGGCTGGCTGAGGCCAAGGGGCTGGGGCTGCTGCTTCCCTTCAGTACCGCTCACAGCCTTCTATCTTATGTGAGGATGAAGGGGCTGGGTCTGCTGCTTCCCTTCAGTACCGCTCACAGCCTTCCATATTCTGTGAGGACAGCTGAGGCCAAGGGGCTGGGGCCGCTGCTTCCCTTCAGCCTTCTATCTTCTGCGAGGAAGGCTGAGGCCAAGGGGTTGGGGCCGCTGCTTCCCTTCAGTACCGCTCACAGCCTTCCATATTCTGTGAGGACGGCTGAGGCCCAGGGGCTGGAGATGCTGCTTCCCTTCAGTACCGCTCACAGCCTTCTATCTTATGTGAGGACGAAGGGGCTGGGTCTGCTACTTTCATTCAGTACCACTCACAGACTTCTATCTTCTGTGAGGACGGGTGAAGCCAAGGGGCTGGGGACGCTGCTTCCCTCCAGTACATCTCACAGCCTTCCATATTCTGTGAGGATGGCTGAGGCCAAGGGGCTGGGGCTACTGCTTCCTTTCAGTACCGCTCACAGCCTTGTATCTTCTGTGAGGATGGCTGAGGCCAAGGGGCCGGGGTTGCTGCTTTCCTTCAGTACCGCGCAGAGCCTTATATATTCTGTGAGGATGGCTGAGGCCAAGGGGCTGAGGCCGCTGCTTCCCTTCAGTACGGCTCACCGCCTTCCATATTCTGTGAGGACGGCTGAGGCCAAGGGGCTGGGGCCGCTGCTTTCCTTCAGTACCGATCACAGCCTTCTATCTTCTGTGAGGACGGCTGAGGCCAAGGGGCTTGGGCCGCTGCTTCCCTTCAGTACGGTTCACAGTCTCTATCTTCTGTGAGGATGGCTGAGGCCAAGGGGCTGGGGCTGCTGCTTCCCTTCAGTACCGCTAAAAGCCTTGCATCTTCTGTGAGGACGGCTGAGGCCAGGGAGCTTGAGCCACTGGTTCCCTTCAGTACGGCTCACGGCCTTCTATCTTCTGTGAGGACGGATGAGGCCAAGGGGTTGGGGCCACTGCTTCCCTTCAGGCCTGCTCACAGCCTTCCATGTTCTGTGAGGACGGCTGAGGCCAAGGGGCTGGAGATGCTGCTTTTCTTCAGTACCGCTCACAGCCTTGTATCTTCTGTGAGGATGGCTGAGGCCAAGGGGCCGGGGATGCTACTTTTCTTCAGTACCGCTCAGAGCCTTATATATTCTGTGAGGATGGCTGAGGCCAAGGGGCTGAGGCCGCTGCTTCTCTTCAGTACGGCTCACGGCCTTCCATATTCTGTGAGGACGGCTGAGGCCAAGGGGCTGGGGCCGCTGCTTTCCTTCAGTACCGATCACAGCCTTCTATCTTCTGTGAGGACGGCTGAGGCCAAGGGGCTTGGGCCGCTGCTTCCCTTCAGTACGGTTCACAGTCTCTATCTTCTGTGAGGACGGCTGAGGCCAAGGAGCTGGGGCTGCTGCTTCCCTTCAGTACCGCTAACAGCCTTGCATCTTCTGTGAGGACGGCTGAGGCCAGGGAGCTTGAGCCACTGGTTCCCTTCAGTACGGCTCACGGCCTTCTGTCTTCTGTGACGACAGATGAGGCCAAGGGGCTGGGGCCGCTGCTTCCTTCAGTATGGCTCACGGTCTTCCATATTCTGTGAGGACGGTTGAGGCCAAGGGTCTGAGCCGCTGCTTTCCTTCAGTATGGCTCACAGCCTTCCATATTCTGTGAGGACGGCTGAGGCCTAGGGGCTGGGGCAGCTGCTTCCCTTCAGTACTGCTCACATCCTTCTATCTTCTGTGAGGACGGCTGAGGCCATGGGGCTGGGGCCGCTGCTTTCCTTCAGTATGGCTTACGGCCTTCCATGTTCTGTGAGGATGGCTGAGGCCAAGGTGCTGGGCCGCTGCTTTCCTTCAGTACGGCTCACGGCCTTCCATATTCTGTGTGGATGGCTGAGGCCAAGGGGCTGGGGCTGCTGCTTTCCTTCAGTACCGCTCACAGCCTTCTATTTTCTGTGAGGACGGCTGAGGCCAAGGGGCTGGGGCTGCTGCTTCCCTTCAGTACCACTCACAGCCTTGCATCTTCTGTGAGGACGTCTGAATCCAAGGGGCTTGGGCCGCTGATTCCCTTCAGTACGGCTCACGGCCATCTATCTTCTGTGAGGACGGCTGAGGCCAAGGGTCTGGGGCCGCTGCTCCCCTTCAGTACGGCTCACGGCCTTCCATATTCTGTGAGGAAGGCTGAGGCCAAGGGCCTGGGCCGCTGCTTTCCTTCAGTACCTCTCACAGCCTTCTATTTTATGTGAGGACGAAGGGGCTGGGTCTGCTACTTCCCTTCAGTATCACTCACAGCCTTCTATCTTCTGTGAGGACGGGTGAAGCCAAGGGTCTGAGCCGCTGCTTTCCTTCAGTATGGCTCACAGCCTTCCATATTCTGTGAGGACGGCTGAGGCCAAGGGGCTGGGGCAGCTGCTTCCCTTCAGTACTGCTCACAGTCTTGTATCTTCTGTGTGGACGGCTGAGGCCAAGGGGATGGGTCTGCTGCTTTCCTTCAGTACGGCTCACGGCCTTCCATATTCTGTGAGGACGGCTGAGGCCAAGGGCCTTGGGCCGCTGCTTCACTTCAGTACGGCTCACAGCCTTCTTTCCTCTGTGTGGATGGCTGAGGCCAAGGGGCTGGGGCTGCTGCTTCCCTTCAGTACGGCTCACAGCCTTCTTTCCTCTGTGTGGATGGCTGAGGCCAAGGGGCTGGGGCTGCTGCTTCCCTTCAGTACAGCTCACAGCCTTGTATCTTCTTTGAGGACGGCTGAGGCCAAGGGCCTTGGGCCGCTGCTTCACTTCAGTACGGCTCACAGCCTTCTTTCCTCTGTGTGGATGGCTGAGGCCAAGGGGCTGGGGCTGCTGCTTCCCTTCAGTACAGCTCACAGCCTTGTATCTTCTTTGAGGACGGCTGAGGCCAAGGGGCTGGGGCCGCTGCTTCCCTTCAGTACCGCTCACAGCCTTCCATATTCTGTGAGGATGGCAGAGGCCAAGGGGCTGGGGCTGCTGCTTCCCTTCAGTACAGCTCACAGCCTTGTATCTTCTTTGAGGACAGCTGAGGCCAAGGGGCTGGGGCCGCTGCTTCCCTTCGGTACCGCTCACAGCCTTCCATATTCTGTGAGGACCACTGGGGCCAAGGGGCTTGGGCCGCTGCTTCCCTTCAGTATGGCTCACAGCCTTCTATCTTCTGTGAAAATGGCTGAGGCCAAGGGGCTGCGGCTGCTGCTTCCCTTCAGTACCGCTAATAGCCTTGCCTCTTCTGTCAGGACGGCTGAGGCCAGGGAGCTCGGGCCATGCTTCCCTTCAGTACGGCTCACGGCCTTCTATCTTCTGTGAGGACAGATGAGGCCAAGGGGCTGGGGCCGCTGCTTCACTTCAGTACGGCTCACAGCCTTCCATATTCTGTGAGGACGGTTGAGGCCAAGGGGCTGGGCCGCTGTTCTCCCTCAGTACGGCTCACGGCCTTCCATATTCTGTGAGGACAGCTGAAGCCAAGGGGCTGGGGCTGCTGCTTTCCTTCAGTACCGCTCACGGCCTTCCATATTCTGTGAGGACGGCTGAGGCCAAGGGGCTGGGGCCGCTGCTTACCTTCAGTACCGCTCATAGGCTTGTATCTTCTGTGAGGACGGCTGAGGCCAAAGGGCTGGGGCTGCTGCTTTTCTTCAGTACTGCTCACAGCCTTCCATATTCTGTGAGGACAGCTGAGGCCAAAGGGCTGGGGCCGCTGCTTTCCTTCAATATCGCTCACAGCCTTCCATAATCTGTGAGGACGGCTGAGGCCAAGGGGGTGGGGCTGCTGCTTCCCTTCAGCCTTCTATCTTCTGTGAGGACGGCTGAGGCCAAGGGGCTGGGGCCGCTACTTCCCTTCAGTATAGCTCACTGCCTTCTATCTTCTGTGAGGACAGCGGAGGCCAAGGGGCTGGGGCTGCTGCTTCCCTTCAGTAGCGCTCCCACCTTGTATCTTCTGTGAGGACGGCTGAGGCCAAGGGGCTGGGGCCGCTGCTTTCCTTCAATATTGCTCACAGCCTTCCATATTCTGTGAGGACGACTGAGGCCAAGGGGGTGGGGCCGCTGCTTCCCTTCAGTCCCGCTCACAGCCTTCCATATTCTGTTAGGACGGCTGAGGCCCAGGGGCTGGGGATGCTGCTTCCCTTCAGTACCGCTCACAGCCTTCTATCTTCTGTGAGTATGGCTGAAGCCAAGGGGCTGGGGCCACTGCTTCCCTTCAGTACCACTCACAGCCTTCCATATTCTGTGAGGATGGCCGAGACCAAGGGGCTGGGGCTGCTGCTTCCCTTCAGTACCGCTCGCAACCTTCAATATTCTGTGAGGACGGCTGAGGCCAAGGGGCTGGGACCGCTGCTTCCCTCAGTACCGCTCACAGCCTTGTATCTTCTGTGAGGACTGCTGAGACCAAGGGGCTGCGGATGCTGCTTCCCTTCAGTACTGCTCACAGCCTTCTATCTTCTGTGAGGACGGCTGAGGGCAAGGGGCTGGGGATGCTGCTTTCCTTCAGTACCGCTCACAGCCTTCTATCTTCTGTGAGTACGGCTGAGGCCAAGGGGCAGGGGCCGCTGCTTCCCTTCAGTACGGCTCTCAGCTTTCCATATACTGTGAGGACGGCTGAGGCCAAGGGGCTGGGGCTGCTGCTTCCCTTCAGTATGGCTCACAGCCTTGTATCTTTTGTGAGAACTGCTGAGGCCAAGGGGCTGGGGCTGCTACTTCCCTTCAGTACCGCTCACAGCCTTCTATCTTCTGTGAGGACGGCTGAGGCCAAGGGGCTGCGGCTGCTGCTTCCCTTCATCCTTCTATCTTCTGAGAGGACGGCTGAGGCCAAGGTGTTGGGGCCGCTGCTTCCCTTCAGTACCGCTCACAGCCTTCCATATTCTGTGAGGACGGCTGAGGCGCAGGGTCTGGAGATGCTGCTTCCCTTTAGTACCGCTCACAGCCTTCTATTTAATGTGAGGACGAAGGGGCTGGGTCCGCTGCTTCCCATCAGTGCCGCTCACAGCTTTCTATCTTCTGTGAGGACGGCTGAAGCCAAGGGGCTGGGGCCGCTGCTTCCCTTCAGTACCGCTCACAGCCTTCCATATTCTGTGAGGACGGCTGAGGCCAAGGGGATGGGGCAGCTGCTTCCATTCAGTACCGCTCACAGCTTTGTATCTTCTGTGAGGACAGCTGAGGCCAAGGGGCTGGGGATGCTGCTTTCCTACAGTACCGCTCACAGCCTTCCATATTCTGTGTGGATGGCTCAGGCCAAGGGGCTGGGGCCGCTGCTTCCCTTCAGTATGGCTCACAGCGTTCCATATTCTGTGAGGACGGCTGAGGCCAAGGGGCTGGGGCCGCTACTTTCCTTCAGTACCGCTCACAGCCTTCCATATTCTGTGAGGATGGCTGAGGCCACGGGCTGGGGCCGCTGCTTCCCTTCAGTACCGCTCACAGCCTTCTATCTTCTGTGAGGACGGCTGAGGCCAAGGGGATTGGGCTGCTGCTTCCCTTCAGTGCTGCTCACAGCCTTCTATCTTCTGTGAGGATGGCTGAGGCCAAGGGGCTGGGACTGCTGCTCCCCTTCGGTACCGCTCACAGCCTTGTAATTTCTGCGAGGACGGCTGAGGCCAAGGGGTTGGGGCTGCTGCTTCCCTTCAGTACCGCTCACAGCCTTCCATATTCTGTGAGGGCGGCTGAGGCCCAAGGGCTGGAGATGATGCTTTCATTCAGTACCGCTCACAGCCTTCTATCTTATGTGAGGACGGAGGGGCTGGTTCCGCTGCTTCCCTTCAGTACAGCTCACAGCCTTCTATCTTCTGTGAGGACGGCTGAAGCCAAGGGGCTGGGGCCACTGCTTCCCTTCAGTACAGCCCACAGCCTTCCATATTCTGTGAGGATGGCTGAGGCCAAGGGGCTGGGGCTGCTGCTTCCCTTCAGTACCGCTCACATCCTTCTATCTTCTGTGAGAACTGCTGAGGCCAAGGGGCTGGGGCTGCTGCTTCCCTTCAGTACCGCTCACAGCCTTCTATCTTCTTAGAGGACGGCTGAGGCCAAGGGGCTCGGGCTGCAGCTACCCTTCAGTACCGCTCACAGCCTTGTATCTTCTTTGAGGATGGCTGAGGCCAAGGGGCTGGAGCCGCTGCTTCCCTTCAGTACCGTTCACAGCCTTCCATATTCTGGGAGGACGGCTGAGGCCAAGGGGCTGGGGCTGCTTCTTCCCTTCAGCCTTCTATCTTCTGCAAGGACGGCTGAGGCCAAGGGGTTGGAGCCGCTGCTTCCCTTCAGTACCGCTCACAGCCTTCCATATTCTGTGAGGACGGCTGAGGCCCAGGGGCTGGAGATGCTGCTTCCCTTCAGTACCGCTCACAGCCTTCTATTTTATGTGAGGACGAAGGGGCTCGGTCCGCTGATTCCCATCAGTACCGCTCACAGCATTCTATCTTCTGTGAGGACGGCTGAAGCCAAGGGGCTCGGTGCCGCTGCTTCCCTTCAGTACCGCTCACAGCCTTCCATATTCGGTGAGGATGGCTGAGGCCAAGGGGCTGGGGCCGCTGCTTCCATTCAGTACCGCTCACAGCTTTGTATCTTCTATGAGGACAGCTGAGGCCAAGGGGCTGGGGATGCTGCTTTCCTTCAGTACCGCTCACAGCCTTCCATATTCTGTGAGGATGGCTGAGGCCAAGGGGCTGAGGCAGCTGCTTCCCTTCAGTACAGCTCACAGCCTTCCATACTCTGTGAGGACGGCTGCGGCCAAGGGGCTGGGGCCGCTGCTTTCCTTCAGTACCGCTTACAGCCTTCCATATTCTATGAGGACGGCTGAGGCCACGGGCTGGGGCCACTGCTTCCCTTCAGTACCACTCACAGCCTTCTTTCTTCTGTGAGGATGGCTGAGGCCAAGGGGCTTGGGCCGCTGCTTTCCTTCAGTACAGCTCACAGCCTTCCATACTCTGTGAGGACGGCTGCGGCCAAGGGGCTGGGTCCGCTGCTTTCCTTCAGTACCGCTCACAGCCTTCCATATTCTGTGAGGACGGCTGAGGCCACGGGCTGGGGCCACTGCTTCCCTTCAGTACCACTCACAGCCTTCTATCTTCTGTGAGGATGGCTGAGGCCAAGGGGCTGGGGCTGCTGCTTCCCTTCAGTACCGCTCACAGCCTTCCATATTCTGTGAGGATGGCTGAGGCTGAGGGGCTGGGGCTGCTGCTTCCCTTCAGCCTTCTATCTTCTGCGAGGATGGCTGAGGCCAAGGGGTTGGGGCCGCTGCTTCCCTTCAGTACCGCTCACAACCTTCCATATTCTGTGAGCACGGCTGAGGCCCAGGGGCTGGAGATGCTGCTTCCCTTCAGTACCGCTCACAGCCTTCTATTTTATGTGAGGACGGAGAGGCTGGGTCCACTGCTTCCCTTCAGTACCGCTCACAGCCTTTTATCTTCTGTGAGGATGGCTGAAGCCAAGGGGCTGGAGCCGCTGCTTCCCTTCAGTACAGCTCACGGCCTTCCATATTCTGTGAGGATGGCTGAGGCCAAGGGGCTGGTGCTGCTGCTTCCCTCCAGTACCGCTCACAGCCTTCTATCTTCTGTGAGGTCGGCTGAAGCCAAGGGGCTGGGGATGCTGCTTTCATTCAGTACCGCTCACAGCCTTCCATATTCTGCGAGGATGGCTGAGGCCAAGGGGCTGGGGCCGCTGCTTCCCTTCAGTACTGCTCACATCCTTCCATATTCTGTGAGGACGGCTGAGGCCAAGGGGCTGGGGCCGCTGCTTTCCTTCAGTACCGCTCACAGCCTTCCATATTCTGTGAGGATGGCTGAGGCCACGGGCTGGGGCCGCTGCTTCCCTTCAGTACCGCTCCTAGTCTTGTATCTTCTATGAGGGCGGATGAGGCTAAGTGGCTGGGGCCGCTGCTTCCCTTCAGTACCGCTCACAGCCTTCCATATTCTGTGAGGACGGCTGAGGCCAAGGGGCTGGGGCTGCTGCTTCCCTTCAGCCTCCTATCTTCTGCGAGGAAGGCTGAGGCCAAGGGGTTGGGGCCGCTGCTTCCCTTCAGTACCGCTCACAGCCTTCCATATTCTGTGAGGACGGCTGAGGCCCAGGGGCTGGAGATGCTGCTTCCCTTCAGTACCGCTCACAGCCTTCTATCTTATGTGAGGACGAAGGGGCTGGGTCTGCTGCTTCTCTTCTGTACCGCTCACAGCCTTCCATATTCTGTGAGGACAGCTGAGGCCAAGGGGCTGGGGCTGCTGCTTCCCTTCAGCCTTCTATCTTCTGCGAAGACGGCTGAGGCCAAGGGGTTGGGGCCACTTCTTCCCTTCAGTACCGCTCACAGCCTTCCATGTTCTGTGAGGACGGCTGAGGCCCAGGGGCTGGAGATGCTGCTTCCCTTCAGTACCTCTCACAGCCTTCTATCTTATGTGAGGACGAAGGGGCTGGGTCTGCTACTTTCCTTCAGTACCACTCACAGCCTGCTATCTTCTGTGAGGACGGGTGAAGCCAAGGGGCTGGGGCCGCTGCTTCCCTTCAGTACAGCTCACAGCCTTCCATATTCTGTGAGGATGGCTAAGGCCAAGGGGCTGGGGCTGCTGCTTCCCTTCAGTACTGCTCACAGCCTTGTATCTTCTGTGAGGATGGCTGAGGCCAAGGGGCCGCGGATGCTGCTTTCCTTCAGTACTGCTCAGAGCCTTATATATTCTGTGAGGATGGCTGAGGCCAAGGGGCTGAGGCCGCTGCTTCCCTTCAGTACGGCTCACCGCCTTCCATATTCTGTGAGGACGGCTGAGGCCAAGGGGCTGGGGCCGCTGCTTTCCTTCAGTACCGATCACAGCCTTCTATCTTCTGTGAGGACGGCTGAGGCCAAGGGGCTTGGGCCGCTGCTTCCCTTCAGTACGGTTCACAGCCTCTATCTTCTGTGAGGACGGCTGAGGCCAAGGGGCTGAGGCTGCTGCTTCCCTTCAGTACCGCTAACAGCCTTGCATCTTCTGTGAGGACGGCTGAGGCCAGGGAGCTTGAGCCACTGGTTCCCTTCAGTACGGCTCACGGCCTTCTATCTTCTGTGAGGACGGATGAGGCCAAGGGGCTGGGGCCGCTGCTTCCTTCAGTATGGCTCACGGTCTTCCATATTCTGTGAGGACGGTTGAGGCCAAGGGTCTGAGCCGCTGCTTTCCTTCAGTATTGCTCACAGCCTTCCATATTCTGTGAGGACGGCTGAGGCCAAGGGGCTGTGGCAGCTGCTTCCCTTCAGTACCGCTCACAGCCTTGTATCTTCTGTGAGGACGGCTGAGGCCAAGGGGACGGGGCTGCTGCTTTCCTTCAGTACTGCTCACATCCTTCTATCTTCTGTGAGGACGGCTGAGGCCAAGGGTCTGGGCTGCTGCTTCACTTCAGCACCGCCCACAGCCTTGCATCTTCTGTGAAGACGGCTGAGGCCAAGGGGCTTGGGCCGCTGATTCCCTTCAGTACGGCTCACGGCCTTCTATCTTCTGTGAGGACGGCTGAGGGCATGGGGCTGAGGCCGCTGCTTCCCTTCAGTATGGCTCACGGACTTCCATGTTCTGTGAGGATGGCTGAGGCCAAGGGGCTGTGCCGCTGCTTTCCTTCAGTATGGCTCACGGCCTTCCATATTCTGTGAGGATGGCTGAGGCCAAGGGGCTGGGGCCGCTGCTTTCCTTCAGTACCGCTCACGGCCTTCCATATTCTGTGAGAATGGCTGAGGCCAAGGGGCTGGGGCTGCTGCTTTCCTTCAGTACCGCTCACAGCCTTCTATTTTCTGTGAGGACGGCTGAGGCCAAGGGGCTGGGGCTGCTGCTTCCCTTCAGTACCACTCACAGCCTTGCATCTTCTGTGAGGACGTCTGAAGACAAGGGGCTTGGGCCGCTGATTCCCTTCAGTACGGCTCACGGCCTTCCATATTCTGTGAGGAAGGCTGAGGCCAAGGGGCTGGGCCGCTGCTTTCCTTCAGTACCTCTCACAGCCTTCTATTTTATGTGAGGATGAAGGGGCTGGGTCTGCTACTTCCCTTCAGTACCACTCACAGCCTTCTATCTTCTGTGAGGACGGGTGAAGCCAAGGGGCTGGGGCCGCTGCTTCCCTTCAGTACAGCTCACAGCCTTCCATGTTCTGTGAGGATGGCTGAGGCCAAGGGGCTGGGCCGCTGCTTTCCTTCAGTACGGCTCACGGCCTTCCATATTCTGTGAGGACGGCTGAGGCCAAGGGGCTGGAGCCGCTGCTTTCCTTCAGTACCGCTCACAGCCTTCCATATTCTGTGAGGACGGCTGAGGGCAAGGGCCTTGGGCCGCTGCTTCACTTGAGTACGGCTCACAGCCTTCTTTCTTCTGTGTGGATGGCTGAGGCCAAGGGGCTGGGGCTGCTGCTTCCCTTCAGTACCGCTCACAGCCTTCCATATTCTGTGAGGATGGCTGAGGCCAAGAGGCTGGGGCTGCTGCTTCCCTTCAGTACAGCTCACAGCCTTGTATCTTCTTTGAGGACAGCTGAGGCCAAGGGGCTGAGGCCGCTGCTTCCCTTCGGTACCGCTCACAGCCTTCCATATTCTGTGAGGACGGCTGAGGCCAAGGGGCTGGGGCCGCTGCTTTCCTTCAGTACCGCTCACAGCCTTCTATCTTCTGTGAGGACCACTGGGGCCAAGGGGCTGGGGCTGCTGCTTCCCGTCAGTACCGCTAATAGCCTTGCCTCTTCTGTCAGGACGGCTGAGGCTAGTGAGCTTGGGCCATGCTTCCCTTCAGTACGGCTCACGGCCTTCTATCTTCTGTGAGGACGGATGAGGCGAAGGGGCTGGGGCCGCTGCTTCACTTCAGTACGGCTCACAGCCTTCCATATTCTGTGAGGACGGTTGAGGCCAAGGGGCTGGGCCGCTGTTTTCCCTCAGTACGGCTCACAGCCTTCCATATTCTGTGAGGACAGCTGAGGCCAAGGGGCTGGGGCTGCTGCTTTCCTTCAGTACCTCTCACGGCCTTCTGTATTCTGTGAGGACGGCTGAGGCCAAGGGGCTGGGACCGCTGCTTCCCTTCATTACCGCTCACAGGCTTGTATCTTCTGTGAGGACGGCTGAGGCCAAAGGGCTGGGGCTGCTGCTTTCTTTCAGTACTGCTCACATCCTTCTATCTTCTGTGAGGACGGCTGAGGCCAAGGGGCTGGGGCAGCTGCTTCCCTTCAGTACCACTCACAGCCTTGCATATTCTGTGAGGACGGCTGAGGCCAAGGGGCTTGGGCCGCTGTTTTCCCTCAGTACGGCTCACGGCCTTCCATATTCTGTGAGGACGGCTGAGGCCAAGGGGCTGGGGCTGCTGCTTTCCTTCAGTACCGCTCACGGCCTTCCATATTCTGTGAGGACGGCTGAGGCCAAGGGGCTGGGGCCGCTGCTTTCCTTCAGTACATCTCACAGCCTTCTATCTTCTGTGAGGACGGCTGAGGCCAAGGGGCTGGGGCCGCTGCTTTCCTTCAGTACATCTCACAGCCTTCTATCTTCTGTGAGGACGGCTGAGGCCAAGGGGCTTGGGCCGCTGCTTCCCTTCAGTACGGCTCACAGCCTTCTATCTTCTGTGAGGATGGCTGAGGCCAAGGGGCTGGGGCTGCTGCTTCCCTTCAGTACCGCTAATAGCCTTGCTTCTTCTGTCAGGACGGCTGAGGCCAGGGAGCTTGGGCCATAGTTCCCTTCAGTACGGCTCACGGCCTTCTATCTTCTGTGAGGACGGATGAGGCCAAGGGGCTGGGGCCGCTGCTTCCCTTCAGTACGGCTCACGGCCTTCCATATTCTGTGAGGACGGCTGACGCCAAGGGGCTGGGCCGCTGTTTTCCTTCAGTACGGCTCACGCCCTTCCATATTCTGTGAGGACGGCTGAGACCAAGGGGCTGGGCTGATGCTTTCCTTCAGTACCGCTCATGGCCTTCCATATTCTGTGAGGACGGCTGAGGCCAAGGGGCTGGGGCCGCTGCTTCCCTTTAGTACCGCTCACAGACTTGTATCTTCTGTGAGGACGGCTGAGGCCAAAGGGCTGGGCTGCTGCTTTCCTTCAGTACTGCTGACATCCTTCTATCTTCTGTGAGGACGGCTGAGGCCAAGGGGCTGGGGCTGCTGCTTCCCTTCAGTACCGCTCACAGCCTTGCATATTCTGTGAGGACGGCTGAGGCCAAGGGGCTTGGGCCGCTGATTCCCTTTAGTACGGCTCACGGCCTTCTATCTTCTGTGAGGACAGCTGAGGCCAAGGGGCTGGGGCCGCTGCTTCCCTTCAGTATGGCTCACGGCCTTCCATATTCTGGAGGACGGCTGAGGCCAAGGGGCTGGACCGCTGCTTCCCTTCAGTACTGCTCACAGCCTTGCATCTTCTGTGAGGACGGCTGAGGCCAAGGTGCTTGGTCCGCTGATTCCCTTCAGTACGGCTCACGGCCTTCTATCTTCTGTGAGGACGGCTGAGGCCAAGGGGCTGGGGCTGCTGCTTCCCTTCAGTACCGCTCACAGCCTTACATCTTCTGTGAGGACGGCTGAGGCCAAGGTGCTGGGGCTGCTGCTTCCCTTCAGTACCGCAGATAGCCTTGCCTCTTCTGTCAGGACGGCTGAGGCCAGGGAGCTTGGGCCATGGTTCCCTTCAGTACGGCTCAGAGCCTTCTATCTTCTGTGAGGACGGATGAGGCCAAGGGGCTGGGGCCGCTGCTTCCCTTCAGTACGGCTCACGACCTTCCACATTCTGTGAGGACGGCTGACGCCAAGGGGCTGGGCCGCTGTTTTCCTTCAATACGGCTCACGCCCTTCCATATTCTGTGAGGACGGCTGAGACCAAGGGGCTGGGGCTGATGCTTTCCTTCAGTACCGCTCATGGCCTTCCATATTCTGTGAGGACGGCTGAGGCCAAGGGGCTGGGGCCGCTGCTTCCCTTTTGTACCGCTCACAGACTTGTATCTTCTGTGAGGACGGCTGAGGCCAAAGGGCTGGGCTGCTGCTTTCCTTCAGTACTGCTCACATCCTCTATCTTCTGTGAGGACGGCTGAGGCCAAGGGGCTGGGGCTGCTGCTTCCCTTCAGTACCGCTCACAGCCTTGCATATTCTGTGAGGACGGCTGAGGCCAAGGTGCTTGGGCTGCTGCTTCCCTTCAGTACCGCTCACAGCCTTGCATATTCTGTGAGTACGGCTGAGGCCAAGGGGCTTGGGCCGCTGATTCCCTTTAGTACGGCTCACGGCCTTCTATCTTCTGTGAGGACAGCTGAGGCCAAGGGGCTGGGGCCGCTGCTTCCCTTCAGTATGGCTCACGGCCTTCCATATTCTGGAGGACGACTGAGGCCCAGGGGCTGGGCCGCTGCTTCCCTTCAGTACCGCTCACAGCCTTGCATCTTCTGTGAGGACGGCTGAGGCCAAGGGGCTGGGGCTGCTGCTTTCCTTCAGTACCGCTCAGAGCCTTCTATTTTCTGTGAGGATGGCTGAGGCCAAGGGGCTGGGGCTGCTGCTTCCCTTCAATACCGCTCACAGCCTTGCATCTTCTGTGAGGAGGCTGAGGCCAAGGGGCTTGGGCCGCTGATTCCCTTCAGTATGGCTCACGGCCTTCTATCTTCTGTGAGGACGGCTGAGGCCAAGGGTCTGGGGCCTCTGCTTCCCTTCAGTACGGCTCACGGCCTTCCATATTCTGTGAGGACGGCTGAGGCCAAAGGGCTGGGATGCTGCTTTCCTTCAGTACTGCTCATGGCCTTCCATATTCTGTGAGGACGGCTGAGGCCAAGGGGCTGGAGCCTCTGCTTTCCGTCAGTACCGCTCACAGCCTTAAATCTTCTGTGAGGACGGCTGAGGCCAAGGTGCTTGGTCCGCTGATTCCCTTCAGTACGGCTCACGGCCTTCTATCTTCTGTGAGGACGGCTGAGGCCAAGGGGCTGGGGCTGCTGCTTCCCTTCAGTACCGCTCACAGCCTTACATCTTCTGTGAGGACGGCTGCGGCCAAGGTGCTGGGGCCGCTGCTTTCCTTCAGTACCGCTCACGGCCTTCCATATTCTGTGAGGACGGCTGAGGCCAAGGGGCTGGAGCCGCTGCTTCCCTTCAGTACCGCTCACAGCCTTGTATCTTCTGTGAGGACGGCTGAGGCCAAGGGGCTGGGGCTGCTGCTTTCCTTCAGTACCGCTCACAGCCTTCTATTTTCTGTGAGGACGGCTGAGGCCAAGGGGCTGGGGCTGCTGCTTCCCTTCAGTAACACTTACGGCCTTGCATCTTCTGTGAGGACGGCTGAGGCCAAGGTGCTTGGGCCGCTGATTCCCTTCAGTACGGCTCACGGCCTTCTATCTTCTGTGAGGACGGCTGAGGCCAAGGGGCTGGGGCCGCTGCTTCCCTTCAGTACGGCTCACCTCCTTTTATATTCTGTGAGGACTGCTGAGGCCAAGGGGCTGGGCCGGTGCTTTCCTTCAGTATGGCTCACGGCCTTCCATATTCTGGGAGGACGGCTGAGGCCAAGGGGCTGGGGCCGCTGCTTCACTTCAGTACCGCTCACAGCCTTGTATCTTCTGTGAGGACGGCTGAGGCCAAGGGGCTGGGGCTGCTGCTTTCCTTCAGTACCGCTCACAGCCTTCTATCTTCTGTGAGGACGGCTGAGGCCAAGGTGCTTGGGCTGCTGCTTCCCTTCAGTACCGCTCACAGCCTTACATCTTCTGTGAGGACGGCTGAGGCCATGGGGCTTGGGCCGCTGATTCCCTTCAGTACGGCTCACGGCCTTCCATATTCTGTGAGGACGGCTGAGGCCAAGGGGCTGGGGCCGCTGCTTTCCTTCAGTACCGCTCACAACCTTCCATCTTCTGTGAGGACGGCTGAGGCCAAGGGGCTGGGGCTGCTGCTTTCCTTCAGTACAGCTCACAGCATTCTATCTTATTTGAGGATGGAGGGCCTGGGTCCGCTGCTTCCCTTCAGTACCGCCCACAGCCTTCTATCTTCTGTGAGGACGGCTGAAGCCAAGAGGCTGGGGCCGCTGCTTCCCTTCAGTACCGCTCGCAGCCTTCTATCTTCTGTGAGGACGGCTGAGGCCAAGGGGCTGAGGCTGCTGCTTTCCTTCAGTACCGTTCACAGCCTTCTATCTTCTGTGAGGACGGCTGAGGCCAAGGGGCTGGGGCTGCTGTTTTACTTCAGTACCGCTCACAGCCTTGCATCTTCTGTGAGACTGGCTGAGGCCAAGGGGCTGGGGCTGCTGCTTTACTTCAGTACCGCTCACAGCCTTGCATCTTATGTGAGGACGACTGAGGCCAAGGGGCTGGGGCTGCTGTTTTACTTCAGTAGCGCTCACAGCCTTGCATCTTCTGTGAGACTGGCTGAGGCCAAGGGGCTGGGGCTGCTGCTTTACTTCAGTACCGCTCACAGCCTTGCATCTTATGTGAGGACGGCTGAGGCCAAGGGGCTGGGCTGCTGCTTTCCTTCAGTACAGCTCACAGCCTTCTATCTTATTTGAGGATGGAGGGGCTGGGTCCACTGCTTCCCTTCAGTACCGCTCACAGCCTTCTATCTTCTGTGAGGACGGCTGAAGCCAAGGGGCTGGGGCCGCTGCTTCCCTTCAGTACCGCTTGCAGCCTTCTATCTTCTGTGAGGACGGCTGAGGCCAAGGGGCTGGGCTGCTGCTTTCCTTCAGTACAGCTCACAGCCTTCTATCTTATTTGAGGATGGAGGGGCTGGGTCCACTGCTTCCCTTCAGTACCGCTCACAGCCTTCTATCTTCTGTGAGGACGGCTGAAGCCAAGGGGCTGGGGCCGCTGCTTCCCTTCAGTACCGCTCGCAGCCTTCTATCTTCTGTGAGGACGACTGAGGCCAAGGGGCTGGGGCTGCTGCTTTCCTTCAGTACCGCTCACAGCCTTCTATCTTATGTGAGGATGGAGGGGCTGGGTCCGCTGCTTCCCTTCAGTACCGCTCACAGCCTTCTATCTTCTGTGAGGACGGCTGAGGCCAAGGGTCTGGGGCCGCTGACACCACTTTTAAGGCATAGGAAGTCAGTGAGAATCATTCCTTAATGAAATGACAGTCTTGAATATTTATTTCTCAGGATTGAGTCTCCAGGATTTGAATATTTGCACTATTATTTCCAATGAACGCATTCACCTCTTTTGGTGCATTTAAGCTTTTGCCATAGCCGATGTATGCCATTAATGATATTTAATGCAAGAGGTGGTTGCTCCCTGTTTACTTGCTATTTAGTTTAACATTGTGTAATTTGTATGTTTTGATAGTTGCTGGAAATATATAGTATAACTTAACATACTTTGTTGTCACTCCATGTTTCCTTGCAATATAGTTTGATGTTGTCTCACTTTGCTATGTTCTATTAACGGGAAATGTATGCAAACGCTCATGGAAAATATGTATCCTTTGTTCATTAAATTGGATCATTATCTTTTGGCCCTCACACTCTGACCCTCGGCATGCTGCAATAAGACCCATGCCTTACACACCAACAATTGATATTTCGGGATGAAATAACTTTGATAAATAACAGGAAATATAGGAGGCACTACCATTAGTAGCCGTGGACTAATTTATCAAAAACTGACCGGGGCTCCTCAATTTCTTTTTAAGGAAGATTAATCTGTTACTGCAGGATTGGGACGGGAATTTGGCAGCAAAGAATTCCGGGTCCAATTCACAGCAGACTTCCAGATCTCATGCAATGATTCATTGTCCAATCGGGTGCTTCGAAGCTCACGTAGAATCTTGGGTTTATTCATCAGGTTTGTCCAGCCAATCAGATCCCTTTGAGGCAAACCCTTCCAGTTTGATCAGTCAATCAGCGCCCTAGCATCTCCTAAAGGAAGTTCAAGGCCCTAGACAAGGCCAAGCTCACTTTGTGTTCCTTTGTGAGTTTTGTGAGGATGTGAGGCAGTGGTGGCTTGTCCATAATGGGTGAGGGGTGCGCCAACCTGCTAGGATCCTTGCACATTATGGAGATGTCGGCCAACCCAGTGTAAACACTGAGTGCTCCATCAGCTGCTTTCTGCAGCTGAGGGACAGCTCCTGGGCTGATTTATGCTGTCAAAAGGAAATGTGGTTTCTCTTTATCAGTTTCTGTTCCCCAGAGCACATGTCCAATGGACCATGCAAGGCCAGGGGCGTTTTGCTTCCTCAGCCTTGCATAATTATAATATTATAATTGGTTATATATAACGCACTTAATAACCAGAGGTTTCTAAGCGCAACACGGGGATGGGACCTGTGTTGCTCTGTGTCATCTTGCTTTGAAGGCGAGCGCTTTGCCCCCTGAGCTATCCTCCCTGGCATAGCCCATTGAGGATGCAGGCTGGGGAACAGCAACTCTGAATGAGTGTAGCATTCGCTCTTGCACCTCCATGCACATTCAGACACTCTGGAGTGATACTTAGGATCGCTCTGGCTCCTCCACACATATGCAAGAACTAGGATATGCTCTTTGCTTTCTAGTTCTTGTTCATGTGGCATGGGAGCCAAAGGATGTCCTTGTTCCCTGGGAGGCTGGTGTGCGGCAAGAAGCAGAGTCTGTACAGGGGCTAAAGGTAAGAAGAATGTTTTTTTATGCGTGCATGTGTGAATGAACGAGTGTATGATATATGGATGATGGGTGCACATATGAATGAATGAATGTATGAGTTTGGGAGTGAATGCTGTGTGAAAGAGTGAGTGAGTGAATGTGTGAATGTGTGCGGTGTGTGCTTGTATTTTTGTGTCAGGCAATTGAGTTTGGTGTGGGCTTTGCAGTGGTTATAGGATTGCATCCTGAGCTTCTGATAAAGCTAGCAGAATAAGTGTTATTGTCTTGTTAGATTGGCATTTTGGTGCAGCCAGTCTAGCAAACTCTTTGGCGTGGCCTTTTATTTTTTACTGGGCCTAGATAATAAAGCAAACATGGTAAGTGTTATTAAGTGGCTAGATTGGCATTTTAGTGAAGCTAGTCTAGCTATTTCGTACTTTGGCATGGCATTTTGTACAGCTCATCTATGATAAAACAAGCATGCTATGTGTAATTATGTGGCTAGACTGACATATTGGTGCCGCCAGTTCAGCCATTTCTTTGACGTGGCTTTTTTTACTGGGCATCTATGACAACACAAGCATGGTGTATTATTACATGGCTAGACTGCCATTTTGGTGCAACCAGTTTGGACGTGTTTTCATTTTGTGTCATTGCATTTTGAATGGTAATGTCAAAAAGAGCATGTTCTTACGTGGAGATACTGCCTTATATTGACAGAACCAGCATGGACATTAATTCGTGTAGTATCATTAAAGACATGCACAAAGCAAACATGAGTATACTGACATATTGGTGCAAAATGATGGGCGCAGCTAGGGTGAACATGTTTTATGCTGGCATATTTTGTGGAAAAAGGCATCATGAAAATGAGTTGGGAAATGCTCCTGTGCACTGTTAGTGACTTTCAACTATTGGATATTTCATGATTTCCCCTATGCAACTAATTGCACACTGTTTGGCTTTTTATCATATTTTTCACTTAAAGTATGAACCATTTTAAACCATAATATAAAAAAAATGGAGTGCAGAACTCCGTGGACCTCCGTGGTTGGTTTGGGCACCTACACTATGTCTGGTCCCACTGGTATATTTGACAGGGGAGACTGAGGAATTGGTGGTAGCCTCAGGACAAGAAGTGGGAGCAGCGGTAGTGCCCTTTGAAGGAGACCCCAACTACTAACATGGAGGCACGGAGTGCAGCCTGTTGTGGACTCTCCCACTGAAGCAAGGAATGCAGGAGCTGGCGTCGCCTCAATGTGCTCAGCCTCTCCCACAATCAAAATTGGCAGTGTCTCACCAGTCCAAGCGCCAATGATACCCCCCCACCTCGGATGTTCCTTCCTTCTTGTATTGACTCTCTATGCAGCGGAGTAGTCTGACTACCATCCTCGTCAGCAGCATTATGTAGTAAATAGCGATAGGATGCCCGGGTGAATTCATTAAATTGTTCATTCAAGTAAGGTAATGCTGATGACCCCGGCATGACTGGGCCACCAGTCTTCTTTGCTCTAACCGTCTCCTCTAGAACCTCCCCACCATGGCTTTAAGTGGGCTGGGGCTATCCAGGACTCAGTCTTGGCAGTGTCCAAATATTGCACTTGAACCGGGTCTCTACATGGCTCTCCGTACTGACTTTCCCGACCAGATCTCTTCCTTGCAGTAATGTGTATACACAGCTGAGTGACAATGCTGCTCTTCGCCAGTAGATATCACTATCAGTCATGTTTAAAATTACAATATCAGTTAAAGACATTTTGAAAATCACAGAATTATCTCAAAAGATGTATGGGATTGCATGGTGCAGGGACCTATTTTGATTTGAAGTTCTATCTATCATATGAATATATATTATTTTGGTCATTTTTTAAGCACATCTATTAGATTTAAAAATACATATTTTAAAGTAGAATTTACTCCCATACAATGAACATATGATAAATCGATTGGGTCTGTTAGGTCACTCTTAATTGTGTAGGCCCCACCTCTTTTAAAGGCTTGGGATTTGACGGTCCACCAGACCTTTTTAGGCTCCACCCACAAAAATGTGCATCACAGCATGCTGTAGTCCCCCCTCGATTTCTTATCTCACGTAAAGAACTGCCCCTCCCACCCTAGAATGGAATACTTGTGCTCACGTGCCATAGTGGCCTGCTATAGTCAATATAATATCCCATACAAAGGTAATATAGGTGGGTAATATTATATAAGATATCAAAAGCGCCATGTAAAATACAGGATGTAACAGCAACCAGCCAAAGCATCACAGCCTCAATCAGGAAAAATCTCAGCAAGTCCCAAGCAATCAAACAAAGGAAACCAAAACACTCCAGTACAACCCCACACCACCGGAAATTACTGCACGCTGACAACCAGATCTGTCACAGTTGCACTATTTTTTGTGCTTTTTCTATGAACTCCCCTTTCCTCTCCTCGGATGAATCAGTTACGAACTACTGTTGACTTGCTTCACTGCCCCCTACCCCCACCTCCTGCTCTGTGCCTGTTTCTCTTTCCATGACACTCGTCATGCCACCGTCATGATTTCTGCGAGTTTAGGACCTTTCCAGTAAACCTTTGCATGATTAAGGTTGGACGATCTTAGAATGTAGGCACCAGACAGATTAATTTATCAAGTTACACTGAAATTTCAGCAGAATGAGAAACGCTGAGGTCTACAGTAGGAACTAAAGAATTACGGGCAGCCAGAGACTTCCAGAGCCCCCACATCAAATTGGAAACACATGCCCAGGGCGCACTCACCAAATCCTCGTCAGATGGCCTTGCATCGCACAGTGAATGAGACTTCAGACAGGCTGATGACTCTGAAAAACGTGTCAGTCTGTTGGTGAGCAGGTCACCTGCCAGGCACACCAATGAATGGCCGGGGAAGAGTCAGTCACATGTCAGGCCCAGGTCAGAATCACCGGAAAGGCTGGGAAGTGTGATAGAGCTTGACAGGGCCATTCACATATCAGCAGCACTTGTGTCTGGCGGACCTCTAAAATGTTGGGATGGCTGGGGAAGAGTCAGTCACTTGACAGGCCCACCTCTAAAGGCAGGCACACCTGAGGCAGAGTCAGTCACATGCCAAGCACATCTCTTAAAGACAAATAAAACTGGGACGGCTCAGAGCGTCGACAGGGCCAGTCACATATCAACTGCACTTGTCAGGTGTAGCTCTAAAAGGTTGGTAGGGCTGGGGAGTCAGTCACAAGGCAGGTCCACCTCTCAAAAGCTGCTATATCTGAGGTAGAGTCAGTCACATGTCAGGCCCACCATTGAAAGGACCGAAAAGCTGAGGCAGAGTCAGTCACACGTGAGGCCAACCTCCGAACGACTGGGAAGGGTGGGAAGGCTGATTGAGCTTTGTCAGGGCCAGTCACTTATCACCAGCACTTGTCTGGTGCACATCTAAAATGTTGGTACGGCTGGGAAAGAGTCAGTCACTTGTCAGGCCCACCTCTAAAGGTATGTTGAGCTGAGGCAGAGCCTGTCACATGACATGCACTCCTCTGAAAGGCTGCTACAGCTGAAGCAGAGTCAGTCACATGTCAGGCCCACCGTTGGAAAAGCCCATAAAACTGAAGCAGAGTCAGTCACATGTCAGTCCCACCTCGGAAGAACCAGTAAGGCTGGAAAGGCTGATAGAGCTTGGACAGGGCCAGCCACATGTCAGCAGCACTTGTCTGCTGCACGTCTAAAATGTTGGTAGGGCTGTGGAAGAGTCAGTCACTTGTCAGGCTCCCCTCCAAAGGCCCATAGAGCAGAGCGAGACATATGTCAATCAGATCGCTTAAATAAACTTTAGACTGGGAAGGCTCATAGGGCTTGGGCAGGGCCAGTCACATATCAACTGCACTTGTCAGGTGCAGCTCTAAAAGGTTGGTAGGGATGGGAGGAGCCAGTCACATGTCAGGCCCACCATTGAAAGGCCCGTAGAGTGAGGCAGAGCCAGTCACATGCCAAGCACACCTCTGAAAGACAAATAAGGTTGGGAAGGGTAAAAGGGCTTGGGCAAGGCCAATCACATATCGTTGCACTTGTGATGGGCCGGCCAGTAGACCCGAGGAAGAGGTCGACACTTGTTAGGCGTGTCTCTTGGATATTTGGGTCGAGGTAGGGCCTGTTGCAAGTTAGGCTCATTTCGCTATAAGGCAGTCGGACTTTGCCCTTGCCAGTCTCTGGGAAAGAAAGGCTCTCTGAAGAGCCAGGGTTTTCCAAGACTGGACTGTTATTTTTATGTTGGTCACAAATCTTCCTTAAGACCCAGGAGCCTGACACAAGGACACGAGGATCTCATCAGACTGGAAGGTATTTAAAAAAAACCCATCTCTGAGGTATGGAAGAGGTGACTAATTTTCGCCAAGTGCCGAGAGTGACAGCTTGGTCAGAGTTATGAGCTGGAGCAGGACTGCCGGCTGCCTCTGCAACGGAAGCTGTTCCCTGGTGGCCGCGAGGCATTTCCTGGTTGCTGTGACTGGAAGAGTAAAACAAAGTACTTAACGCCGAGCTGCAGTCCCTGCGCCTTCCTTTCCTGGAGCTGGGAGATGGGCTCAAGCACTCCAGAAAGGCATTCATTTTGTAATTTTGGCACAAAAATAGACAACAATCTTGTGATGAAATATCTACTGCTCTGTGGGAGTACTGGTATGAGTAGTGAATAAAACTCTTAGCCCCACACTACTACTAAACCAGTAGTGAGCGCAATAATGAAGGATGAAACAGGCACAGCCAGGCAGGTATACCTCCTTCACCGCTTTTGGTAACGTGAACCGAGGGCAGGCTATACTCTTCAGGACTAATGTGACCTAGTACAGAAACAGACAAAACAACAGCAGCACTGTGGCATCAAAATAAAAGAATGTCCAACCGAGGTTCTGTAAAATAGGGTTGTGACAAATCAACTTCCGGACACCATTGGTCCAGGGATCAGAGGTGTTGCTGAGGGGGACTCAAGGGGCTATAGCCCCGAGTATTTTGCTTGTAGCCCCGGATAGAAGCTCAGGGGGTTCCAACCAAAAAGCTAGCTAGCCCCGAGTCCCGACAGTCCTGACATTAGTGTAGCCCCAGATCTTTCCCAGACCTAGCAACACCCCTGCCAGGGATGAATATCGGTTTCTAAACTATCAATCAGCCCCACACCTCTAGTACATCAGAAGGGATACGAACAGATTGGAAACACCACCTTGTCCAATTTTGGTAACGTGGACGGAATGGCAGGCTTATCTCCGTAAGGTCGTGGATCGTCAGTTAGTTGCACAACGACAACACAATTATTAGCCAATGATAAAAGGGACTTTGTACAATATCTACTTTATTATCATTACAACAGACAGTTCTAGCACACTGCAAAATACAACCCACCATGTATTGGAATGCAGAGGACAGACAGTTTCAAGAAAGAAAGGGATGCACTCTGAATACTGACAGGAAGGTAGTCGGTAAAGCAATCAATCTTAACTGTTCAAAGGCATTTGGTTTGAGCACCAAGGGAGCAAGCGGTCATAATTGTGACTTGAGGCCTTCGGAGAAGGACCAGAGGGATAGAGACACAATGTACCTGGTGCTTGAGATGATCTTGATGCTCGACAGCGTCAAGTCGGTTCCAGGATGCTTTGCAGCTCCTGCAACAGAGTTCAAGATGGGAGACAGCTACGGCTATCAGGTGGCAGGCAGTTTGGCAAACGAGGCTGGATGGGTGGCTGCAGGCTGGCCTACACGGTGGCTCAGGGTCAAAAATCGTTGTCTCTGTGCTGGTTGGCGGATCTGGAACGCTGGTCAATGTGTCTCGGACGGCTTTAGTGACTGCAGCAAGACAACAGTCAGTGGTGCAGCCAGTCGCTGTTCTAGGACTCGACTGTCTAGAAAATGTCCTTAAAAGATGGATGCTGGTTGATGCTTGATGTGGTACTCCTCCTAGCTTCTTGGCAGGGCTTGTGTCCTCCTTTAAGGTGGAAGTCCCAAAGCTGAGGGGAGTGTTTGCAGGCAACGGCCTTGTCCTTTGTTCAGAGACTATCTGGCACTTCCCACAGAGGAAGCTTGCTGGCAGATCCTAGCAGGGCATGTTCTGTGAAGGCTGGGTACCAGTTCTGGAGCTGCTTGGAGGGTCCTATGAGTCCAGTATCTCCCTCTGTTCCCTGGGAGATGTTTAGGGGAGGGATTGTGCTTACCTCTTGGAAATCCTGGCCTTCCTTCGCTGGCGGAAGCTGTAAGCCAGACTGTACCTTCAGCCATGGTCCAAATGAGTCCTGCTTCTTCTTTCAAAGTCATCGGATGATCTACTAAGTGAGGGGCTCAGCCCTCTTTTAAAGCCAAATGGGCCCAGTGATTGGTGCAGGCTAAGCCTACCTTAATGAACCAATCCTGGGTCCCCAACAACAATCTTCTGCTATGCATGAGGTCATAACCAGAGTGCTTTGCAACAGGAAAGGTAAGGGGGGACAACATGTACTACTAAGTCCCACCCATCTTCCTGTCTGTTCTGGATCAAAGAGTCTCTCTGGTTAATTGAGCTCTCTGTGGCTCCTGATCAAAGCGCAGGTCTCCCTTGAAGTTTGTGGCGAGAACAGACTTTCTGTCTCCATCAAATCACATACTCCTTCCCTCTGAAAGGGGGCTCCCTGCAGGGGTTGCCTAGTGTAAACAGTTGTCCCAGACATGACATTCACTGCCCTTCATACAGGTGTGGGAGCTAGCTTCAAGCTGACACATTGCATATCAAAGAGGTGGTGGTGTTTCCTATCATTTGTGTTAGTTCTGTGACTCGGCCTCTTTGCATAACTGTTTTCATTTAACTCTCATCATTATGCGCTGCCGCCACACAGAACTTTGACAATAGAAAAGGGCAGATCCATGGAGCCTTTGATATTTTAATTAGGCTGGCCATGGCTAGAGGAAGGTGTTGCCTTCCCCCTTCAGAGATGTTTTAATGTACCCGTGGCTGTCACATTCCAGCTAAATGTGACAGGGAGGACTGCGCCTGTAGGCTGTGTCCCCCGCCGGAGTACACTTGACTATGTGTTTGTTTTGCAGCGAGCATAGGAAAATGGGTGCGGATTAGCCCCACACATTTTCTGAGGTTGATCTCCCATCATTCATTTTAATTACAAAAATTCAAAAAAGCCCAGGCGAACACACTCTCCCCTTGCGGATGGTCGAATTCATGACAAGGGTCCTATATTTAAACTAACAATACAAATAAACAAATCTAAAACACTTAAACCCACTCCTATGAAGGAAATCACAGAGAATGCAGACTTAAGAATAAAAGGGGAATTCTGGTTTGAAGGCGGGGATGCACAGGCAATGTGTTCCACAGCAATTGTCAAATTTATTGTAGATGTCTGCAAAAAGGTAGAGGGTGGGCCTTGGTCACTGGAGCCTCTAAGTCGGGTCGGGGGACAGGACCCATCAACTACATTGGAATCCTTGTCTTTAAGGCGCAGCAGCATTGAGGTAGGCTTCTAGGCAGTGCTTTAAGTGGGGTAAGAAATTGAGGGGGGGCCCTCGTTTGGGGGCGTGGCTTTCATTGGGGGCGTGGCCTAAACGTGCACAAATCATAGTAAGGTGCGCAAACAAACACATAAATGTATGTGAGCATGTATATGTTTGTATGCTTACTACTATGGTGTGTGTACTTTTCAGGCCATATTTTATAAACATAGCAATGTTACATATTTCTATGTTTGTAAAAGGTGGCTTGAAAAGTGCACAAACCATAGTAAGTTACGCACACTTGTGTGCTTACCTTACTATGGTTTGTGTACTTTTCAAGCCACCTTTTATAAACATAGATATTTGTAACATGTTTCTATGTTTCTAAAAGATGGCTTGACACTTAAACAATTCAAGGCATCTTTTATAAAGCGTTGATGACGGACAAAACAAACCGCAAGGTGGCTTTGTCCGTCGACAAAGCTTTATAAAAGATGCCTTGAATTGTGCACGTTTCAAGCCGTCTTTCATAAACATAGAATAAATATTTCTACCTTTATAAAAGATGGCTTGAAACGTACACAGTTCAAGGCATCTTTTATAAAGCTTTGCCGACGACAAAGGCACCTCGGGCTCTGTGATCTATCTGCTCTGAGCACATAGATCACTGAGCCCGAGGCGTCTTTCACCCTCTGCGAACCCGCGGGCTCCGTGATTTAATCTGCATATTAGATCACGGAGCCCGCAGGGGTCAGTGACCTGGGGAGGGAAAACAAAGGGACAGTAACTTCCTCTGATGACCCTGATGAGGGGTCATCAGAGGGAGTTACACTAACTGACAGAAGTGCCGCCAGCCTCAGCGTCGCTGTGGCTGGCTGGCACTTCTGTCAGCTTGGCCGACATAATGACGGGCGCATCTCCCGTCGCGGCTGCGGCCGCGGCGGGATAATGCATCCCGCCAATGTTGTGTGGGATGGGGGGCCCCGGCTGGGCCCCGGCTCAGCCCCACTTTCTGGAGACTGCCGGGGCCCGGCCCCGGCAGGCCCCGGCCCACTTAAAGCACTGCTTCTAGGCATGCTAATTGGGTTGAGTCAGCAATGAGAAGTGTTAAGTCAGGGATTCCCACTGGATTGCGGATGTCAGGATGTTTGAGTAGGCCCAGGATGGTCCAACAATGCCAAGTAGTCCTGTAGTGATAATAGATTCGAGCTTGGATGAAGAAACCAGGTGGCGATGGGTCGAGTCAGTGTTTCAAATTGGGCAAGTTGGCTTAAAATGGTCCCGCTATGCATTGAGGATCTTCAATGCTGATCAGCTCAAAAACACTGGTGTGCAGACAGGCAATGGTTTGAGTCAGTTGCTTGATGGCTCAACAATGATCGAAAAAGTGGTGATTGTCAAAGGCCTCTCCACGTGCTTGCAGCCACTCATAAAACATCTTGAAGTGGTTGAGCCGGTTTGTAAATAAGTCAAAGCTGGAAAGACTAAATTACTTACCTCTGGTGATATTCTTTCTGATGGATGTTCCTCCCACAGATTTCTCATCTTAGATATATTCCTGCAGCTTCAGCTGATCACAGAAAACCTTTCACCAGCATAGGGGAGAGGGCACCATGTGACTCTAGTGTTGGGATCCTTCGATGCGTGCACTCCTCGATGCCGAATGTGAGGTTGACATCCCTATATATACCTCGGACCATGCCCTTTAACCTCAGTTCTTTTTTCCACATGCCAAGCACACTTCGGGGAACATCATTGGGTTCCTCACAAAAAGGAATTTTGATTTACAATTGTGTCTACTCCCAAGTCGTTGGGGTTTAAAAGATGCACGGATCGTGACACGAAAATCTCACTGACAGACCTACATTGCATATGCCTGTGGTATATGGGCATCGAGCATGACATCACAAATAGCAGTTCTTGGCAATCAATGATCCTGAAGTGCTAAAGGAGAGATTTTCAACATTATTGTTAGGTCACTCATTGTCTAAATCAATGAGCACTACTCCCTCCAACTGCAAATCCTCAGTAGGCAGGAGCTCAGAGGCCACAAAGCACTCTCCAGAGAGCCCGAAACAGAGGATCAAGGAGCACTAAAGCGCTCCCATTCGAGGAGTGAGTCTTGTCACTTGCCCTCCTCTTCCTCTAAGAAACAGAGAACACATTACAGATATTCGTCATATGACTCTTTACCTGACAGAGAGAAGGTACGTTTTCCCTCGAAAACCGGGTCGTGGAAAAGTGGGAGGAATTCAGACCAAAAAATGCTGGAAGTGTTCATTAAAGTGGCCCCAGTGGCTACCACAATGGTACTGAAGAAAATGTGGATCCCAGTGTGCCTCCCAAAGATTGCAGAGTATCAAAGAACACCAATTGATGCTTCCCCAAAAGCTTGGATACGGTGTCCAAGGCCATGTTTCTTCGATCAGCATTAAAGCCAGTGACTGGCATTGAGACCTCCTTGACACTCAGTGCTAATGTAGAACTGTTTGAAGGATCCATCTACATCGAAAATCGCACTGAAAGCATCTTTGGCATTGAACTACATCCCGGTCATGTCTGAATTCATGAGGTCCTTCCAATCAATTTTCAATGATGAAGGAGACCCGATCCCATTGGGTCGAGAGCCCTTCATAGGTAACCAAGTAGACTTCCTCAAAGGGTTCATTTCAGAGGAAGCAAGGATAGCTGATTTGGCATTTGGCTAGTGACTTGAGGGATTCGAGTGGCCTGGACACTTCGCCAATACTCAACATTATGCAGTTGAATCCGTACACCCACCAAAACACAGCATGCAGACGCACTATGTAGAAGGTTTCTGAGGTCCCAAGGTGGGGTCCACCCCTGAGACTGGTCACAGAATACCACATGATGGACATCTTAGATAAAGGCCCACAGGAGGAACTGGTGCTTCTGTTCACGTAGCCTTGAAAGAACCCAAAATGGAGGGGGCAAAAGCTGCCTTCGACACCTATGGTCAACAAAGACCTTGTTAAAATAAATTGACCGGCATTGACGGATCCAGAGTTTCTTTCGAAGCATCCCAACCTGGAGAGCCTTGTTGTGCAGGCTGCCACATTGGGGACAAAGTCAGCCCAATTCCTGACCCTTCCTACTGACAGAGATGGAAAGAAGATTTAGCAAAAAGGTTTTCATGTCGTGAAGCATAGCCCTAAACGCCCTCAATTTGTCCTGTGCTCCTGTGAAGTATTTCCATGTTTTATGGACAATAATCTTGAAGGCTGCTATGCATAAGTCTTAGGGATGATATCAGAGATGGTTCCAATCATCTTGTCACAGAAGGAAGGAAGGAAGGAAGGAAGGAAGGGAGGAAGGGAGGGAGAGAGGGAGGGAGTGACAGAGGGAGGGAGGGAGGAAGGGAGGGAGGGAGGGATGTAGGAAGAGGCATGTCAGCTCTAAAGGCAGGGCTCGATGCTGCTGACTGTGTTGGTCAGGCTATGGGCACTATTTCTGTTTTGAGATGTTTCCCATGGCCTAGAACATTGAGGTTTTCCCCAGATATGCAAGTGCAATTGCTGGATATAACATTTGTTGGGGGACATGTGTTTGCGCCAAAGGCCAAGTTTGAAAAAACACCAAACCTCCAAAGCATTTCTTAGGGGCATTTGTAAGACAACAGTCTATTCAAACTACAGGTCCAGCTTGGAGGGACTGTCCCTTGCAATGTTTCAGTGGATTCAGCCATAGGGGCAGTCATCCCCTGGACAAGGTCAGAGAAGGTCCCCTAGACCCGCTAGGGGCAGAGGTGGAAAGAATGCCCAGTCAACCTCAGCCCCGTCCTCTCTGGAACAACACTGACAACAACATCTATCTGAGATATTTTCCTACATCTCTGCAGGAAGACTGGCTCAACATTCCAAAAATGTATTGAGCATTACTTTGGATGCATGGGTTCACCAAGTGGTGATGCAGGACTATTGTCTCGCTTTCCTGAGTTATCCACCATAATGCCCCAAGCCCCTTCAGGCATACTGTCCAGCAGATCTGCTACTGCCACAAAAAGGTTCTGCGTTGCAGGAGAAGGGCACCATAGAGCAGGGGCCTGCTGAGGAACTGACTAAGCGGTGGTCCTCCTACTACTTCCTGGTGTAAGAAAAAGACAGACGGCAGTGAACCATCTTGGACCTAAGACACTTGAAGAGGTTCCTAAGGAAGAACACAATCAAGTGGTATCCCTTTCACAGATCCTTCAGGCCCTGGATTTACAGGATTGGTTCCTGTCATACGACCTCTAGGACACTTATTTCCATGTGCCAATCAATCCCAAACACAGGAAGTTCTTGAGGTTCATAATAACAATAATTTAGCATTTATATATCGCTACGAACCCTCAGGCATCTGCGCGCTGCTTATTATTACCCACGGTGTGTCGTGCTCATTTATTGACCTCGGAAGGATGAAAGGCTGAGTTTGGCCCTGCCGGGATTCTAACCTGCGTCAGCAGGCTCTGCACAGATGTCAAAGTGAGTACTCTACTCGCTGTGCTATCGGGCCGGCTAGCCCGATAGCACAGCTATCATGATTGGCAGTGCCCATTATCAATTTGTTGTCTTGCCTTTCGGACTAACCACCACCTCACAGGTCTCTGCTGAGTTGTCACTGGTAGAAACCAGTCTAAGGAGAGGAGGGATCCAAGTCATCTCTTGCCTGAGCAATTTGCTAATCAGAGCCCATTCCTTAAAGAAGACTTGAATACATCAGAGCCAGACCTGTCACCACTTATATTAACTGGGTTTCTCCCTATACTTCAGAAACGTTCAAATTCTTCACCGTGGTCATGGACTCTCCTTCAAGGAAAGCTTTTCCTCCCAAGGACAGGGCTTGTACATTTATCAAATGATCATAAAATTCCAAGGTACCCTCACCCTGTTGGCCCTATATTTTCTATGGCTGCTGGGCCTCATTGCATCCTCATTTTCTTTGTGGTGCCAAAAGCTCAGTTGAGAATTGGGTCACTTCAGTGGGCACCACTCAGGCCTCAAGGATACAAGTTCTAAGGGTATCAGGTAATATTATCCCCATACATATGGTCGCCGTATATAATATCGCCGGGAAAAGGTTGTGGCGATATTATATGGGTGACCATATATATAATAGGGACAGGGGCAGCCAAAAAAAAAAGGGTTTGGGGGTTGTGGGGTTGTTCCCCGCATGTTCCATGCAATAATGTCCCCACCAAAAACGGCAATTTTTCGGCGATATTTCTGCATGGCGATATTTTTGAGGGCACATTATTACATGGAACCGTTCTAAGGCAGCATGACAGGCCTCCTCCAGGTCCCGAGCAGGGTATCACAGGACCTTCTCCCAGGTCCTCAAGAGAGAACTTGATGGCAGGAGAAACCTTTTGGCAAACGTGGCCAGAGGAATACGTGGTTACAGATGCCTCTTTGAAAACCTGGGGCTCACACCTGAGAGTTTACCGAGTGGGTTATGGTCTCTGGCGGAGAGGAAAATACACATAAACCTCTCAGAGTGGAGGGCTGTAGATTGGCACTGGTTGCGTTTTGCCTACAAAACAGGAAAGTATGTCCTGATAATGACAACAAAGTGGCCATGCACTATCTCAACAAGAGAGGGTGTGTGAGGTCATTACTCTTGTGCAGGGAGGCAATGTAGCTCAGATTTGGGGCATTACAGATCAGCATCTCCTTGTCAGCGGTCCATCTGGCTGGGACAGATAACATGACAGTGATGCCCTGAGCAGGCAGGGTTTGGTCTCCCAAGAGTGGGATTTGTGCCAGGAAGTCCTTTTAGAGATCCCCACCCTTTGGGGAACACCTCAGGTGGGTCTGTTTGCATCGATTTTCAACAGTAAGTGCGCTATGTTCTGCTCGAGGTAATTTACACTGATATGGACACTGGAGGGTGCTTTGCGGTGGACTGCAACTTTCCACTTCTATATGCATTCCTGCACATTGCTGTCATGCCTCACATTCTGAGGAAGTCCCGGAGGTTTGTAACTACTATGATCCTAATTACTCCAGATTAGGCCTCGAGACCATGGTACCTGGACCTTCTGGACATGGCCATCTGTTGTCCATCTCTCGAAGGGCGGATCTACTCACACAGGCTGGAGGCCTGGTCCTTCACTCAAACATCAACAGCCGCAGCCTTCAGGCATGGCTTCTGAAAGGGTGATATGCAAGGACTGGGATCTCTCATGGAGGTTTTACCTTTTGCTAGAAGGCTGGCGACGAAAGCTCTGTAACAGTTGCTGATGGTAAAAGTTTTGCAGCTTGTGGAGGGCAAATCAAAAGATTCTAACCTGTGCAATCCAGAATCTGTTCTGCCATTCCTGCTGCACTTGGCCCAGCAAGGTCTGCCGGTGTATACTGTAAAAGTCTATCTGGAAGAGCTCTATGTTTTAAAGCACTCACATGAGCAAGGTTTCTATTTTACCAAACCCACTGTTGTGCAGTTTATTAGAGGATTGAAGAATATGTTACCTCTGGTAACACTCCTTGGTCCAGCCCGGGTCTTGAATTTGGTCCTGAACTACATGATGGGTGCTCCCTTTCCTTCTTGCCCACTCAGACTCCTCACGTGGAAGAGAGTTCTATTAGTGGCTATTCTTTCAACAAGACAGTAAGCAAACTCCAAGCCCTTTCCTGCAAGCTACCTTACACAATTCTCTCTAAATATAAGATTACCCTTAAAGTTAGGCCTTCTTTCTTACCCAAGGTAGTATCAGAATTCCATCTTGCTTAATAGATCCACCTGCCAGTGTTTTACCCCCTTCTCATCCATCTAAGGAGGAGGAAACGTTCCACAGAATGGACCTCACAGGAGCCTTACGTTTTTGCATTGCTAGAACTCAAGAGTTTAGGACACATGAGCTGCTTTCTGTGGGGTACACCAGTGCCATAAAGGGCACAGCAGTAACCAGACATTATCCTGATAGATTGTGTTATGCATTGCTGAATGCTATTCATTGAAATGAAAACAAGTAACTGATGGCAGCTACCTCGGCCCTCCAAAGATGGGTGCCTATTCTACACATGTTTCAGGCTGCAACCTGGTCATCCTTACATACATTCTCTAAACATTATTGCATAAAGAGATCTGTTTTGGTACGGCTGTCCTCCAAAACCTTCTGATTTAGACTTAGCCTCTGGATTTGCTCTCCCCACCTCAGACCCTCACTGCAGTAATTCTGTGTTCTGTCTAGGTGGATGAAGGATCTGTGGGAGGACAATAGCAATTAGAAGAACAAATAACTTACCTCCAGGGACGTACTTTTTAAATTGTGTTTATTTATTTTACAAGCTATACACAGCTCAACTACAAATGGATTACTAATATGTTACAGATTACAATTTAAAAACCATATTAACAAGCCATAAAGTCACTATAGCCACCCTTTCCCCAAAACATCCTGTACAGTGAACCTACAATCTAATAACATTTCCTAATACCCAATTCAATGTAAAAAAAGGAACATGACAATACACATAAGGACAATACAACACAGCACAAACAAAAGAGAGAAAAGAAGAAGAGAAAGAAAAGAGAGAGGAAAAAAAGAAACAAAAAAGAAATTACCATATAAATCATTAAAAGCACTCCACATTGAGAGATAAAGTTCTGTACAATCTTTATTCTCCAAAGATACTTTCTCATATTTGGACAGCATCTGCATTTCCACTAGCCAATCTTCTACCACAGGCTTTTCCATGCTTTTCCAAACTCTTAGAATCAACTTAAGAGCAACCATCAAGGCTTTATCAACCAATTATTCATATTCTTTCGTACTTTCTGATGGATGTGTCTCTCACAGATTCCTTGCTGGCCTTCGAACCTGGCCCTCTGATGGATAGTGCTTCTGGTGTTCTTGATAATTCTCCAACGTGGTTGAGCATGTGGAAAAAAAGAATGAAACTGAGGTCATGGGGCACAGTATATATATGAATTTCGATGTCAAATCCGGCTTCGAGGAATGCATGCATCTAGGGAACTCAATATTCAAGTCGCATTCCAAAACCTGCTGGTGAAATATTGTCTTAAGGAGGACACTATCCATTAGAAACAGGGTCCAGAGCTGGTGCTAGGGGGCATTTTCCAGGGTATCCAGAATCAAGGTAGGTTGTTTCTTCTGAGCTTCATAAAATGGTAATTTGTAGAGTGCATCTGCAGGGTTCTATCTCTTCCAGTGAACACTTACTGAGTACCAGTGGTCTGAGCAGCAGTAGGTCTTGTCCAGCTAGCAGTTACCCCAAATATTTTTGTGGGATGCTTATGGAGAAGTGCGCGACTCTTCCTAGAAGATCTTGGCCTTCACCGCTATGGCAGAGTACTTTGGAGCGGACTGTACTCCCAACTAGGTTTTGGACAAATCCGTCTTATTCAATTGTTCAAAGATGAGTCAACTAAGGGGATTGCCTTCCTTTTATAGGCAAAAAACTGTAGATTGGTTTCCTTCCATGCTTCTGTAAGGGGTCCATTCATGTTGGCGGTTTCATAATCTTCTTGTCTGGTGATGTCATACCCATAATGGTTTGTCTGCATGAAAAAGGGGGGTGGGCAGGAACTTTGGGAGCTTGCGGAAAATCCAAATGGGGGAACCTCTCTCTTAATGGAATATCGTGTTCTGGGATACTCTACTCCACCCGTTCCTCGGTCTATCTACATCAAACACCCTGGTGCGACTTCCTTTAGCCTGGCAGAACCGGCCCTTTGAAACACTTGAACGTTCCATGCCCTCTGCAGACAATTTCTGCCTTCATGGGATGGTGACAACCCTTTCCCAGGGAAACACAAAGGCTCTTTTTCAGAGCCATGCCAAATTTTTTGTTTTGGGTGAAACTCAGTCCCAGGCAGTGAATACACGGGAGCCCCTGACCACGAAGGTCACAAGTAGTCAAGTTGATTATAATATGACATCAGTATGTTTTGGTGAATTATTTGTGAGTTCCAGAAATCATCATCCCATCACCAGACATGGCTTACATATAGATTTGTCATCTGTCACCAGATCCTGTGGCCCACAATTATATCATTTAATTTAGGCCCAGAATCACCTTCAGTTAAAGGTAGATCCTGACAGTCTGGACTTTTATTTCTAACAGTTGCTAACAGGATTGTCCATGTCACTTTGTGACTGCCATATGGGAAAACCAAGTGATAGCTGCTGAGAGGTGTCGGTAGACAAGCTCAACAAAGCTCAATAAAGTCACATGTGTGCACTACACGTTTCTAGAATGGAGCATTGTGAAAGTGGGGTCTGGTTTGCAGACCTCACTTTCAGAGACGGGGTTGCTTGCATCATTTTATGAATAGATATCCTAAAGGATTAGGCTATTTTATCCTCACAGGTGACATTCTGCCACACAACTAAAATATAGGTATTCAGACATATAATAAAATGCTTAAAATCACAATGTGCTTCATGTACATACACATGATATAGCAATGTGGCGTAATGCACCTGCTGGTTGAGATTGTGTGCAACCTGTGAGACTCAGTAATGTATCACAGTGTGTAGACTCTGCTTTTGGTCCCAGTCAGGCTGCTAAGAAGAGTACAATCAAGGTGAATAATAATGAAATGTGTTAGTTACAGGGCTGCAACATACAAAAACTATGAAAGAAAGAGCTATAAATACAAATAATTGATGACAAATGTAAAAACAAAAATGCAGCATTATTAAATAATCAACTACCCAAATCCGTTTAGCGTACAACATCCCATACACACTCCATTTTTTAAAAGGAGCTCCTCCTTTCATTTTAGAAAGATCCAAACAATCAGACATCTTATATCCATTCGGCAGCATCAGTGTGTGGTCCACTCAGCCAATACAAGTCGCCATATTTGGTATGCGCCGAAAATGGCAAAAAAAAGAAATGCTGAATGCGTGTTTAGTGTGCATTTGGCAGGGCCAAAAATCACGATTCCCACAATGTCGAACAAGGGTAGTGGGGGTTGCGGGGTGTCCCCCGCCCCCTTTGTTCATCATTATGAGTTTGGGGCAGTGCTTTAAGTGGATATTGAAATCGAGGGGCGGGTGGCTCTCGTTAGGGTGTGTGTCGTAAGTACGGTTGTTTGTTTGTTTGTTTATTTATTTATTTGATAGTGCGCGCCAAACCCATGGGTAGCCGGGCGCAGTAGGACAAGATAACTTAAGCTTGGTTACAAAGGATAGTCATATAAGTACATATACATACATATATCATGCAGGTAATATGTAGTTACGGCACTACTGGTTACAGTGTAGTGGTAAGGCAGTTGGCAAGTCATGTTACAGATTAATGGATAAGGTCAAAGGAGGGTACAATGAGGGGTCAGTGGGTAATCAGGTTAAAAGTCATTTGTTCGAATCCATTTGAGTACCTTACGTCTAAATGTGGCTTAGGCCACCCCCCTATCGAGAGCCCCCCCTCACCTAAGGGGTTGGGGGCTGCTAAAAGAAGTAGAGCGGGGGCCACTGGCATCATTACTTTTGATGGGCCCAGCCCCTCCTTTTAAACAAAAGAAGGGGCTGGGCGCACTAAAAGTGTGACAACCATGTGCCCCAGCTCACACCCAGCAGGCAGCCTTTTTATTTAAGGAGCCACGTGGTGCAATGCTTTACCACAGGCTCCTTGAATGAAAGTGCTGCCGGCTGCTGATGGCTCTGTACTCTGAAACAGGAGGGGGGCTGTTTGCGAGTAAATAGCCATCAGCCAGCGTAAGGAGCCCAGGGGCTTCATGCTGGGTGATGGTTATATGCTCAGAAACAGAAGGAAGGCTGGCCAGTTCAGCCCCCCTCCTGTTTCGGAGTACAGAGCCATCAGGCAGCCCGCACTGCATGGTTACACCTGCTACTTGCAAGTGTCTGCACTTTGGTTTAAAGTAGTCCGGCGGTAATCGAGCCGGAAAAACCGGAAGGTTACCGCCGGACTCGTATTACCATTCCGCCTCTGTGATTCCCGGAATCCCCGGGGCATTACAACCCCGGTGACCCGTTAATTCCGGAGGCGGAATTCGGTAAATCCCCATTCCCACGGTGGTCCAGAGGACTCCGTGGGAATGGATAAGTGGAAACACCGGCACCATGCTCTAATGGTGCCGGTGTTTCCACATACACCTGCAGGCGGGTGGTGTTAAACCCGCCAGGTCAGACCTGGCGGGAGTGACCCCTCCTGCCTGCAGAACTCGAGATCAGCCTGTCCAGAAAGAACGGTGGTGGCTGATTTACCACCACCGTTCTTTCCGGACCAGCTGACTCGTAATGAGGCCCAAAGTGCTGACACCTGGAGGCAGTTTGTGTAACCAGACTCTGGTGTCAGCATGGCTGGGGCTAGTCGGGGTGGGCCTCGGCAGGGCCCCAGCTCGAGAGCCTTTTCTGGAGACTGCTGGGGCTCGGCGCCGGCTAACCCCTGCCCACTTAAAGCACTGGTTCAGGGATGCGGGGTGTGCCCCTCTCCCCTTGTTTGGCATTATGGGTTTGGGGGCTGCGTGGGTGTCCTCCGCTTCCATTACATGGAAAGTGAGGGACATTACCGAGAACCACGCAGCTTTCTATGCCGAAGGTGACATGAATTAACGCATTCAGCATTTTTTCGAAATGGGAAGCTGTCAGCTTCGGTATAGAAGGCTGCGTGGTTCTCGGAATCGGTATTTTAACGTAGAACCACCATATTTATACACACCACTAACTTCCTACCATTTCAAACAAAAATCACCTTTGCCAAAGCCAGTCGTTTTGTTCCTTTAAAGGGATGATCTTGTCTGTGTTGCAAGATACTGATACCCTATTCCCATGTGCCCTCGCCATGTGTGAACTATGCCACCATAGCTCTGTTTATTACCGTAACATTCCAGGTGTTGACAGAATATATTCAACAATGTACATCATATGAAAGCTATGGCCACCAATAAGAGGGTATTGACATCATATGGCACGGAGTTCACACCATTGCCAGGTATTGACATCATATTGAGTAAGGTCACCATTCGCCATTTTGCGCCTTCAGATGCTCAACTGCTCCCACCTTTTCTCAGGGTTTGCAGTTATTTGCTCAGCTACTCACGCCATATGCAAGTCATTTCATCAAATTCCCAAGCATTCTTAGGTGGGGCATTGCCATGATGTACCTGATGCTGGATCATATTTTCAGGCACTTGCATCATGTGCTGTGAGATGCAACCACCATAACCCCGGATCCTCGTTACATTTTCCTGGTACTGCCAACATTCTCAGCTACTATATAGATGCCATACTGTTCTTCTGGAAAGGAACAGCAGACGATCTTACAGAGTTCAATCAAAATATGAATGACAATCATTTTGAGATCTCATTTACATTGACTTATAATCAACATATTATTAGTTGTCAAGAGGTACAAGATGAAATGTTGCACGCACACATGTATCTTCAGAAATTTGATGCTAACACCATACTCAATGCTAACAGCACACATAACAAATCAATTATTAAAAACATTCCGAAGGGAGAATTTCTCTGAGCTAAAAGAATATATAGTTTTTTTTTAAAAAAAACCTTTTTTTATTTTAATTTTATATATACTGAATCAGAATTTGAAAAAGCTGCGATTTGATGACAACACGTTTTTTAGAAAGAGGTTATACATAGTAGTGGGTTCTGTTTGAACCAGAACATAGAACCTGTGATGTGGTTTGTTGATTATTGGAGGTGGGCTCTAACCTGAGAGAGCCGGTTGAGGAGGTCTGTGGTGGTGCCTGGCTAATGCGGCCCAGTCCAATAAAGTCACACTTCCTCCTGTACACGTCTACCGTGTGATCATTTAATTGGCGATGAGAGAATCGGACCCCATGGAAGGAAACCCACGCAAAGAGGTTGCAGCAGCTGTCCTGAGGCACCCCACATCTGAAGACAGGAAGCAATGGTGCAGAATCCCATACCCAGCGGCGGACCACAGTCGACAGGGCCAATGCATGCGGTGGGCCCATGCGACTTTGGGGCAGGGAGGCACGCTCTGCACCCCATACTGGCCAGAGCACAAGGGCTTTGCTTGCCGAGTAGAGGACCTCCGTGTGACGCCTAATGGCAACGCTTCAGACCAGGTGGTAGACGATGTACCAGAATGTCAGAGTAAGGGACATCGGCCTACGCGGCATGCAGTCAAGAGGAATTAACTGGTGCAACGCACCGTGGAGGCTGGGATTAAACGCTCTGCACTGCTGCATCTGATGTACTGGTAAGGCAGAATGGTTGTATATATTTTTTTTTTAAAAGAAGGATTGTAGCGTGAAGCCCATTGAGGATAACTCAATAATTAAACTGTGTGCACCATGCAGCAAAATAAATTCAACACAACTAGCCCCCTACCCCCCCACCTAGCCACATTCATCGCAACTTAGATCCGAATCTAGTCAAATAGATAATCAAAAACATCAACACTTTGATGAAATATTTGGTTTTTGCTAGCCCCGGAGAGCCACCTGTTGTGTGGGACTTGTGGGTTGACGCATTTAAAGTGTATTTGAGGGCAGCCCCCGGTGGAACATACATCGATAACGAGAAGGAAGCAGCTCTTCTTAATTGTCTGGGCACGGAGGAATTTGAGTATTCAGACATTTACCTGGTGGTGAAGTAAGGATTGCAACTCAGAGGCAGGAAGGACAAACCACAGTCAGCATGTATAAAACCGCGCTGAAGAAGTTGGAAACATGTTTCGGCAAGAGGTCCGATATTGTGCTAGAATGGTACCATTTCTTCTCCAGAGTGCAGAGGATGGGGGAATCCATAGATGCATAGGTTGAGATCCCTTATAGCTATATGCAAATTTACTGGCATACGAAAGGGATGACATCATGACGAAGACATGCAACACTGACGTTGGGGAAAGGCTTTGGATTGACAAATACCCCAGTGGCGGAGGCAGTTTTTGGTGCCAGCGGGCGGATAATAGGGTGCAAGCGGCAGGCTGGGGGGTGCACTGGGCACCAGGGGGGAGA